>NC_137862.1:32663575-33069406 GCF_963924005.1 Protomyctophum bolini
CAATTGTAATTAACAAGGCAAACACAGGAGTGTAAGCGTGCGCACACACACACACACGCACACACGCACACACACACACACACACACACACACACACACACACACACACACACACACACACACACACACACGTTTCCTATCATAGGTATGCTGCATGGCTCAGAGAAAGATTTCTCTGAAATATGAATGTGATATTGCTGCGTGTGAGTAAGCCTTACCATGCAACCATGTGTGCGTGTCGCTGTGAGCCCATTTAGTCTGTGTGTGTGTGTGTGTGTGTGTGTGTGTGTGTGTGTGTGTGTGTGTGTGTGTGTGTGTGTGTGTGTGTGTGTGTGTGTGTGAGCGTGTGTGCGTGCGTGCGTGCGTGTATGTCTTCATGCAGCCTTTGCATTATTTATCCATGGTGATCTGTGGTTGCATTGATACCTCGGCGAGAGAGAGAGATAGAGAGCGAGAGAGGGCGAGAGATACAGATATCAGTGATATCAGTGTGTTGTAATGCCTTATCCAATTTATGCCTTATCTTAAACCTTATGTCCCCCATGTTCTCCCTTAAGACGCTCCCACACACACACACACACACACACGCACACGCACACGCACACACACAAGCAGTAATTATACCCTCTCTCTCTCTCTATGTCTGTCTGTCTGTCTAGCACCTTATATTTCCCTCTGGCTTTCTCACAAACACACAAACACGTGCATGCACGCACACACATGCACACATGCACACTGCACGCATGCACGCACATGTATCTGAGGGAGTGTTTATAAAATTGACAAAATAGTCCATACCCATTCAGGGATATCCCTCCCCTCTCTCTCTATCTCTCTCACCCCCTCCCCCTACCTCTCCCCCCCCCCCATTTATATTGTCTCATGTGGCATACCCGTTATGCGATGTTAAGCCAAGCACAGCGCAGAATGACACACCTTCCAGCCACCTTCCTCAAATTTCCCCCTCAATTTTTTAAAACGTATTAGTTATTGAGTTATTGAGTTATTAAGATAGAATGTGATACCTCACTCACACGCATGCACTGTCACATCACAGTCAAGTTATATATTATGTATAGTATCTTGGCATTCAATGAGAAAACGAGGATAGCTGTTGCATTATTTATGAATTTAGTGATTTTATTTAGCTTTTTTTACCCCCTTTTCTCCCCAAGTTCAGTCGTTATGCCAATGAATTCCTCCCCATCCACATTTATGTGTTGTCACTGCTATCGTATCCTACTGACTCACCTGCTAGCGAGGAGCCCTCACTGGGAGGATGTACTGTTGTATCCTACTGACTCACCTGCCAGTGAGGAGCCTCCACCGGGAGGATGTACTGTTCTAGCCTATACTGACTCACCTGCCAGCGAGGAGCCCTCCCCCCCCTCTCTCTCTCCCCCCGTCTCTCTCTCTCTAACATCTGTCTCCACCTCTTCCTCTTGATTTGCTGTCTTCTCTTCTAAATCCCCCGTGTCTTCAGTTGACTGGACACATGACAGCTCTGTGCCATGTGGTGATGATGAGAGAGAGAGAGAGAGAGAGAGAGAGAGAGAGAGAGAGAGAGAGTGACTGTCTTTGATATGTGTACTGGCCTACTGGGTCTGTGTGTGTGTGTGTGTGTGTGTGTGTGTGTGTGTGTGTGTGTGTGTGCGTGTGTGCGTGTGCGTGTGCGTGTGTGTGTGTGTGTGTGTGTGTGTGTGTGTGTGTGTGTGTGTGTGTGTGGGTGGTTTGGGGGAGGATGCAGTGAGTGTGAAGACAGCGTCTCACTGCATCCTCCCCACATGCTCACGCACGCGCGCGTGCACACACAGTGTTTGACAACATGAACAACACTTTGAAGAACCCCCACCCTTCCCTTCCCCCTTTTCTTCCTATTATTAGTGAGTGCCTGCAATCCCCCAAGAACACACAAGGCAGGTGGAGCCTCCTGTTGGCTCTGGCATAGAGAGAGGACAATAGCTGGAAGCCTGGATGAGAGGGGCAGTCATTTGGCCAATCACTGCTGACCCGCCAATTGGAGAGAGTTGTGGTTAAGGGTCGAAACACTCTAAGAAGGTCGATGACCTCTCTTCCATGCCAAAGTGTCATAACCCGGCCCGTTGGGCCATGACAAATTGAGGAGGACACAGAGCAGTGTTCAAAATAACAATAATTTATTCGTAAGAGATAACTAATAATACTTAATATAAATGATAATGCTTACAAAAAGTATGAGATGTGGTAGTCAGTAAGATCAGTGGTGTCAGTGTGGATGTGTGGTTAATATGGTGAAGGTGTGTTGTAGTGTGCAAATCAAATGGTGAGGAGCAGCAAACAGAATGGTGCTGTCATCTGGAGTGGGACCAAGAGAATGGCTGGCAAGCCCTCTTTATAGGATTTCCAGGAGCACTGATCAGGTGCTCCTAATGCACCTAATGAGTTGTCTCAAGTGGGCCGACGCCCACATGATCTGTGGGGAAACACACAGACAGGGCAGTACACCATATAGACAGCATAGGCCCTGCAGGCCAGGCCAAGGGGCCGTGACACCCTCCCCCTTCAAAATGAGGGACCATAAGGGACCGAGTTGGTCTAAACCTTAACGTAAGAAATTGAATCAAGTCAACCAAGATAATAATAATAAAGATAATAATGAAAAATTTTAAGTGAATTTAAACCCAACTTGCCTCCAAACTATTTCCGTTCCAACCATTCCTGTCCACAACCAGCACAACCGCTTCCCCCCCTCAGCAACCAAGATTGACCATGGATTCCTGGAGCATCTAAGAGGAGAGGAGCAGGAGGCAGGAGCAGACAGAAAAGGAGGACCAGAAGATGGGACAAGAAAAACACAAGTTACATTTTTGCCTCCATTTTAAGGCACTCTGGAAAGGGCATCTGCCACAACATTTTCTACCCCCTTAATGTATCTGATTTCCAGCCAATAAGACTGCAACATTAGGGACCAGCGAATTAATCTCTGATTGGGACACTGTAGAGAATTTAGAAAAGTTAGTGGGTTATGGTCAGTGTAGACCACCACAGGCGCAGCCCCAGACACTACATAGACATCAAAATGTTTCAATGCCCATATTAGAGCCAAAGCCTCCTTTTCTATAGTGGAATAATTCAACTGGTAGGAGTTAAACTTTCTTGAGAAAAAGCTCACAGGTTTGTCGATTCCCAAGTCGTCTGTCTGTAATAAAACCCCACCAGTACCCACGTGACTGGCATCCACCTGTAGAGTGAATGGGCGGTCAAAACGAGGTGCTGCAAGGATAGGAGCAGAACATAACAGACCCTTGATAGATTCAAATGCTTTTTGACATTCGTCAGACCAAATGTATTCAACACTGGACTTTAACAGATTAGTTAGAGAAGCCACAACAGTAGAGAAATTACGGCAGAAACATCTGTAATAACCTACTAGACCAAGAAATCGCAGCAACTCCTTTTTTGTGGTTGGAGCTGGGTACTGGGCAACTGCACTCACTTTTGCCACAACTGGGCGAACCTGACCCTGTCCAACCACTCGACCAAGGTAGGTCACTGTGGCCTTAGCAAATTCACACTTTGCCAGGTTCACAGTGAGACCAGCCTCAGCCAGGCGCCTGAACAGAGCGTGAATGCGTTCCACATGTTGAGACCATGAGTCCGAAAACACCACGACGTCATCTAGGTAGACCGTACAACCCTCAAGATCTCCCAGCACATATGTCATGAGTCGCTGAAATGTCGCAGGTGCGTTCCGCAACCCAAATGGCATTACTTTGTAGGAAAACAGACCTTTTGGAGTGATAAAGGCAGAAATTTCCTGTGCCCGTTTAGACAAAGGCACTTGCCAATATCCCTTCAGTAGATCAAATTTGCTTACAAACTTGGCATGTCCAATTTCGTCTACACAATCCTCCATACGAGGCAAAGGGAAGGAATCTGGTTTAGTGACAGCATTTACTTTTCGAAAATCTGTGCAAAATCTGAAAGTGTTATCAGATTTCGGAACAAGGAGACAGGGCGACGCCCAGCTCGACGCAGACGGCTCAGCTATACCGTTTTCCAACATGTAAGTGATCTCGGCATCTTGATGCTTCCGTTTCTCAATGTTTACTCTGTAAAATCTTTGCCGGATAGGGAGAGCACCCTCGACCTCAATGTCATGCTCGATCAGGTGAGTTTGACCAGGGGTATCATTGAACAGGCATGGGAAAGCCCGGATAACCTCAGTCAAATCTGCTCTCTCTCTCCCAGGCAAATGATGTAACAAAGCATCCAGATTACCGAGTGTCTCAGAGTTTCTTAACCGACCTTGTAACAATGCTGGGTCAACAGCAGGCAAACCGTCTTCTTCCTCATCCGCAACTGAATGAGGAGAAGTGATCACCGACGCTCTACTTGCTAAGCACGCAGCATGAACACCATCCACCTTCGACTGTGCATCAGGCGAAGCGGACGCACGATCATGATACGGCTTTAACAAGTTAACATGGCACAGTTGAGTGGATTTCCTCCGCAGAGGAGTAGAAATCGTATAGTTCAAGTCAGAAATTTTCTTGACTACAGTATAAGGACCTGAAAATTTGGCTTGGAATGGCGAGCCTATGATTGGCAACAATGCCAACACACGATCGCCAGGGCTGAAAACCCTCAGCTCTGTGCGCCTGTCATAAAGCTTCTTCATCTTGCTTTGGGCACACTCTAACTTTTCTCTTGCTAGCTCTGCAGCTGCATAAAGCCGACGCCGGAAACCATTGACATAGTCCAGCAGGTTACGAGGAGCTTCAACACCTTTCCACTGGTCACTCAAAATGGCTAAAGGGCCCCGTACAGTGTGGCCAAAAACCAAGTCATTTGGGCTAAACCCAGTGCTCTCCTGTGTAACCTCCCTGGCTGCAAGCATCAACCAAGGCAAACCTTCCTCCCAATCCCCCTCCATTTGTGTGCAATAGGCACGCAGCAATGACTTCAATGTCTGATGGAACCGCTCCAATGCACCTTGGCTCTGCGCATGATAAGCAGAGGCCAGATTGTGCTTGACATTAAGCTGCTTCAGTACCTGTGAGAAGAGGTGAGAGGTGAAGTTGCTGCCCCTGTCACTCTGGATGACCTTGGGAATGCCGAAAATAGAAATGAACTGTGACAAGGCCTTCACAACTGACCTCGCTGTAATAGTGCGTAAGGGATATGCTGCAGGGTAACGAGTAGTTTGACACATTACAGTGAGAAGATATACTGCACCAGATTTCGAGCGAGGAAGTGGGCCCACACAGTCAATGATCAAATGTTCAAAGGGTTTACTGATAGCTGGAATTGGCAACAGAGGAGCAGGTTTGAGGATCTGATTTGGTTTACTTGTTAACTGGCACGTGTGGCAAGTCTTGACATGCGCCGCCACATCTCGCTTCAAGCGCGGCCAGTAAAAATGCCTCAGCACCCGATCATACGTTTTCCGGACACCAAGATGCCCTGACCCCTCATGTGCCAATTTCAACACAGACTCACGAAAGTTAGCTGGCAGCACAATTTGAAGAATGGGATCACCCACAAAACCCTCGCCATGTGGGACCCACTTCCTTACCAGCAACCCATCCTGAAGGAAGTAGCCACGGGCGCTGCTCTCTATCTCCGCATCAGTAACCACCTGATCCAGCAGACATTTGAGTGAGAGATCAGCCTGCTGCTCCACCCTCAGGTCATCCTGTGAGACTGACAAAGGAAAATCAGCTAAGGAAAACATTGGTCCTGAAAGTACATTTTTGTTTTTTCCTATGGTATTTGCATTTTCATCAGACTGTGCACGTGCCATAGCACGTGTCACTGCACAAGCTGTGAACACTTCAGGAAACTCAGTTTCATTTTCATCAGGTTGAATTCTTACTAATGGCACTGAATCAACTATTAAAGGTGGTGGTACATCCGCCCACACACGTGCCCCAGCCAAACCATTACCCAGGATGACATTTACCCCTGCCACAGGTAAAGCGGGACGCACTGCTACGCCTGTCAGACCCTGGAAGAAATCGGAGTATAGCATGACGTTGTGAACAGGCACATGGAGGACAGTTAAACCCATCCCCAAAACAGGAATAGAGGACTCTGTAGCACTTTCTGCATTAAATGGCAACACTGATGCTTCAATAAACGTGTCAAAAGCTGCTGTGTCACGCAATATCGTTACTGGCACCTTGACATTGCTTCCTACCAGTGACACAAAACCCTCACTGACAAACGGCCTATAGGATGCATCAACCTCAAGAACTTGACATGACCCATTGACTTCCCTGACCTGTACCTCCTCCCCCATGCTTGGTGCAGGCACAGCCATAGCCGCACCTTTTGCAGGGAAAGAGGTAGACTTTGACGTCTTCGCTTTTAGAGCGTAACAATCAATTTTCCAGTGCCCCTTCTTGTGACAGAAGTTGCATATTTTCTCCTCACGTGTGCCATGCTCAGGTTTCACCTCCAACACCGCCATGCCTGAACCACCAGGAGAGCCACTTTTGCCACGTGCGCCCTCACCACCATCATTACCAGCACGAGGCTGGCCAAAGGAGCGCCGATCTCCATTAGAGCGCTTGTGCGTCAGCACATACTCGTCTGCCAAAGCAGCTGCTTCGGCAGCAGTTTCAACTCTCCGGTCACTGATGTGGTTGGCAATGTGCTCAGGCAAGGTGTTCTTAAACTGCTCAAGGACTATTAGGTTACACAACCCATCGTAATCCCCCACATCTAGTGCGGCACACCAGCGAGCAAAATAGCATGACAAGTCACGTGCAAACTCTAGATGAGTCTTGTTGTCAGTTTTCCGCCATGTGCGGAAGCGCTTGCGGTAGGCTTCTGGAACCAGTTCGAACGCCTTTAGCACCGCTGACTTAACTTTGGAATAACTTTGACTGTCCGCAGGGCTAAGACAGGAATAGGCCTCCTGCGCCCTGCCTGTTAATACACATTGGAGCATTAACGTGCGGGCAGACTCTGGCCATTGACGAACCTCGGCTACTCGCTCAAACATGGAAAAGAAAGTCTCTGGGTCTTTTTCATTAAATTTGGGCACAAGGCGCAAATTGCCGAAAATGTCAAACTCACGGTCATGAGAACCCAAGGCCGTTGCCCTACTACTGGACACCCCAGCCTGGTCAGCTGAGAGTTTGCCTTCTTTTATTAACTCAAGTCTAGACTGCTCTACCCGCAGCCGCAGTACCTCTGACTCTGACTTCTGCTGCTGTGTCTGCAGGATAATCAACTCCCTTTGTTGCTCAAATGTGAGAAGCTGGCCAGTGGGTAAGATAGGCTGACTAACCACCACGTCAGAGGACTCCTCTAGGATCCCCATGGCTATCAAATTGTCTACCAAAATCGATCTTATTTTAATGTCCCTTATCCTTCTGTCCTGGATATCAATTTTGTAGTAATCCGCCACTCTAAGCAGTTGGTCCTTAGGTAAACTACCTAGAATTTCCTCACATGGAGTCTCAAAAAACTCTTCAGCAGTAGCCATTTTTCAAGACAAAACAAGTGACATTTTTCTCTTTTTTTTAACACCAATCTACAAAGTAGTAGTAGTTTTTTTTCTTTTTAACACCAATCTACAAAGTAGGTTTTTTTTTTTTTATGAATTAATTTGTTTGTTTTTTTTTAAATAGAAAACAAAATTCCAAATTGGAACAAACGTTCCCTCCTTGACAATTTAGGACAGGTGGAACAGGAGCGGTGTTCCCCCTACTTAAACTGCCTAACCAAAAACCAAACTACCATAACTTGCCCTAGTCTTCAGTGGGCCTCCCGAGTTCCCCTGCCAACACTGGGCATCTCAGGGGTACCACCCTATCCCAGCTTGTGTGGGACAGCAATCTATTAAACCCAAAACAACACAAACAAAAATCAAACAAACAGATCCCATATGGGGAAACGCCGCTGACCTACAAGGGTGGGGAACACCTCCCCTCAGATTGTCTAGACCCACCTGCAACACCTGCCCTAATCACCACCATAAGTGGCAACTAATTGACAGCACCAAACAAAATTTAAATAATTGTATTTAACCAAACTGATAAATCAATTACTCAAAATTGTTAACAAAACAAAATGTTACTTAAACAAATTGCCCCTCACATTACTCAAAACAAGTTGTCATTCAAAACAAAGTGTTACTCAAATGATTCAAAACAAATTGTAATTTAAACAAAGTGTTACTCAATTAGTTACTCAAAACAATTGTTACTCAAACACCACAATGCACCTCCTCAACAATGCTGTGACTAAAGTTGCCAATGTAGGCTTCAAACAATACAGGAAAGTACTTTTACCTGTTCGCAGTGTCACAGCCAACCCGAGTTGCTTAAAGTGGCCGCGAGCCCCCAATCTGTCATAACCCGGCCCGTTGGGCCATGACAAATTGAGGAGGACACAGAGCAGTGTTCAAAATAACAATAATTTATTCGTAAGAGATAACTAATAATACTTAATATAAATGATAATGCTTACAAAAAGTATGAGATGTGGTAGTCAGTAAGATCAGTGGTGTCAGTGTGGATGTGTGGTTAATATGGTGAAGGTGTGTTGTAGTGTGCAAATCAAATGGTGAGGAGCAGCAAACAGAATGGTGCTGTCATCTGGAGTGGGACCAAGAGAATGGCTGGCAAGCCCTCTTTATAGGATTTCCAGGAGCACTGATCAGGTGCTCCTAATGCACCTAATGAGTTGTCTCAAGTGGGCCGACGCCCACATGATCTGTGGGGAAACACACAGACAGGGCAGTACACCATATAGACAGCATAGGCCCTGCAGGCCAGGCCAAGGGGCCGTGACACAAAGCTTTATCCATTATAGATGGATTATAATCGCATCTTAGATATTTGATTGATTGATTGGTTGAATACTTTATTACTAAACAGTATAGCAAGGACAGAATTGCACAAAGCCCCTAAGGGCTTGTGGTCCTGTGTATTAAATTCATCAACAAGACAAACATCTTCACTAAGTCAGGTAGCCTATCCCCAAAGCACAGGTCTTCACCAGGTCAGGTAGCCTATCCCCAAAGCACAGGTCTTCACCAGGTCAGGTAGCCTATTCCCAAAGCACAGGTCTTCACCAGGTCAGGTAGCCTATTCCCAAAGCACAGGTCTTCACCAGGTCAGGTAGCCTATTCCCAAAGCACAGGTCTTCACCAGGTCAGGTAGCCTATCCCCAAAGCACAGGTCTTCACCAGGTCAGGTAGCCTATTCCCAAAGCACAGGTCTTCACCAGGTCAGGTAGCCTATTCCCAAAGCACAGGTCTTCACCAGGTCAGGTATAGCCTATTCTCAGAGCACAGGTCTCCAGGTCAGGTTTGATTGATTAAATATTTTATTATAGACAGAAATACAAAACAGTATAAGTCAAACACTTTTCCTAAAAGGATAATCCGTTAAGGATTACACCAAAAAGGTCATTGGGGTCTTGTTTCCATTGGGGTCCTATGTCCAATTCATCAAGAAAATGTATTGCTGTTATTTAATAACACAAATGTATAAAGCTCGACCGGCCAAAGGCTGGTCGAGTGTCTAGCGCTGCGCCACGCATCTGTCACAGTGCAATCTGCAGACGCACACACGCATCTGTCACAGTGCAATCTGCAGACGCACACACGCATCTGTCACAGTGCAATCTGCAGACGCACACACGCATCTGTCACAGTGCAATCTGCAGATGCAGACACGCATCTGTCACAGTGCAATCTGCAGATGCAGTCACGCATCTGTCACAGTGCAATCTGCAGATGCAGACACGCATCTGTCACAGTGCAATCTGCAGACGCACACACGCATCTGTCACAGTGCAATCTGCAGATGCAGTCACGCATCTGTCACAGTGCAATCTGCAGATGCAGTCACGCATCTGTCACAGTGCAATCTGCAAACGCAGACACGCATCTGTCACAGTGCAATCTGCAGACGCAGACACGCATCTGCGTCACAGTGCAATCTGCAGATGCAGACACGCATCTGTCACAGTGCAATCTGCAATCTTTATTGTTAAAGGCATTTAATGTTTGTGTTAGGGACAAGATGACGTAAAAAAGATGGTCAGCTTATTTCAGACCTTGCTCTGCGTGACAGCCTAATTGATCTGGCCTGACCTATAGGCTACTTTTGCACAGCTGGAATGATGCAATTAATTACTTGAGAGCAGTGTATCCAACAGGCTATGCACATTTTCAATTGCTGCCATACACGAAATTGTATTTTTTCACATGAGGTTTGAGCCTTGTAGATTGAAATGTATACGCTACTCAGTTTAGGTTATCTTATACACTCTTTAGCAACATATATGAATATGTCTGAGGAGAATGTAATGTCCCTATGCTATGCTGTGCTGTGGAAATCACACGATCTCTCTCTCTCTCTCTCTCTCTCTCTCTCTCTCTCTCTCTATCTATGGACGCATACTGTTGTTGTTTCCAGCCCCGGGGGGGGGGGGGGGGGGGGGGCAATAAGGGCTTGTGTGGGGGGAAAATAAGGGCTTAAGTGGGGGGCCAATAAGGACTTATGTGGAGGGCCAATAAGGGCTTGTGTTGGGGGCCATTAAGGGCTTGTGTGCAGGGGGCAAATAAGGGCTTATGTGGGGGGCCACAAAGAGCTTATGTGGGGGCAAATAAGGGCTTATGTATAGGGGCCAATAAAGGCTTATGTGGGGGGCCAATAAGTTCCATTGGCAGTAATGATAAGTAATGATAATGCCACTATCATAAGGTGCTACGATGCGTATGTCCCTTAGCACGGAACATATGGAGGCAGACCGTGCAGGTATGTTTTCCGTCATGCTACGAAGTGTATGCTACGAAGTGGATCCTGGACCCTCCTAAAACGATGGGACTGTATTTCCTTTATGGCAGGTTGAGGCAGTGTTCCTGTCATTAGCAGAAAGAGGGTAGTTGAGGCAGTGTTCCTGTCATTAGCAGAAAGAGGGTAGTTGAGGCAGTGTTCCTGTCATTAGCAGAAAGAGGGTAGTTGAGGCAGTGATCCTGTCTGTCTTGGATGGAGACATAATCTATAGACATGCAGCAGCATCCACTCTTAAATCCCTATAGACTGTTTATCACTCCTCGTCCTCGATTCGATTTATTACGGGTGATAGCTATATGGTACTCACCATTGTATCTTATAACAAGGTTGAATGGTCCTCCCGGACAGAGAGACCAGAACTGCATTGGCACCAGTTCTTGTATAAAGTCAAGCTTGGAGATTGTCCTAAATACATCTCATCTTTTCTGGAATGGGACTCTGAACCCTACCACACCCGGTCAAGTAATTTCCCCAAATTCAAGGTACCAAATGTTAACTCTGAACTTGGTAGATCTGCTTTTAGCTTCTGTGGCCCTAATACATGCATGGAATGACCTGCAAACAACCTTAAAATTTACCACATTGGTACCCTTGAGTCATTTTAAAACCTTGGTGAGCATACAGACCCCCACAATATGCGATCTAACTGTTTTTAGATCGTTTTGAAATTTGTCTTAACTTTTTATTTGTAATAAATGTAATTCACATGTATATGATATTGTATTACTCGAGTCGACGACACTGAAAATGAGTTTGATTACTCGAGAATAGATAAAACTTGAATGAAACACAAATCACAGATATAGCGACTGCATATGCGTATGACTGTATTTAAAGCATTTTAAGCATATATATAACACATTTATAAGCAATAGTAGTACATACGCAACTCAGATCCTCCTTCTCATCACATCGTAACTGAATGAATGGCGACCACGCACGCTCGTCCCAATGCTCCGTTTAGAACACGCCTTTTCCTGCTCTGTCCTGACACCTGATACCTCAATACATTTCTGCCACATTTCACTGTGTCCCATAGTATGAATCATGCATCCCTTTTAGTATAAACACATTTACCCCATTTATCTTTATTAATATCTACATCCCTGAGATCTGTTGTTTCACATCCAGAAATAGAAATGATCATCCATGCATTTGTGTCTTATACGTCTGGATTACTGTGATTCCCTCTTCACTTGTCTACCTAAAATTTAGATAGACATGTGAAGAGGGAATTGCAGTAATCCAGACGGTGATTTAGATTCAAAATCATCACCTGCAACCAGAATGCTGCTGCCAGATTGCTGACCAGGTCAAGGAGATCCTGTCCCATCACACTCATCTTGTTCTCCTTGCACTGGCTCCCAGTAAATTATAGAATCCATTTCCAAATTAACAGAACCCTTCATGGCCAGGCACCCCCATATCTTTGTGACCTGCTCCAACGTTCCGTTCCCAGAAGGTCTCTCATATCCTCATCCCAACCTGTTTGTTGTTCCACCAACAAAACTAAAAACTACCTCCCCTACCATCTGAAATCTGTGGCCTCTGTGGACCTTGATTTCTGTCTCCTTGCTTTATTGTTTAAATGATGTCTGTGAAAGGTGCTCTAAGTTATTTTAATAGTCTGTCTGTCTGTCTGTCGCGTGCGTGCGTGCGTGCGTGCGTGCGTGCGTGCGTGCGTGCGTGCATGCATGCATGCATGCACATCTCAGACAACGTGGGCTAATGTGTTTGTTATCACCACCAGCAGATGGTGCACAGCATGACACACGCACGCACGCAAGCACGCAAGCACACACACACACACACACACACACACACACACACACACACACACACACACACACACACACACACACACACAGTTAAAATCCATCCCCTGCTGTTCTAATTTAATCTTCCATTATAGCATCCAAACATCAAAACATGACCGTTTTTTCATCATGAGAGAGAGACTGAGAGAGAGAGAGAGAGAGAGAGAGAGAGAGAGAGAGAGAGAGAGAGAGAGAGAGAGAGAGAGAGAGGGGGGGGGGGGGATAATTATGGTAGTGATATGTGTAAAAATGTAGATATCTAAACCTCATACTGGATGGATGGATGGATGGATGGATGGATGGATGGAGGGATGGATGAATGAATGAATGGATGGATGGAGGGAGGGAGGGAGGGAGGGAGGGATGGATGGAGGGAGGGAGGGAGGGAGGGATGGATGGAGGGAGGGAGGGATGGAGGGAGGGATGGATGGAGGGAGGGAGGGAGGGAGGGAGGGATGGATGGATGGATGGATGGAGGGAGGGAGGGAGGGAGGGAGGGAGGGAGGGAGGGAGGGAGGGAGGGATGGAGGGATGGATGGAGGGAGGGAGGGAGGGAGGGATGGATGGAGGGAGGGAGGGAGGGAGGGAGGGATGGAGGGATGGATGGATGGATGGATGGATGGAGGGATGGAGGGATGGATGCAGGGAGGGAGGGAGGGAGTGAGGGAGGGAGGGAGGGAGGGAGGGAGGGAGGGATGGATGGAGGGATGGATGGATGGATGTGATAAACAAGGTAATTAATTTAAAAACAAATATAAACCTGTGAGGTTAGACTGATAAACAAGGTCATTCATTTAAAAACAAATATACAAGTTTAAAAATGTGCAACGATTTCTACCCGACAACGCGACATAGTTCTCCAAATCGTCTTTCCCTCTGGCTACATACTTGTAGATCTGCTATTGTCTGTGAATGACACCAAATGCTTGTAGATCTGCTATTGTCTGTGAGTGACACTGTCCTACCGCATGTATATTGTATAGTGTAAGCAATAGTAATAAAGTAGGTCTTAAAGATATGATTAAAATAACTTGGCTTTTAACCCCGCTTGAGTTCCTTCGGTCCTTGTATATGTTTTGTCTCACTGTGCTGTTGCTTTTCTGTATTGTGTCTCAGTTGTTTTCACTGTTTGTACTTTGTTTTCTCGCTGTTGTTATTCTGTGCATGGTAACTTTAGTGCATTTGTTTTTATTTTCTCCTGTACAGCACTTTGTAAACCCTGAGTTTTGAAACGTGCCATATAAATAAAGTGGATTGGATTGAATTGGAACAGTGTGAACAATAGGTCTTATATAGATCAGATTTAAGAAACATTGGGGCTTTGCCTGCAGTGTGTTGCAATTCTTGGCCTACTTCTGTTCTGTCATATGGCTGTGTGTATGTACGGTATGCATGTGTGTGTGTGTGTGTGTGTGTGTGTGTGTGTGTGTGGTGTGTGTGTGTGTGTGTGTGTGTGTGTGTGTGTGTGTGTGTGTGTGTGTGTGTGTGTGTGTGTGTGTGTGTGTGTGTGTGTGTGTGTGTGTGCGTGCGTGCGTGCGTGAGTGAGTCCCATGGGATCTCATTAGGAACAGAGATTGTGTGAGGTGTGAGGCTGAAAGTGTCCTTATAACATCAGTCTGTCCATCACACACACACACACACACACACACACTAGAAAATTAAGGCCCGGCCCTAACTGGGGCGGCACAGCCCAACTAATTAGCATAAATTTCAGGCCTGCATAACTCTGCCCTAAAATGTCAGGTAGAATTTGAGAAATCTACAGTATCACAGAGTAAAACACAAGTCAGCACCATCTTCATAATAGATGAATACAGAATAGAATTATATGTTTTAATATTATAAAATAAATCAATATTATAATGTATATATATATATATATATATATATAGGAGCCTGGTCCGAAAATTTCGGGCAGAATTTGAGAACGCACTCCAACACACACACACACACACACACACACACACACACAACCTCTGCTGTTGTGTGTGGGTATTGTGAAAGGGCGTATAGCAGTGGAATGACCAACTCACACGTTATAAACATCTTTCTACAGCTACGATGATGCTGCTCCCTGCGCCGAGTCTTCTGATTGGTCTGCTGTGTTTGAGCCATGCCCCCAGCACGCAGGGATTGGACCGGCTCACTGAGGACGCGGAGCTGCGCTCGGCGTTCAGCGCGGCGCGAAGCGACAGCATGGAGGGCGGGGCCAAGATGACCGTGACCTTTGACCTGGTGTACGTGAACATCGGCGGAGACTTCGAGCCGAAGGCGGGGCTGTTCCGCTGCCGCGTGCCCGGAGCGTACTACTTCTCCTTCACCGTGGGGAAGTTCCCTCACAAGGACCTCAGCGTCATGTTGATGAAGAACAGGAACCAAGTGCAAGCTATCGTCTACGAAGAGAACAGTGGAGAGGAGAGGAAGGTATGTCGAGAGGACGGTATATGGATGGATAGATGGATGGATGATTTTATTTTAGAGAGCACACAGGAAGGAATATAGAGGAATAGGAGAGAGGAAGGTAGGCTATAAAGATCGAGACAATTAATTAGCCAAGAGCAGGGTTATTACTCAGTCTGGACCCAGGAGTATAGTTTTATTTGTTGATGGAATTGCCAGTATATTTAGTCATCGTAGCTTAGTTAGTTTTATTTTATTAACTTAATTTAGTTTTAATATGTATATCTAGTTTTCGTCAGCGGACAAAATTAAGCCTTTGTATGGTTCCGTCAGGTCCAAAGCCAGAGCGCCATGCTGCAGCTGGAGTTTGGCGACACGGTGTGGCTCCGCCTCCACGGAGACCCTCGCTACGCTCTGTACAGCAACACGGGACACTACACCACCTTCAGCGGCTACCTCGTCTACCCCGATGTGTACGAACCCCGCCATATGGACTACAACTCCCAGCACACCCACAGTGCAGACTACAATTCCCAGCAGACCCTCAGTACAGACTACAACTCCCAGCAGACCCACACTACGGACTACAACACCCAGCAGCCTCCTCAGCAGCAGCAGGAGAGCGTGATGCCCTCAGCAGGTTTGATAAAACTCTCTAAGCTAATAGCCTTGATCTTTGCCTTTCTGTCTTTTATTGATACTTTTTTAAAATCATTCTTATACATCAATCATTTTACTCTTATAGTTATGTTTTATTTTAACTGTTTTCTTCCCATTCTTTCTGGATGTTTATGTTTATGTCTGAGCCCGCCCACCTGTCCTCCTATTGGCCAATTTTAATATCGGATAAACTTGCTTTGTGTAGATGCCTCCCTGACAGCAGTCAGGGGAGGAGTCAAAGACCCGACTGAGGAGCCACGGGAGACGCAGGAGGAGGAAGAGAAGGGTGATGATGAGGAGGAGGAGTACGATGAAGAGGACCGGCGCTCTGCGTTCTCGGCGGGACGCACCCAAAGCATTGTGGGCGAGGACCAGAGAGTGGCCGTGGCCCAGCACCAGCCAATCGGCTTCGACTCTGTGTTTGTCAACATTGGCGAGGACTTCAATGTAACAGAGGGTACGTGGTGCTAATGTAGCATGGCGGTATGGATTAGAAGAGGAAATAGTTTTAGTAAATACACCAATTAAGGTAAACCACCTGAAACATGAATTACTCTCCACAAGGTTCGTTATACACTTAAATTAATAAAGGCAGAAACGGGTATAACCAAAGTACAAAAGGTTTTATTATAATTACACATAAATCATCAGCATCAGTATCATTAAAAAGGCAAATGCATTCATGGGGAATAAAGGTAAAGGGGAAGAAGGGAGGGCCAGGCTGACCGACCCAGGGCAGCGGCACCCCCACAAATCAAACCAAACCAAATAATTAAAATCAAGCACAACTGAAAGGGGGTTACCACTGCCATGGGCCGTCACCTGGTCCCAAATGGGGTACCCCAGCACCAGTCCTGCAGAGGGGAACACAGAACAGCAGTTAGGGACTCATAGTGAAATACATTCAAAGTACATAATTTAGCCTACTAGAAGTAACTTGCAGTCTTTTAGGGGCCCAGTGCCCGTTGGCCTCCCAAGTCACAACACAAATAACAGACAGAATAAACCAAAATAATAACAAAACAATGATGACCCTGTCTATAAAGCCTGTATTTGTGGACAGAGGCTACAAAGGGTGGACCACATTAACAACATCTCTCTCAGATAGCAAGGCTCCATTCCATCTCCATTCCATCTCATCTAAAGGGCGGCGGTGGCTCAGGGGTAGAGTGCCTGGATGGGAACCGCAAGGTTGCCAGTTCGAACCCGGGCTCCCCCAGAGTTACTGTCGAAGTGTCCTTGAGCAAGACACTGAACCCGTAATTGCTCCCGATGTGCTAGTTGGTGCCTTGCATGGTTTCCGCTGCCATCGGTGTGTGAATGGGTGAATGTAATGCACAATCTATGTAAAGCGCCTTGGATAAAGGCGCTATATAAATGCACCATTTACCATTTACCATTTATCTCATGGGAGCCCAGGCGGTGGATGGGAAGGAGTGTAAACAGAATACTTTATTTTATGGTTGGCACAGCATAAGCTATAGCAAAACAGCAATGTTGTCATTCACTGGCCCTGCAATAACAAACGGCCATGTTAATACACTCATTAAATAAATCCAGAAAGACATGCAGGACAGAGAAATACAACATTAACATACCACGTCTGCGAGGCAGAGTAGCACGTACACCTTCACAATGCCTCGGTGACGGGCAACAGCCATGGAAGCACACTGAAATGAATGCATTCTACTATTATGCCATCGTAAACGCCCAACCACCAGACTCGTTATCTACTTGTTCTGATGGTCTTTTCAGATGGGCAGCGATTAAAGCGCCTAGTAATTAATTTTCAATGAGGCGTATTTACGTGGGCGCGGTCCCATGAAATTGTCGCGCTCGTGCTCATTTTGTGCACATGCCCGCAACTAACTAGAACTGGATTGTGTTGAGCTTTGTTTTACGCTTGCATTGTCATGAGCACTACACACCTGGAGCAGACCTGTCATTGATCCAGGCAACAACTTCTGTGTCACACGCTCCCCGCCTGAAAAGAGCTTTAGCCATCATGAAAGAGCACATTTCTGCAGGATTCTTCTATTGCAACTGGTATTGAGGATGATTTGTACTGTATTGTACGTCTTGCTGATGAATTGAATACACAGGACCACAATGGAAACAAACCATCAAGGCTTTTTTGTGTTATCCTTTAAGACATTAAAGGGCGGCGGTGGCTCAGGGGTAGAGTGCCTGGATGGGAACCGCAAGGTTGCCAGTTTGAACCCGGGCTCCCACAGAGTTACTGTCGAAGTGTCCTTGAGCAAGACACTGAACCCCTAATTGCTCCCGATGTGCTAGTTGGTGCCTTGCATGGTTTCCGCTGCCATCGGTGTATGAATGGGTGAATGTAATGCACAATCTATGTAAAGCGCCTTGGATAAAGGCGCTATATAAATGCACCATTTACCATTTACCATTTACATTGCTTGCATAATTGTACTTGCTGTGCTGTTTTGCAACTTGTTTATAAAGTATTCAATCAATAACTTTTATAACAGCATATGGAGGAGCAGGATGCAGGATGGAAGGTGAAGGTAAATAATATATAATATATAAGAATTACTAGTAGAATTAGTATTTCATCTTTTTCATGTTTTCCATTCCAGGCGTGTTCACGTGCCGTGTTCCAGGAGCATACTACTTCTCCTTCAATGCAGGAAAGCTGCCACACAAGGTACCTACACTGTACATACTGATACTTATAGAAGTGTCCCCAGTACAATGTATACTCCTCCAGACTATTTATGTGTATAATTCTGGCTCCTCCCCCAGACTCTGTCGGTGAAGCTAATGAAGAACCGTGTGGACGTCCAGGCTATGATCTATGATGACAGCCAGGGAGAGAAGGCTCTACAGAGCCAGAGCCTTATGCTGGCCCTGAAGCCTGGAGATACCGTGTGGTATGACCTGTTAGCTTAGCATATTTAACCTCACATACACATACAGCATACAGTATATGAACTCTGTTAGCTTAGCATAACCTCACATAGCCTACTACACATACACTATGAATTTTGTTAGCTTATAGTATAACCCCACATAGACACTTTGTGGTAGGACCTGTTAGCTTAGCTAGCTAGTCTATGCAAACACAATTGGCCCAATGGCCCGTGTTCGGGGGAGGGTAGTTGGCAGCCAGGCAGGGAGGAGGGCGTTCTTGTGCAGGCTTGGGGGGATGAGGAGGACGAAGGCTTTACATTCTCCCGGTGGGGTCTCCTCACTGGCAGGTGAGTCAGAAATTAAGGATACAACAGCAGTGACAAATAGTCCGGCAGCCGGGGCGTGTTAAGTGGGACATTTGGTAGATCATTTTTTATTGGCCTAAAATATAAAGAGTTTTTGACAATGTGTTTTTAGGTGTGATAACTGATTATAAGTTTTCATGAAAACCCCATATACATTTTATAAGAGCTAAACTAGCGAGAAGTGTTGGTATCCTGGGCAAAATAAGACATCTTCTAAATTACAAATCACATATACACCTTGTATTGCACCCTTATAACACCATATATCTCACCTACTGTGTGGAGGTGTGGGGTAACACCTACAAAAGTAACCTTGAGCCAATATACATAATGCAGAAAAAAGCTATAAGAATAGTAAACAATGTAGGTTATCACGAACACATATATATACTGTTTCTAAACTCACATAGGCCTACTTACTATTTTTTTATTTGGTCGACTTTAAAACTGCACAGATAATCTATGAAGCAAGACATAAAATGCTTCCTGGTAATATTCAAAATAGGTTCAGGGATAGGGATTGTATAGGTATGAGCTGAGAGGTGAACTTAACTTTAAACAACCAAGGGTCGGCACTACTTTGAAGAGCATGTGTATTTCTGTTCGTGGGGTGAAGCTGTGTAAATCTAATCCAATTTAAAAAAGGCTCAAACAGGCAATATTGGATAAATACCATACGTTATGCTGAATAATTGAATAAAATGCTAATGTGAAATGTAAAAGTGAACGATTAGGGATCCAATTATGAACTCTATGCTTTTGGCAGTTTTTTCTGTTTTTTTTTTTTTTTTTTTTTTGCTGTTTTGTTTGTTCTTTTGTCTTGTGGTTGGTTTGTTTTTTATGTTTTTTCTAAATGTTGATTGTTTTGTAGACCCTGTATAATTATGTTCAACGTTCTTTTGTAATTAAGGATAGGCATAAATAACCTATAAGCTTCTGCCTATTCCTTTTCGATCGTGTTTAAAATAATAAAATAAAATAGAAATATTTGTTTTGTAATTTAACTGAATAGATCGAAATAAACCATTCATTCAACATCCTATATAAGGCAAAAATGTCAGAAACTTTTATTATATGCTTTACTTAAGCATGTGACGTGTCAAACAATGGGTTTTCATGATTCTGAATCCATTGCAGGTATTAGTTTAGCACAAAAAACACTCCTTGGGCTAAAAAGTCCATAGCCGATTTGGGCAAGTGGCTATGGCCGTTTTTATCCCAAGGAATGTTTTTTGTGAAAATTGGTCACATATACCGGTCAGCAAGTGGATTCATGAATGTACATATAGACAATATTTTAGGCCAATAAAATAATATACCAAATTTCCTACTTTAAACAAAATTAACCTGTTGGCTGCTGGACTATAGTGACAACACAGAAATGCAGACTAAATTGTGGAGAAAAGGGAATATAAAAATAAGTGGCCACTAAATAAATTATACAAATTATTCAGTTTTATTTTTATTTTTATTACAGGCTATACTCCCACCAGAGGGACGGCTTCGGTGCCTACAGCAACCATGCCAAATACATCACCTTCACCGGCTTCCTGGTTTACCCAGACCTCCCCTCTGCCCTCAGCCAATCACAGGCAGAGAAGGAGAAGAAACCCTAGCTCTGCCCTCAGCTAATCACAGACAAAGAGGGAGAAGATGTACCAGCTCCAGGCGGTTTGGACATTATTACCAGTTACTCTCTCTCTCTCTCTCTTTCTCTTTCTTTCCCCGGTGTTTAGTGTGGTTTAGGCAGCGTTTCTGTGAGGTTAAAGTTTTGCATAATATAACCATGGCCACGCCCACTCTGGGCGAAACAACTGAGAAATGGGGAGGGAGTGCTGTGACTTTACAGTGTTTAGCGGCGAGCGGAATGCTAATTAAGTATGATTATTAAAATTCTGGAACAGTCAAAAACAGCAGACGTACAAGCTCACGTAACGTCACTTGTCACTTCGTGCCTCGTTCTGAGCTTGTAGATCAAATTTTTTAAACATTTTTGAAAAAGTGTTTTTTTTATATATATATCATTTTGGATTTTATTTTAACACAAATCTTCCGCGGCCAAATACATATCATTTTGGGGGTCCTTGGCATGACTTTTTTGAGAACCACTAACTCAGAATAAAGGCATTTATAGGACGGGCCTCCGGTTTTAATGGGGTTATAAGTACTGTGTTGAGGTATTTTTACTTTCCATACTTATGGATGATTTTATACTTCTACTGCACTACATCTCAGATGCAAATATTGCACTTTTCCTTGTTGTTTTGTACTCAAAATATTTGAACACGTTACTTCCTTGTTACTTTGGAGATTTTAGATTGTGGTAACAAAATCACGCATTAACCAATTAAGCACGATTTATTCCTATTCGAAAATAGCAGATCTACTAAATCACAAAGCATTGTGAGCTTGTAGATCTGCGGTTTTCCAAAAAGAAGTATGGTGTAAACTGCTACCCTGTAAAGATACAGGGTAGCAGACTTAAACCAGCAACTCTTCTGGAAATGCACAACATTTGCTTTACTTTAAGCCACTGACATAATAATAGGCCTCATCTCAACGCACACACATGATATGACGTGTATGTTTTCAGGTTCCGGGTCAGAGAACAAACGTTAAAAAGGAAATAAAATAAATACGTGATCAAAACAAATCCAACCTGGTTGACAGCTATAATCAACTGCCAATAACTAAAGAATGGAACATTTTGGTGACAAACGATTTTCCCCTGATGAAGGTCTTTCTTTGAGAAGCCCGTATAATAGAACAAATGTCACCTTCTTAAAATATTTTTTTCTTAGAAAACAGAAAAAACTGATACAAAACAAACTATATATTTCTTAATTATTTCCCGAAACGTTTATAACAATACATCTGTGTAAAGTACTGCGTCACGCGTTTACATTTAACACATGTCCAAAGTCATTTCTGAAAACCTTTTTTAAAATCATACTATCCTTGTTGATATAACGCTATTTAGGTCAATGATATAACATTATGTTGTGTTATAATAATATAGCAAGAGGTAGGCTGAGGCCAGTCAACTGTCTTCCATGTTTTGGTACTATGGTGCGTGAACGCGAACAAACAAGCCCAAATAATCAACTACACTTTAGAAACAAGCCCAAATAATCAACTATACCCCCCTATACAGTATATACAATGACAAACTATACCAATATTTGCAAGTACTTTACGAAAAACAAGCCCAAAGTCGCTTCTAATAAGCAGACGTAGCAACCCTACCTTCCTCTCAAAGCGTATTATTAACCAGAATGCCTCTGGTGTCTGTCTGCTGTCCCCAACGGTGTCACTAATGGATGTCCTCGTGTCCTTTACGCTTGGATTCACTCCTTGTGTGTGAGAGAGAGAGAGGGGGGGGGGGGGGGGAGTGTGTTGGATTCACTCCTTGTGAGAGAGAGGGAGTGTCCTTGAGCAAGACTCTGAACCCCTAATTGCTCTTCCATAGTTTCCTCCACCATCGGTGTGTGTGTGTGTGTGTGTGTGTGTGTGTGTGTGTGTGTGTGTGTGTGTGTGTGTGTGTGTGTGTGTGTGTGTGTGTGTGTGTGTGTGTGTGTGTGTGTGTGTGTGTGTGTGTGTGTGTGTAAATGCACCTTTTACCATTTAACTTCACCATGGCAGGCAGTTAGTTCCAACAAACTACATTTCTACCCATGAGAAACCTCTCCCCATCTTTGCCTTTGTCGTTCATTGTCAAATTCAACCACTTAAACCCCATAGTGTTGACTGGAGTCCGTCAGGGCTCTATGCCATTGCTGGGGTTCTGTTTTCTGTTACTCACTGGAGAAAATAACCGATTGACAAGCTCACAACGTGTTGACTCTGTAGCTAAATACATGAATGTGGAGTCCTGTTTGAGAACCACTGACCCCCCCGCCCTGTCAAAAAAGTATCTCAAAGGCATCTTAACCCATATAGAAACTCACAGCAAAACCCAGCCTTTCACAATGATCTGTTATTCACTACATAACAGTGAAGTCCGTAAGTAGGTCATAGTGGCTTATTGTCAGTATCTGCTATATGAGGGTGTCTATCCCCTTTTCAATGCAGTAAACCCTGGGGATCCCAGTAGTTACAACACCTACCATCAGCTCCCAGTACTTACAACAACACCTACCATCTGCTCCCAGTACTTAAAACACCTACCATCAGCTCCCAGTACCTACCATCAGCTCCCAGTACTTACAACAACACCTACTATCAGCTCCCAGTACTTACAACAACACCTACTATCAGCTCCCAGTACTTACAACAACACCTACCATCAGCTCCCAGTACTTACAGCAACACCTACTATCAGCTCCCAGTACTTACAACAACACCTACCATCAGCTCCCAGTACTTACAACAACACCTACTATCAGCTCCCAGTACTTACAACAACACCTACTATCAGCTCCCAGTACTTACAACAACACCTACCATCAGCTCCCAGTACTTACAACAACACCTACTATCAGCTCCCAGTACTTACAACAACACCTACCATCAGCTCCCAGTACTTACAACAACACCTACCATCAGCTCCCAGTACTTACAACAACACCTACTATCAGCTCCCAGTACTTACAACAACACCTACTATCAGCTCCCAGTACTTACAACAACACCTACCATCAGCTCCCAGTACTTACAACAACACCTACTATCAGCTCCCAGTACTTACAACAACACCTACCATCAGCTCCCAGTACTTACAGCAACACCTACCATCAGCTCCCAGTACTTACAACAACACCTACCATCAGCTCCCAGTACTTACAACAACACCTACCATCAGCTCCCAGTACTTACAACAACACCTACCATTGAACGGAGTGTAATTAGTTGCATGGTCATCATGTGTGAACCAGTGGAGTAAAACAAACTAAATCAAATGTCAACCTATTTTCTGTTGATACATTCATGTGAATAATGTGTACAATACAGTACATGAAGTATTTATGTTGATATGTGAATATGTGCACAATAATAAAAAAGAATTACTAATGTGAGTTATATTTATATAGAAAAGAAAAACATACACAAGATAATCAAATCCAGTTTGACTTAATGTGTCCTTTTGAAATGGTTATTGTTGTTCAATTATTTCTTACATGTAAGAGGAATGCTTCAATAAAACAATAAAATAATAATAAAATTAATATTGCATTTTGGTTTTTATGAAGTACTACTATTCTGTAGCCTAACTGAAAGTGCTAATGGAAGGTAATTATTAGTGTAATTTAATTGACTGTACATCCATGTTCCTAATGCTTATAATTTAATTTACTGTACTTCCATTTAATTTACTCCACTACAATAGTCTCTATGCACAGCAACCACATTGTAAAGAAATTGGGCCTCTTACTTACTTCCTTCACATACAGTTCCTTAGTTCTTTAGTTCCTTCATCATGTGACATCATCAGGGATGGAGATGTGGAGACCCTGATGTCATAGTAAATGCGACCTGCTGTCGCAGTTAAGCCCATATACTGTATATGGGCTAGTGGGGTAATCGTGTCGGGTTCGGGTTCTTGGAAACGCCCCCCTGAGGTTAGGTTTAGGTATAGTTTTACTGAGGTTAGGGTTAGGGTTAGGTTTAGGTATAGTTTTACTGAGTTATAGGGTTAGGGTTAGGGTTAGGTTTAGGTATAGTTTTACTGAGGTTAGGGTTAGGGTTAGGTTTAGGTGTAGGCTGTCAATCACAGCGACTGGCCAGTCACAGCGCACCATTTCCTCAAACCCGACACGGAAACCTCACCAGCTATATACAGTATGGAGATCCCTGATGTCATCAATATTGGCCAGCAACTCAAACCCTTAGATCTCCATATATGGATATATGTCAGAACCTTTTCTGACATTCCATATGTTGATCCTTCCTCTTCAACGTCTCCCTTTTTACTTATACCTGTCCATTCAAATTTCTAACTCTAGACGGGCCTGCCCCAAAGTTATTAGTGCAGCCGTGCCCAGCAGCTGGCGAAAACTAGAGTTCTCAACAAGCCTGAAAATTAAGGCCCAGCCCTACCTGGGCCCTCATCAAACCCTGTACACTCAAGAGATATACTGTGTGGAGCTGTCCTGTTCTGACATTCCATATGTTGATCTGACCTCATCAAACCCTGTACACTCAAGAGATATACTGTGTGGAGCTGTCCTGTTCTGACATTCCATATGTTGATCTGACCTCATCAAACCCTGTACACTCAAGAGATATATATACTATGTGGAGCTGTCCTGTTCTGACATTCCATATGTTGATCTGACCTCATCAAACCCTGTACACTTAAGACATGCTCCTTATATGGCCAGTACAGAAGTCATTCCATGTTGATCTGACCCCCATGCCAAAGCACCAGCGCTCACCCAGCAGTCTGCTGTCAATGAGGCGGATGTGTGCAGTGCACGCCCTACAGTGTTTACCTTGTTTTTACTGTAAGTCACTATGGATAAAGAGCTTCTGATAAATGACTCCATGTCAGGGTATTGTATCTGAATTCCACACCTCAAAATGTATTTGGAAGTATTGACATCTCAGACGGAATGGAAATTGGACTCACAATATTTTGTATGGCTTTTTGACAACAATTGGCGAAAACTGACTTTTCCTGCCTTGGAAATAAAATAAAGCCATGTGAGAGAGAATAAAACTGAAATTTGCAGAGGTGACACACTGCCATCTGCTGGTACAGAGTGGTATGACGAAAGCATGCAAACCAAGGTATAAAATAATATAATTTAAAATAAGTTGTAAAAATGTTACGAACAAACTTATAGAAGAAACTGACCAGAACAATACTGAGACCAAGTACAAAAATATGTTTATTAAACTAGAACTGCTCATGAAGAGGAGAAAAACATCAATCTGACAGGGTACCACAAGTTGAACCCCCCTAAAATCTACATGTCACAGACAGAACCAAACCCTTTTCTTGAGAGAGAAGTTAGTCATAATGATAATGTTACATACCGTCACCTAGCAGTGGTTGGTCCACCTAATGGAGCGTTTGCAAATAACTGAATTTGACGCAATTCAGAGGAGGCTGACAAATCACATGTATCATTAAAAAAAACACAGTTCATGCTAATTAAAGGGTCAGGGTATAGTATTCTGTAAGTTGTTCGTGAGATGTCTAGGTTTCTTCATCAGCTGTTGGATCCAGTACTCAAACACTAGATTTTCCTGTTTTCCTTTCCCCCAGCAAATATGCATGCAATTTAGTTATTTTGAAGGCAGACAGTGTTGGTTTGGTCCCTTATTCTATAACCCTATATTACATTATACAGTTTGTTTAGCATGTTGAGCAGAAACCATCTCCATACTTTCTTAATTTTCCATATAAATTATTGCCATATTTTATACTTCCCTCATTCCCTGTATTACATTGTTGTTCATATTTCATGTTGTTTATGAACAGCGTTGGTATAACATCCTGCTGGATTATAATTCTAGATCAACACCTATCCTAGTCTAGTCTATGTAGATATATGTATCTATCTAGTCTGGTTTCCAGCCTGATTCTAGCCTGAAAAACAAAAAAATGTGAGCTCCACCTCCATGCAGTGTTCCAGATAGCATTTCTGCAGGTCTCATAGGGGTAGTAATAAAACATGGATGCAAAGAATCCAAACTAGAAAAGAAAAGGGGGGTGAGTGTGGACCCCTCCTGGAGCCTCTACTATGAGACAGGGGTTAGTTAGTATAATGTTCATGGAGCCTCTGTACATCTGTCTCAGTTTGTATGAATAAATGTAATTGTAAAGTTATACCTCCATGACCTTGTTACCATAGCAACAGCTTTTCCCATGACAACAAAAGGGAAATGCAACGCAAGTCTTCTCATAGAGTAGGAATGTTATGTTATATGTTATAATATCATGTTATCAATATCCACACACGCACGCACGTATAATCATTCTTGTAAACTATTATGTTGAGTAAAAGTACAAAAGTAAAGGCGTCAAAATACCAAAGTACCAAAGGTTTGTATACTCATTATGCAGAAATGTCCCATTTCAATATGGATACAAATCTACAAAATACAAATCTACAAAGTAATTAGTAACACGTTTTCAATTAATTAAAGTAAAAGTACAATATTTGCCTCTGAGATGTAGTGGAGTAGAAGTAAAAGTACTGGAATTTCAGTAGCCCCTATACTGTGGTTCTGTATACAGTAGAACAAATAATGTTACACCAAGTACCACCACAGAAAATATTTGGCTAGTGGTTAATGTAATGTATACAGTATGTGAGTAGTAACTAAAGTTTTCAAATAAATGTAGTGGAGTAAAAAGTACAATATTTGGATCCGAGATGTAGAGGAGTAGAAGTAAAAGTATTGGAAATACTCTAGTAAAGTACAAACATACTTCAAAATGTTATACTCACATTCCACCACTGTGGTGGGAAGTACTTAAAGTACTATACTTTATGAGGAGAACAGTAAACTTGTCTGACTTGGCTGACTCCTGGTGAAATATGACCTTGGGATGCAGCTGAGCACATGAGGATGCCAGCGGAAGCAGTCCGACTGGTGGGTGGACTCAGTCCAAACATTATGTGTGAAGCATTCCTCTGACTGGTGGGTGGACTCATGATAACAGCGTGGATTTAAGAGCAGTGCAGCCGGGCGTTCTGCCAGAAAGGCCGTATAGTAAAAGTCCTCTCTCTTTACTAACTTCAAGTGCACTCACTGCTGGTAGCCTACAAATGCTGCTATAGTAGTTCAGTGGTGAATTAACCTTGAGGGCATGAATGGCAGATGCATGTGTTCAGTGGTGGAAAGTAACTAAGTATTTCTACTCAAGTACTGTAGGCCTACTTAAGTACAATTTTGAGGTAGGCACTCACTTTCCCTGCTAATTGTTCAATTGTAGTCTGGTGGAAATTCTGAATAGTGAAATGAAATGAAAGTATAACATTTTAATTCCAGACTTTTACTTGTAACCATGCAGGTATATTTTTATATTATTGCAGTATTGATACTTTAACTTAAGTAAAATATTTGAGTACTTTTTCCACCACTACATGTGGGCCTCACGATACCATGGCACAAATTAGTTCCACATTTGTTCTCAGCTCCCTCCCTCTCCATCTATCAAATGATTCATCCAGTCATGTAACATTCCAATGTGTCCTGCATTATCTTGTTCTGACCATTATTGTTTATTTTTTTTATTTTTTTGACATTTGTATCTATATAGCCTGCATCCTCCATGAGGAGGAAGCCCAAAAAAACCTTCGTGAGGCCTTTAGGAGGGCCATTCAAGCTGTTTTTCTTCATCTGGTGCTTTGATGACATGGTTTTCCACTACTTTGCCTGGTAATTTAGAGAACATTATTTCATCTGTAGCCCCTGGGGGAGATACATGATTTCATAAGTGACATGGGTATTTAAGGCCTTTTTGAACAGGCAGGTAGGAGATTGCCAATCTGGGTCCTCACAACATCTTACCAGTTACTGAGTTGTCAGAGGTTTGTTTGAATACCAACTTGACAAGTGGTAAGCCTGTTTGGTGTTTTATTGTTTTTACAATGTGTTTTACTTTTGCTGTTGTACAAGGAAAATGGAAAATGTTTGTTATATCATCAGGTGTACCGTTCATATGTTTGAGAGATGCGATGGGTGTTGTCTCTTCTGGGAATTGTGCATGTAAACTGGATATGGAATGTGAGTATAATGCTATGTACCTCATGGAAATGTGAAGGAAAAGAGCTTTATACATTTCTGCATGTGATGTGAATTCTGTGTAACATTCCACATGTTTATGTACTGACATTCACTTGCAGCTAGCCAGGAAACAAAAAAGAAACATAGGACAGGGACACCTTGAAATATAAATATTAATTAGATGAGCCTGGGGGCTTTTCTTATTTAAAGGGAAAACAGTAAAAACCCAAACAACAAAACTTAAACTCAGGAATAAACTGGAGAAAATCAAAGAATGGTTAGATCAGGCTTCCCTTGGATACATGGCGAATGCACTCATTCCTTGCATTGTGCACAATGCACTGAAGTCGTCCCCCCCCCCCCCCCCCCCCCCAGAGAGGACGTATAGGGCCTTAGCCCTACTCCGCCTCCCAGCCAACACTCCCCACTGACAGGTATTTACCCCCCCCCCCCCCCTTTTGATTAAAAGGGCATGTGAGCTCAAACCCACAATTCAACATTTTGGTTTTAAGATGTTGATACTCATTTTGTATTCATCCTTAGGACCCCAAATCACACCTTGGAAAGCATGAGTGTCTATTACGAAGTGTTTTTTGACTGTCGGGGTCATATTTTGACAGCAGGAATTGCCTGTCACGATTTGACCCCCCTTCTTGTGGTGGTCTCCTGATAATGGATGCCGTCAGCCAGGGCATTCCACGTTTTTAATGATCCCTTCTTCTTCTGTGCATGCTGTTGTCCATAGGTACTGTGGTATAGGTCACGATGAGCTGGGCAGTGGAGGAGTGGAAGGATGGCCTTCCAGCCAAAGCCCTGCTGAAGATCCAGGAGATCGAAGGCCAGCTGGACAAGCTGAAGAGGTAAAGGAATCAGAAACAGTTCCAGCTTGACGCGCTGGAGGCTGCCTTGTAGAAGCAGAAACAGAAGGTATGGAAATGGGGATTTAAGCCCAGATTTACACTCTATAGTATGACAGTGTCACTGTACAAGAACAAGCACATTACTATGTTTGTTTGTTTTTATCTCTCCTACCATTCTCACGTCCTCTCCAGGTGGACAGTGAGCGCAGTGAGGCGTCTTCTCTGAAGAGAGAGAACCAGTCGCTGGTGGAGTCATGTGACTCACTGGAGAAAGCTAGTCAGAAAGTCGTCCATGAGCTGGGGGTCAAGGCGCCCGAGAGGCATCCTATAACCAGATGCCCGAACCACCTCAGCTGACTCCTTTCCAGACGAAGGAGCAGCGGTTCTACTCCGAGTCTCTCTCGTGTGACTGAACTTCTCACCAAACAATTATTACATAAATCACCTAATCACACTTGTTGACTTTGTTTTGACTCAAGAGTTTTGTTTCCTGATCCCAGGTGAGCTACCTGGACGGACAGCTCAGCTCCTGCAAGAGAGCGTCTTGAACAGGAGCTGAAGAAGTGAGTTGGAGAGTTGAGTGTGATGCAGGTGTCTGAGAGTCCTAGACCACCGACTACCAATGTTTTGACACATATTTTGATTAAATTAATAAAAATCACACCTGTGACTGTGAAGTGAGAGGCGCTCTTATCATCATACGTAATCATGTCAAGCTTTTAATGTTTGTGTTTACACTATGACGTAAAAATAGCCATTCATAACAAATGAAATTTGTGTTTACACACACACACACACACACACACACACACACACACACACACACACACACATTTTTTTAACTTTTGAATCAGTTCACACTTCACATAAGCCTATTATGAAATGCCCAAATTAGGAACATGTTGAAAGTGGCAAAAAATCAGGTACTGAGAAAAAAATGTTAATTAATGATGTTTTTTGTGTCGCGACACAGAGCATCTGCTGTTTGTTTACACTGTGACCTGCAGTCTCACCTGGACCAAACCCGCAGAGAGCTGGCCGACCGGGACCAAGACCTCAACAAGACCCGACAGGAAGGCAGCCAGCTCACTGACAAACTACAGAAGACTGAAGCCAAGGTACGCATGGATTAAAGTTCCCAGTCGCCACCACTGATATCACTTATTTGGATTCCATTGAAGCCAGCATGTCTTCTATAGAAGCTTCTTGTTGGGCAGCGTAAATACTTTCCATAAAACCCTAAAGGTCTCGGATATTTCATAAAAGCAAAAGTTAAAGCAACCTGTGATTTATTCTGAGCTCAGCTCAGGTTGAGTTAAGAAATGAGAGCTGCAAGAGAGTCCTAGAGCAGAAACTGAAAGACCAGGAGAGAAACGACCAGAAGGTAATGACAGCAGGACACTGGGCTCTCTTTTTGTCCATGCTAAACCCCTTGTCCCTATTAACTACTTTGCCTTTTTTACTATTTTGAAAAACATTTTTGAATACCGGTAGTTGAAATAGCCAATCTACAAGCTCACAACGTGTTGATGTAGATTGGCTATTTTAACTATTCAAAAATGTTTTTCAAAATAGTAAAAAAACAAACAAGGCAAAGTAGTTTATGGACGAAAATAGAGCCCTCTGTCTCTACCACAACACTCAACAATGTCAGCAATGACACTACACCATTTTTAGGTCTAATGCCACTCCTGATTTTTTTTGAGAACTACTGTATATCAGTGGTTCACAAACTTTGTCAACTATGCCAAAGACCCCCAAATTGTAATTTGGCTGAAAATGTTGAGTGCCAGGGATCCTCCAGAATGGGTCAAATTAACTACTTTTGGTGGTGTCCCCCTGGACCCCACTTTGAGAACCACTCCCCTAGATATTACCTGTTTTTACACATTTCTGTAAAAGAAAATATATATCTTTAAATAAATTAGAAACACTTACATATTACAATTTTCAATTTGAGGAGATTGAATTTATAGCAAATGACAAAAGTATAATTTTTTTCTTCTTGTGTAGGAGCTGGCTCAGCTGCAGAGCAGCCAGCAGGCTCTGGACCAGCAGTTGAACCAGACCAGAAGCAAACTGAGCCAGGAGTTCCAACAGGCCAAGACAGAGTCCAGTCGACTGCAGGCCGATCTGGAGAAGGTAAGCGGCTCTGCACTAGGCCAATAAACTGAGCCAGAAAGGGTTTAATGCAGTATTATTCAGTGAGTCGTCATGGATATAGTTGCTGACGCATGCAGGCGTGTTTGTTTACGATCATACAGCTTTTGATCAGCCATCAGAGATCATTATCTGTTTTTAATAAATCACAAACTACTTTTTTCTTCCGTGCTCTTTACCTCTCCTCGACTCTCCTCCATTTTCTCCTCCTTATCTTCTTGTTTCCTATCCTCCGGTTCCTCCTGCCTCCTCCATGTGTCCTTGTGTCCTAGATGTCCGTCCAGAAGTCTCAGTTGGATAGGGAGTTGGAGGAGCACAGACAGAAGGTGTTGAGGACTGAGCAGAGTGTCCAGGCGGGCCAGGCCAGGGAACAGGACCTCCGGCACAAGATGGAGGTAGGTTCATCAACAACCAGGAACTGGAGCAGTTAAACAGTCCTATAACCACTTAATGGTGGTGTTTTCTATTTGTTAGAAATAAAATATGTGTTAAATAGTTTTTAGTAACTGTGGTCTTCCCATCTCTCCTGCTCTTTAGTAAACAATGCATTTTCAGGTCGGGATGCCAATTTCATATAATTTGGAGAAAGAACAATAGTGAAATTGGAAGTGATGAAACGAACAAACATAAAAAAGCAGACAAATGGGAACTGGAACACTGTACAATTGAAACTGATAGATTGGGTTCTGTCTCCTGATTGGGTGAAATTGGTATGCAGACTTGAAAATGTATTGTTCACTAAAGAGATGGGGTCTCCTGAATGCTCTACTACTAGTCTATAGCAATGATTACAACATAATTGATATATTGAGATATATATATATATAATTAATTTCTATTTTTAAAGAATGTGAATCTTCAGACATTTTAGCCATTTTACAACCATCCCAGAAACGGGGATGGCAGGGTGATGGTGGTTCATGTGTTCATCTCTCTGATGGATGCCAGGGTGATGGTGGTTCATGTGTTCATCTCTCTGATGGATGTCAGGGTGATGGTGGTTCATGTGTTCATCTCTCTGATGGATGCCAGGGTGATGGTGGTTCATGTGTTCATCTCTCTGATGGATGTTGTCAGGGTGATGGTGGTTCATGTGTTCATCTCTCTGATGGATGTCAGGGTGATGGTGGTTCATGTGTTCATCTCTCTGATGGATGTCAGGGTGATGGTGGTTCATGTTCATCTCTCTGATGGATGTCAGGGTGATGGTGGTTCATGTGTTCATCTCTCTGATGGATGCCAGGGTGATGGTGGTTCATGTTCATCTCTCTGATGGATGTCAGGGTGATGGTGGTTCATGTGTTCATCTCTCTGATGGATGCCAGGGTGATGGTGGTTCATGTGTTCATCTCTCTGATGGATGTCAGGGTGATGGTGGTTCATGTGTTCATCTCTCTGATGGATGTTGTCAGGGTGATGGTGGTTCATGTGTTCATCTCTCTGATGGATGTCAGGGTGATGGTGGTTCATGTGTTCATCTCTCTGATGGATGTCAGGGTGATGGTGGTTCATGTGTTCATCTCTCTGATGGATGTCAGGGTGATGGTGGTTCATGTGTTCATCTCTCTGATGGATGTCAGGGTGATGGTGGTTCATGTGTTCATCTCTCTGATGGATGTCAGGGTGATGGTGGTTCATGTGTTCATCTCTCTGATGGATGTCAGGGTGATGGTGGTGGTTCATGTGTTCATCTCTCTCTCTCCCTCCCTCCAGGAGCTACAGAAGGACAAGAACAGTGTGAGTGTTCAGTTGGACCAGAGTAGCAGACAGCTGTCTCGCCTGGAGGACGAAAAGAAGACTAGACGATTTCAGAGGTAAACTAGTGCAATAGAGCAGTGGTTCCCAAACTGGGGCCCCCAAATTATTGGAAGGAGCTTGTTGAAATCACCAGAGACACTTGAACAAAATGAACAGTCAGCTGATGACTTTTTTACCACAGCAGCACCACCGGCTGAGCTGGCAACACCACCGGCTGACCAGACACCTGTACTGAGAAGGTGAACACGCCAATCGAAACCACCTGACAGACTGGTCCTCCTCTAAAGCTACACGTGCGGAGCAGTTTAGCTGGTTTGACCACAGTTATATTGTATTTGTTTGTTTGTCAAACGGTCAAACCATCTTCCCCATCGTAGCTAAATGAGTATCCCAGCTGTGCTTGGACTCCCTCGGTTGTAGGCGTTTAGTGGCCCTAAGCAACGAAATTATTTTGTGGCCCACCCCTGCACTGCAACGCCCCCCCGGGTCCATAAATAATTGTAGATTTGCCATGAAAATGCTTCAATATGGTGCACTTTGAGATTAGTTTAGTATCATCTTTACTGTGCTATTGCCAACATCAATTACAGGGGAGAACACAAGTACCAGTAGCCTACCACCCAGAAGTACCACCATTATGACAATGCATCCAAACACTGATCAGAATAAGGTTACATAACGGTTCAACTAGATACAACTGCAGCACATGCTTAACACATAGCACATTGATGACATACTACTACTTGACACACAGGGGTTTTTTTCCCTTCCTTTTTTCCCCCCTTCAAGCCACATAAGGATAAATGAAACATCGCCTTCTCCAGATAGACAGACTGCCCATAATAGTGGGCCACAGGTGTATTGTATTGAATAATGCAATTTGCAACTTGCATTCAACTGCATGTGGCATATTATGTTGTGTCTTGTGTCAATGAGATCTATAACTAGTTTTTGGATAGGGCAGGGGTGGGAAACTTTGATGATGGAGACTCGGAGAGAGAGGGCAACTATATTCCACACTCACTCCAGAGGGCCACAATGCATATATAGTAAATGTAGGAGCCGTAATATGTTGCATTCTAATGTGCTATTAATATTGACGTAAGGTATGTCACTTTAATGGGCACTGCCTAGGTAGTGGGCGTGTCACGGGGGCTGGGGCGCTGCCACTCTAGTTTTCATGGCGTTACCTGTCACTTGGGTGAGGGAAGTTGGATAGAGAGAGGAGGTGAGCGTGGGAGAAGACAATTCTGTTGACCGTATCAATCGCACCTCTTATTCACCTTAACAACCACGTTCAGTATATCTAAAGCCTGGGAACTCTTGTAACTTAACGTGTGGTGACAAGAATAAATGGTAAAAATCTGGAATGGACCTGAATTCAGTGCGTGCGCGTCATACAGCGTCTCTTTAATCTCATGTTTAGTTCCTCGCGGCGGCCTATAAACCGCCGCAACAGTAAAGAATAGCTGATCTACAAGCTCAAACTGCGACACGTTTTGATTTAGTAGTTCTGCTATTTTTGCTCTTTTTTTTTTTATTGAAATTCTGAATAATTTTTAGCTATTTCTGAATTGGAATCTTGAAAAGTAAATGTTTTATTTAATTTCAAATACATTTATATGTTCTTACTTATGTTAAATTTAGGAACTTAAATGCAAATACATTAGACATAAAAAAGACTAGTAGGCCTACTATAGCCATTAAGCTACTTATATAGACTGAAGTAATTAAAGCGGGTGTGCATGTGTGGAATTGTAACAGCTGAAATCAATAAGTGTTCTGATATTAACCTGCGGGCTGCATTAGATGAAGGTGGGGGCTACATGTGGCCCTCAGGCCGCCACTTGATATTAATCTGCGGGCCGCATTAGGTGAAGGTGGGGGCTACATGTGGCCCCCAGGCCGCCACTTTATATTAACCTGCGGGCAGCATTAGGTGAAGGTGGGGGCTACATGTGGCCGCCAGTTGATATTAACCTGCGGGCCGCACTAAGTGAAGGTAGGGGCCACATGTAGCCGCCAGTAGCCCATGTAGGGGATACATAAAAAATAAATAATAATAATCTTCTCCCTGTGATGTGGCCCACTCAGTAGTTGTGGCCCTAAGTGACCGCTTATATCGCTTATGCCTAGAACCGGCCCTGCCTGTAGCCTATATCACTGCGTTCCCTCAGTCCTGCAGTTGTTTCTTGGTTTTCTCAGCGTTGCAGAGCTGCTGTTTCACCTGCTTCTCTTCTTCTCTCATCACCGAGATCTCTTTCTGCACCTGGAGGATCTGTTTCTTGGAGTCGGTCAGCTTCTCTCGGAGGTCGGAGACGAGGTCTTTCCTCTGGAGGTCAAGGGTCAAGGTCTTCACTCTGTCCGCATCCTGGACCAAAGTCTGCTTCAGCATGTCTATATCCTGCTGTCTCTTCTTCAGCTGCTGGTCTTTCAGGGCGATGGCTTCCAACGCTACAGCCAGGAGCTCCCTGCGTCACTCCACCTCCCTGTCCCGCGCCTCCTTCACCTCCCTGTCCCTTCACAGCCTGCCTCTCCTCCTGCAGAGTCCTGACCTGCGCCTCCTTCTCAGCGAGGTGTTTCTCCATCTCCATCTCCATCTCTTGTACAGAGGCAGCTAGCTGACGGTTAGCCGCCGCGGCTACGTCTTCAGTTTCCCCTATTGTTTTGGAGGACAGTACCGCTCTTTTTCCAACTCGGTGACCTTTGCCCTCAGGGTCTCGGCCTCGGCACGGAGGTCAGAGTTCAATGCCGTGAGGCTGTCCAGGGCAGCATTCTCTACTTCCTGTTTGAGATGATCCGCTTCCTTTTTTTTTTTTTTTTTTTTTATCCCACGATTTTGTAACTCATTTTTCACCCCTGTGCCAATCATCTACTGTGATCCTGGGCTCTACACACCCTCCGCCAACCTGGTAAATGGTAAATGGTGCATTTATATAGCGCCTTTATCCAAGGCGCTTTACATAGATTGTGCATTACATTCACCCATTCATACACCGATGGCAGCGGAAACCATGCAAGGCACCAACTAGCACATCGGGAGCAATTAGGGGTTCAGTGTCTTGCTCAAGGACACTTCGACAGTAACTCTGGGGGAGCCCGGGTTCGAACTGGCAACCTTGCGGTTCCCATCCAGGCACTCTACCCCTGAGCCACCGCCGCCCCACAGGGGGGAGTTTCCCTGGTTGGACGTAGCGTGTGGAAGGAACACGTTATTGCAACCAGTTCCTTTCCCCTCCATCAGGCGCCCCGGCTGGCCAGGGGGAGGCAGTTTAGAGACCAGGATTACTGCATGTTTTTGTGAGGGTATCTACCCTAGGGGACACGGGGAGAACATGCAAACTCCACACAGAAAGGCCCTTTCGCCAACCCCGCCTTCGGGTATGGGCACTGATGACGCGGAGGAGGAAACACGCCACCAGCACCCACAGTGCCCCGAGCGGGAATCGAACCCAGGACATTCTAGCTGTGAGGCGACAGCACTACCAACTGTGCCACCGTGCCCCTAGATGATCCGCTTCCTGTTGAGCGCCGAGCTTCTGTCGTAGCTCCTCTAGGTAACTCTGTGATGTCACTTCTTGTCGTGCCAGTTTGGATGTAAGATCTTCCACTTCATGTTCGCGGGTCAGGAGTTGTTCTTTGAGCGCCTCCAGAGTTTGATCTTTCTCCTGAAGAGCGTTCTCAGCTGCTCTGAGGTCTGTGTCTGCTGCTCTGAGGTCTGCGTCTGCTGCTCTGAGGTCTGCTGGAGCTGGGCTAGCTGCTGGTTAGCGTACGCCAACCGCTGCTCCAGGGTCTCTCTGTGTGACAGAACCTCCTCCTCCCTGGCTCTCCTCTCCTCCTCCAGGGAACACAGACCCTCCTCCCTGGCTCTCCTCTCCTCCTCCCTGGCTCTCCTCTCCTCCTCCCTGGCTCTCCTCTCCTGTTCCAGGGCGGAAAGCGCCTCCTCCTTCCCCGCGGTCTGGTACTGAAGCGCCACCAGCACCTCCTCCCTGGCTCTTCTCTCCTCCTGGAGGGCTGCAAGCACCTCCTGATCCTGGTGTCCTCTGGTCTGGTCCTGGTCCTGGGAGGTGGTCCTCATGTCTCCTCTGGTCTGGTCCTGGTCCTGGGAGGTGGTCTGGTCTTTGTCCTGGGAGGTGGTCCTCATGGTACCTTCAGACGGCTCCTCGTTGCCGTTACCCTTTTTCAGTGGAGGTTGTCCATCCTGGTCCGTCTGGATATCCAGAGGACGCTTCAGGGAATCCGACGGCAGTGAGACAGAGTCAGATCTGTTCAGGTTGTGGACGAGGTTCTTGAAGATCTGCATTCTTCCTTCTGCTCTGTCCTCCAACATGTCTATCTCCTGAAGCAGACGCTCACTAAAGTCTCGCTGCATCTGGTCGATCAACTCAGTGAACTCTTTGGCCACTTCCTGTCTGATGTGAGCCTCAAACTGCAGCTTGTCTCCTCTCTCCTTCTGCACTTCCTCCTGGAGATGAGCCAGCAGCGCCCCCTGGCTCCTGTGTTGACACTTGTTGGCGGTGACGTCGTCTTCACCATCGTCTTCTTCATCCTCACCATCATCATCCTCCTGCATGTCCTCCAGCCAATCCCGGAGCTCCTCCTCTTCCTCCGCTCTACCACTCACACACTCGACGAGACACTCGACGTTCTCCGCTCCGCTTCTCTGCTCTGGCCCAGAAGGTGGTGGTGCTGGCGAGCAGAGCGTGAACCCTCGTCTGGTTTGACAGACAGTAGTGTGCCGGTGTTGAAGTATACCTTGGTACGGCGGCGGCGGTCAACGGGCCCGGGAGAACAATAACGTGACACGAGACAGTATCACGCTAAAGGTTCACAAAGTTTATTACACATACAGGAAATATATAATAATATCTCAAACTTATATAGCGCTTTTCTGAGTACCCAAAGACGCGAGTTGATATAGAGCTGGATCCTAATGACGTGACACAACACTTGAGACATAACAACCGCTAACTGCAGCAAGCTTGCTGCAGTTAGCGGTTATGTGTTGTGTCTGGAACGAGTTACCTATGAACCTAAAAAATGCAGTCAGTCGACACTTTCAAAAAGCTACTTAAGACATCTATATCGTAAATATTTTGGTCCATTATAGTGAGTATCTCTATTGAGTCTTGTTCTGCCTGTATTTATTTTCATGAATTGTTTTCTGTTGCTTGTTTCTTATTGTTTTCGCTGTTTTGCTGTTGACTGTTTTTCTTGTTTTATTTGTATTATTTTACTGTGTACAGCACGTTGTAACGTTTTGAAAGGCGCTTTACAAATAAAATGACCTTACCTTACTGTCTGAGATGTCTCCAGTAGCTAATTATAAAGTATGCTACAGTTCAGGCAGTACACAATACATTATCAAGTACACTGTGCTCTCACGTACAAGTACACAGCCATGGGCGATCAGATTACAACAATCAGTGTATGAAAATACACGACATAGTGGTGCCGAATATTTCATCTAGAAAAAACCTTGTGTAAACATTGTGACGAGTTTCAGTCAGTCAATTAATCTAAAGATACACCAACATATCCACACTGGATAAAAATCTATTGCAAACAGTGACAAGAGATTTAATTAATTGAATACCCTGAAGAGAAACCTGAATGTCCACACTAGACAAATCCTTGACACAACACCCGAGTTGTCAAAAGTATTGATACTGCGTAACTAAACCTAGACCAGGGATTTTATTTACTCACAAAATAATGAACAAATAACAATATAGTTGCAACAAATGAAATTTTATTTGAACGCTAGCTCATTCAAAATGACCATGAGCGATAGTTTATGTAAACATTTCTCATCATGGGGTGAATTGGCATGACGACTAATTGGGAAGAAATGGGATGAATAAGATGAAGGTCTCGAAACGTTGTGATTTCCCATTAAAGCATTTTAACTGCATTTAGATGAGTTTTTTCCTTTTTACGAAAAAAAAAAGAATTCCAAAATTATTATGCATTCCCCATTATTGTTGAGGGGCGCTAGCCCCTCCTATATACAGCTTTTGTCCCCACACGTCTAAGTATGTGTCATTGACAATGAAAGGTAAAATGTCTGCTAAATCTTATCCCCACACGTCTCATATTTGCCATTGACAATGTCTGCCAAATATAATGGTAAATGCAACCAATCACATAAATTCAGTAGTTCATGAGAAGATGTATGTGAAGTATAATAAGAGTGCCCCTCATTTTTGAATGGAACAGGAATACATTCACAGGCATGCTGGTGCATTCTTTACATACTGATATGGATAAACACGACAACTTGTCTAATCAAGCTTGAAAGATTTGCAACATTGCTTCAATGTGTTGGCCAATCTTGTTATATGCTGCATTAGACTAATGTGTGCATTCATATAGGCTTCATCAGTAGATATGGAGCTGTTCTGCATATAATATACTGTGTGTGTGTGTGTGTGTGTGTGTGGGGTGGGGGGGGGGCTGATAGGCTCTATGCACAATTGCATATACTGTACGTCATTTTGGAAATAACTCTTCCGACTTCCTTCACAGGTGTTACCGATGGTACTAATGAAGGCTCTGTTCCGTTCAGGTCAGACTCGTCAGAGTGCTGATATTGTGCATGTTGCTCACTGGAAACACTCTGCTACACCAGTGGGTCTCAGAGTGTCCTTGAGCGGGTTTCAAATGGCCCCGTACGGGTGTGTAAGTTATGGGGGTCCTTGGAATGAAAAGAACCACACTTGTGTGAAGTGAGAGGTGCCCACTGTGGCTGCTACAGTACATGTCGTGGTTTTTATTTGGGGGGCAGCCAAAATGGCTGCTGTGCATAAAGCCTATCATGCTAGAGAGCAGGAGAGGTCAATCCTTGGACAGTCTCTGGATGAGTCTGCACCAGTCAGCCTTCTTCTTGGTGATGTGGGCGGGGGTGATGGTCTCCACTGGGAGACGTGGCTGGCCCTGCTGCACCCTGGCCTTCTCGCACAAGGCCTCGGCATTACAGATGACGTACATGCCACAGTCATAGCTGTTCTGCTGTGTCGGGCAGGGCTCCTCCACAAAGAGCACTTTCCCGCCACCAGTCCCCAGGAAGGGCTCTAGCTTGCTGGCGATGCGCCGGGCGTGCGGTGCGTTACCGCTGGACGCCAACGAGTCATAGTGGGAGAACTGGGCCGTGTCGTGGCAGTACAGCAGCAGGCTCCAGTGGGTGCCGCCCGCGGCGTTCTGGTTGGAGTTGTTATTGACAGCCAGGAAGACCCACTGGCGCGACGCCAGCTCCAGCGGTTCCAGGAAGAGCGCCAGCTCCTCCGGGCAGGAGGCACACTTGATGAACTGGGTGACCTCGGGGCTGATGAAGACGGAGGTCTCGCGCAGGTCTTTGAAACAGTCCTCCGCAAAATATTCAAAGGTGAAGCCGATCACCTGGTCGTTGAGCCAGAAGGCTCCCTCCAGTAAGGCCACGTCGGAGCGACGCAGGAGGGTGTCCCCGTAGCTCAGCACCACAGGATCCATTCTCTACAACGGCTTCTAGAGATGAAGAGAAAGTGTATGTCACCCACACAATGGATTCACTGACTTCCAGGTTGTTTTAGTGACTAAGTCATGCAAAGACTAAGTCATGCAATAGACAGGTAGACACGTTTTAAATGCAGTGAGCCAATGACATCACTCTGACATCACTTTTAGCCAATTAAGTAACACATCAGAACTGGGACATTATTGCACAGGACCCCAATGGAAACAAGCCATAGTACATTCTTGGGTTTAATCCTTTTAGTATCATTTTGAAGTGTGGTCGGAACTCGGAAATGTATATCAACAGCATAAACAAAGGTACAGTGATATGATTATACAAATGGTGCTAAGGATAACAGAAAAAGTGCTGAGAGGTCTTGTTTCATGTCAGTAATGTTTATATAGTCATTAGAATAAATGGAATTATGGAGGACATTATAGACAATGTTTTTAGTCTACTGTACGGGTTTGTGGAACAAGACAGATCAATGCTCTCCCTTGATTGTGTTTATCTCTGCTGTAGCTTACTACTAGTAATTTTGTACATACGTAATTGTTGGTATTTGCATTTTGTTTTGCACCGTTTTAAAAATGTCCTGCTTTGTGTGCCGTTTTATTTTATTGTTCCTCTGTTGTAAAGCACTTTGTAACGCTGTTTTGAAAGGTGCTATATGAATAAAGATTATTATTATTATGCTCCCAGAGACCTACTGTACTTCCCTGTGCTTGTCCATGCAAACGGTTAAAGTATTCAATCAAAGAGACAGATGCACTGACTTATTTTGAATGATTGATATCATATTCTTATATATCATATCATATTCCTTCGCATGGAAAGGAGCCAGCTGAGGTGGTTCGGGCATCTGGTTAGGATGCCTCTCGGGCGCCTCCCTAGGGAGGACCTCTACACACGTCCCACTGGGAGGAGACCCCGGGGCAGACCAAGGCGCAGTTGGAGGAAACGCATCGACTCACTGGCCTTGGAACGTCTCGGAATCCCCCAGGAGGAAGTCACTAATGTTGTCTGGAGCTCTCTGGTGGAGCTGTTGCCCCCGCGACCAGACTACGGATAAGCGGTTGAAGATGGATGGAAGGATGGATCATGGATGATATCATATTTATAGTGAGATTGATTGGATAAGAATTTAGCTAATGTTGTGCTCGTTATTAACCAAAGAGTAACTTTCTTAACAGACTAAATGTGATTTGGTCCCAACTGCAGTGGTGGGAAAGGTACTCAGATTTCTTACTTAAGTAAAAGTATCAATACTGCAATGTAGAAATACAAGTAGGCCTAAAAGTCTGCAGAATTCAAAATTTACTTGAGTAAAAGTACATAAATATTGGTATAGAAATAATAAAATATACTTGTTTTGATTGATTGAATACTTTATTAACAGTTTGCATGGACAGGCACAGGGAAGTACAGTTCAATACAAGGTCTTCTTTTGGATACATCCAAGAAAGCCTATTGGCTTAACTCACCCCTTTTCCAAAAGTGCGGACATCTCACCCCGAAAGTCCCCGGGTCTCTACTTTCTGGGTGAGTTGTCCACTAGTCCCCAAAAAAACAGTGCATGTGACAGAGAGAGAGTGCAAGAGGAGGAGTGAACACTAGATGGCAGTAGAATAGAGTAGTCTTTGACTTGTTTTTTGAGTAGTCATGTTTAGTTTGTGAATAAATACTGATTAATCATTAAAATAGCATTACATAGCTCTGTCCCCCAGTCATACTCAACCCTACTACACAAGACATTCTCCTCTCATAACAATAATGAACTGGCCCTTTAGTGACATCAACATGAATTATGTTTGTTATTTCAACAATATATCTGATTTCTTAATCTCATGCATGCCATGTGGTCTCCTATTAATCACCACAGGTAGAGTAGCGTGTGTGTGATGAGGAGGAGGTCCAGGTAATATTAAAATATCTAACATAGACACATTGGACAGTGAAAGTCTACTGAAGCCTTTGTTTTGTAACCATGTTATTACTAGTTAAGTGAGATAACTACTTGACTACAAGTTAAGGTGTACAATTTTAGATCTCACCTACATGTCAGAAAGTGAAGACATCTCACCGGGTGAGTTATCCAGTATTCATTTACATTGGGGTCCTTTTGTACTCAATTCATCATTTTGGTAATTAAAGTACCAAAAGTAGAAAGTACTTATTATATAGAATGTCCAATTTTACAAGTTTTCAAATGTGAAAAGAAATCTTTTGAAAATAGCAGATTATTGTGAGCTTGTAGATCAGCTATTTTCAAATGGCTATATAGGGCTTAAGTGGTTAATGTATGTTTTCATATACTTGTAGTGGAGTAAAAAGTACATTTTGCAGTGGAGTAAAAAGTGCAATATTTTCCTCTGAGATGTAGTGGAGTAGAAGTAGGTACTGAAAATTGGAAATACTCCAGTAAAGTAAATGAATACCTCAAAATTTGGGATGTACATTTTGGCTGATATCGATATCCGATATAAATAATTGCTGTTATGGGCTGGCCGATAACCAATATTGCCTCATTCTGTATTAAAAAATATGTAATAATTTTGTCCATTCTGAAAAATACATAACAGGACAGAGTTACCGTGTGGCGGTCCCTCTACTGTAGGCTACTGTGTACTGTCACTGTAATGTACTGGCACCCCCGAAAGCATCATGTTAATACGTGCTTGTGTGTTTGTGTGTGCATTAGGTTGCGCACAGATGGTGAAAAACAACCATGCTGTTTTCGTGCTCATACCCAGACACCCAGCCACCCACCCACACACATAGCTCCATAAGGGATCGTTGCACCACTAAAAAAAAGAATCTGTCTAACGATGATGTCATGGTGGACTGTTTCTGAACTGCCCACAGCTCTGTGACACAGATTGAGTAGAAAAGAATTGTGCCATTTTATCATGATTATTTAGAGGACCTATTATATGAAGATACCGGTAGGTTGAAAAGTGGTGAAGTGGTCCTTTAATAAATACTTCAATCAATGAATCAATTGCAAAGAGCTATGGACCAGACCAGAGCTAGCAAACTGGATAACATGTCATTATGAGTGACTTCAGAGTATCGCGGTAGTCTACTGCAGTGCGTTGTGTGCATTGAAAAAGCTCATGATATAGCCTACTGTTAGGTTGAAGTGAGTCAACCTTGATTTATCAAATAAACCACATTATTGTATTTTGGTAGACTTTGTGTATCTTATAAAACATGTTCTCATTGTCCTGTGCTCCATTACAATAGCTCATATTAATACATAGCCAGGTGTAATTAATTAAATGGTGCTATACATAGTATACATACGTAACATACCTCTAAACATCCGTAAAAGCCCTTCAGCCTCGTCCCTCGATTGCATTGAAAGCCTACCGTAAAGTCATCAAGTCAGTTCACTTCGTAAACACATTGCAACGGCAGTGCGTGGGCAAAATGGGCGGTCCTAGTCGGTGTTGCCAGGTTTTCTGAAAGAAACAAGCAACCACGTCTACGAATACAAGCTCACTTTAGACACCTGCTATTTAAAATCACACCCGTGTGAACTGAGTGGTGCAACTCCCCTCTCCCCCCCCCCCCCCCCCCCCCCTCCTCTCCTCTCTCTCTCTCATTAGCAGGCAACAGTGCAGCTCTAATACTATCTCTCTCTGTTTCTGGCAAACAGCGCCCCTACTGGTACTAATAGTCATATACTCGTGCTCTTGACCACATGTACATAGGCGGACACGGACATTGCTGTTCCTTGGAGTGGTTGAACACTCAAAAATGTATTATTGAGTGGTGCAACCACTCCAAGGAACAGCAATGTCCGTATTCACCTATGTGGCCATGAGCACCAGTATATGACTATGAGTACCAGTAGGGGCGCTGTTGTGCCAGAAAGAGAGAGAGATAGTATTAGTGCTGCACTGTTGCCTGCTAATGAGAGAGAGAGAGAGAGAGAGAGAGAGAGAGAGAGAGAGAGAGAGAGAGAGAGAGAGAGAGAGAGAGGGGGGGGGGGGGGTTCGAGTTCTTGACATGAACATGTTTTAGAACCACTGGCTTAAACAACATTATGAAACGAGGCTTGTTTCAAATGTTGTTTAAAAGGATTTAAAAAAACAAAAAAACATTTGGGCTTATTTCAGCCCAAATAAGCAAATAATAACTAGGCCTACACAACAAGCCAAAAATTATAATATAACCACTTTAGAAACAAGCCCAAATAAAAACAAAAAACGACACTTTGGAAACAAGCCCAAATAATCAAATCAATAACTACACTTTGAATCAAGCCCAAATAAACAATTACGTAGTTGTTTATTTGGGGCTCGTTTCTATTCTAAAGTGTCACTTTAGAATATAAACGAGCCCCAAAAGCCAACCCGCACTGGCGCACACAGTAAATTACAATACCAAAATATTTTACAAGCAACCTTACAGGACAAACGAGCGACGAGCCCAAAGTCGCTTATAATAAGCAAACATGGCAACACTGGTCCTAATGCGATATGGCTTCTTTATATCAACGGACGTGATTGGCTGGTGACATATATATCCAGCCATTAAGGCCAGGCGTAGTTAGAATGCGTCTATTAAAGCGTAGTGTGTGTACAAAATAAAATAATAAATAAAACCACACGCTGTCTCGCATTTTATTTCATCCCTCCAGGCACGGCAACCACAGAGTTATATAACAGAACGAAATACATTGTAACAAGACATTTATATTTATAAGGTTATAATAATTTATAAACCATTGTATCATTGTAAACAGGGCCTACCACGCTGGACAACAACATGCTTTATTGTTATTATTAGTATTTTTAAATTATTAATATATGTCACTTTTCCCCGTACATCTAGAATGTGTGGTGAATATAATCCATTCGTATGTTTTTTTTCTGCCCCTTGACTGGATACTCCCCGCCTAGTGAGTAGTGCGAGTGGACTGACTCGTGGGCGCGCACTGCGCGCACAATGTTGCCATGTCTGCATATTATAAGCGACGTTGGTCTTGTAAATATTGGTAGTTGTCTTGTTTCTTTTTTTTTATGTGGCTTTTGCCTTCATTTATTTATTTTTTGTGGAGGGATAGAATCACAGTAGGCTGACAGGAATTGGGGAGGGGGGGGGGAGGTGACCCCCAATCCAGTCTGGCACACTGCCAGAATGGATTACCAGTAAAGGTGCCTGGACAAGGTGCCTGGAAGCCGTTGGCTTGCTTCTTAATGTTGTTTAAACCAGTGGTTAAAAATATATATTCCAGATTTGTCACTTTTTCCCCAATTTTATTTTTTATTATATTTATTTTTATTCAGAAAAGGTACACTACTACAGCGTCAAAGTATAAAGATAAACTTAATCCCCGGCTCCCCGCCACCCTTTCTCTTTTCTCCCCCCACCCCAGAGGACTAGTAGGCTACTGCATGTAAACATGACTCAGAGTCATGAGTGACAGACATACATTTATGACAAGGACTAAATTAAAGCTGCAAGCAGCGATGACCGGGCCCTGAGCACGTTAAGGGAAAAGTTTGGACCAATCAACTGGAAACAGAGCTAACACTACTGAGGACAAGGATTTTCAGTCCAGTGAGGTGACTCAAGGTTATGGCAAATGACAGAAACTATAACATATTGACCGAAAATGGCATTAATCGCGCTAAAATGCCACAATCATTTCTAAATGGCTGACTTCCTGTTTGGTTTTGGTCAGGTAAGTCGGGACATGATACAGGTGTATACCAATTTGCATACTTGTGGTGCTTCAAGAACAAACTTTTGTAAGGGGCGCTATTGAGCCATTAGGCCATGCTCCTTTTTGAGACAATTAAAATACGTAATTTTCCGCCACTGTTCAATTCATCATAACAATTAGAGACGTACAAATATACTCTTCTATATAGCCAAAAACAGGAAATCATATACAGTGAGGGGAAAGAAGGGTGGGAGGGGTATTCAGGTATTACGGGGGCCAGTTTCGAATTGCAGCCGTCCGTAGGTGCCCTTTTAGAGCGGGTTTGAAGGAGTCAAGGGATTCACATGTCTTAATGACGTTCCACATTTTGGTGGCATAGGAGCGAAAATAATTTAATCCCTTGTTTGTGCCGAATCTGGGTTGCACATGGTGTTCTGGTGTTATAGGTGTGGACTTCGTTCGTTACATAGTGAAAGTGTGTTAATACTGTAAGGGCCGATTCATACTCCTATTTTAGAGCCGAATAAAAGTCGGTTCGGTGCTGTAGAGCCTACAATTTGACGTCATCTGAGGTTCGGGGGGGCGGGTACCGTCCTAAAGTCGGCTCTTCGGTGTGTGTTGTGCCTTGGAGTGTCTTGGAGCCAAGCACAATAAGCAGCAGCAGGGTGCTACTAAGACAGGGGTCAAAGGTCCTACTCAGACAGACACACCTAGCTGTGCATTGGAGACGGTGTGCCACCGCTCAAAAAAACAACAACAGAGGCAAAAAAATACCCACATACATATCTTTAAATAGCCACTTATAGGTTTAAAGTGCTCATGTAAAGAAGCCTTCAAGGACCCAAATGTAAACAACCCAATAGGCTTTCTTGGATTCATCCTCTTAGCAGACCTTAATTGTATTCCCTGTCAATCAAAAAGTAGTGGCTTATTTGGGGCTTGTTTTCATAGACCTGGTTGCTTGTTTCTCACAAAACGTGGCAACACTGCGCGCGCACGTGAGTGTCCGTCCACAGCGCACTGATTCTGAGCAGAGAGTTAAGAGTTTTCACCGAGCAGAGGGAACATTAACTGCTTTAAATGATTTATTTTGTTTTAAACCTGCTCAGCTCACAGTGTTGAAGAAAATGCTTAACTACTTTCAACAGTGTTGAGTTTGGATAACCTTGCCGTGGGACAGTGGGACTAACAGAGGAGAGGCACGGAGGACACAATTTATTCTTTGGGAGAACCCACACACAGGGAATTAAAGAGAGACTTTGCAGAGTGTGTGCGGCGCGTGCGCGCGTGTGTGTGTGCGCCTTTTGCATGCGCTGATACATAAACCCATCCTGGAGGAGATTCGAGATTGGAGCGTTTAGTTGTTGGACTCTAAATCAACTTCAACACTGAAGTCTTTAAGGTAAAGTATGGTGTGTGTTTTAAGATCCTCCAAATCTGTTCGTGGACTCGCTGCCCCACGCCACGCCAAAGACCATTTGGAACTAGAACTCTTAACATAATTTAATCACTACTTCCATGCATTAAATAGAAGAGTCAGACTCATTCCTTAACCTAATATATACCATTCATAGGAGAAGAATCATCTTGTTTTTGCCAAGCTTTCTTTTCTTGTTTTATTTTTGGCTTTAGGGACAGCTGGATGTTGTTGTTGACGGTTGGGGAACAGGCGTGTGTGTGTGCGTGTGTGTGTGTGTGCGTGTGTGTGTGTGTGTGTGTGTGTGTGTGTGAGAGAGAGAGAGACTCCTAAAAAGTTGAGTCTGCTCTGAGTGTGTGTGTGTGTGTGTGTGTGTGTGTGTGTGTGTGTGTGTGTGTGTGTGTGAGACATCAGACATGTCATTCCAACACAGTGGAACTACAACAGTGCTCTTCATAATATGAGTCTTTAAGTATTCCAACCCCATCTGATATAAGCACCTTCTGTAGATTACTAGAGCTGGCAGTGTTCAAGATACATTGTCATTATTCAATACATTATATGCTATACAGTTGCATTTGTCCTGGTGGAAATTGTTCTTTTTATCCAATGATGACATTACAGTAGGCTACACATCCACAATCTGGTATAGCATAAACTGCAGCTGTATTCACTCACCCAAACACCCATTCATTAAGCATCAAGAGATGATGGGAGGTGGTGTGCTGCTGCTGGCAAAAGTGCCTGTCTTCTAGCTCTGTGCTGGGGTGAAGGTTTTCATGTATTATTTAGTGAAGGTCAGCCAGAAGTGCTTATAATGCAGTGAAGGCAATACAGATTTATTTTGCAAAGCAGCCAAAAGGTCTGGCAGGGGGTACAGAAAGAAGATGCTGAATCATGGGGCCTGCCTCAGAGCAGCACTCACTGTAATGCACTGACAAACACACACACACACACACACACACACACACACACACACACACACACACACACACACACACACAAACAACAACACAGTGACGTACTATGGGCTTGTATATCTGCTATTTTTGAATAGCCAAAGTATAAAATAATGGTTTGAGTGGTTAAAATCTAAAATGACACAGATGCATTCCCGGCCTTAACGACTTAAAAGTGTGGCTTATGCAGACAGTACTTGTTTAAATGTAATCCGTTTTTTTATCTCACTTATAGATGTATGCAGTTGGATTCAATATCATATTACTGATTATATCCCTTTTGACTTTTAACATCGCTGAAGTAAAAAAACAACAACACTTTTTTATTGGAGTTGTTTTGGCATTGACTTGAGAGCTGGCCTTGCCCTCAGATCTGCACAGGTGATGAGAGTGGAGTGGCCAGGCCGGGCCGTCTGGTAGGAATGTGAAGGTTGAAGAGATACAGCTGCTGCCAGGGTAGCCTCGGTCCCAGGCTTACTGATCTGCAAAGAGAAAAGCGAGAGAGAGACCCTGGGGTAGCATGAGAGAGAGACACTGGGGTAGCATGAGAGAGAGACCCTGGGGTAGCATGAGAGAGAGAGACACTGGGGTAGCATGAGAGAGAGACCCTGGGGTAGCATGAGAGAGAGAGACCCTGGGGTAGCATGAGAGAGAGACCCTGGGGTAGCATGAGAGAGAGACCCTGGGGAAGCATGAGAGAGAGACCCTGGGGTAGCATGAGAGAGAGACCCTGGGGTAGCATGAGAGAGAGACCCTGAGGTAGCATGAGAGAGAGACACTGGGGTAGCATGAGAGAGAGACACTGGGGTAGCATGAGAAAGAGAGAGACTCTGGGGTAGCATGAGAGAGAGACACTGGGGTAGCATGAGAGAGAGACCCTGGGGTACAATATGAGAGAGAAACACTTGGGTAGAATGAGAGAGAGACACTGGGGTACAACATGAGAGAGAGACACTGGGGACTGGGTAGCATGAGAGAGAGAGACCCTGGGGTAGCATGAGAGAGAGACCCTGGGGTAGCATGTGAGAGAGACCCTGGGGTAGCATGAGAGAGAGACGGACCAGGCCAGCACTAGCAGCAACTGGTCTTTCTCCCTGGACATCCGACACCACACCGGTCCCCTGGTCTGCTATTTGTGAATGACAGGCCCTCGTTTGTATCACATCAGCAGGCTTTATTTGGATAAACGGAGGCCTCTCTTTATAAAGGAAGGAAGAGAGTATGTTGTGTTATTTCCTTTATCAATCTCTGGTTGATAAAGTCTTAGTTTTAAGGAATTGGAGGTTTGCTGTGTTGGATCCGATCAAGAGTGTGATCTTTCCTTCCTTCCATCCATTAACTTTTGTTTTTCCTCAATGCTGACGGTGTTTGTCTGAAGACTGTCCTAGTGGGCACCAACGTTATAGGATACACAGTGTCTGATTGGCTCCCGCCTCCCGAGCCTATGTTTAGGCAGTGTTGCAAAAATGAGAACTATCAAGTATATGGCAATCACAGTGACAACTGGCCAATCACATGCAAACTGTCTTAAGGCCTATCCTTACTCCAGTTTTAGGCGTTAAGGTGACCACCTAAACGGTGGCTAGTAAAAACAGAGAAGTGTTGGGGTTACGGGTGAGTCGCTTGACTCGCTTACCACCACGGCATGACGTTATGTTGTAGTTTCGGTGCCTATAACCTAAAACTGGAGTATTAATAGGCCTTAAGATGTCAGACTGGCTGATGCACTACTGATGCAGAAAAAAGCAACATCACTCTGGCAGTCTGCACTTGTGAAATGCACAGTCATGAAATATGAATCAGGAGTAAAAATAACCCATGCTTTATACATAACCTGCAATCCTCTTTGCCATTGAAATAGACTGCAGTGTGACTGTGACTGTACAGTACACCCCGGGAGCTTCTGGCCTGCATGGCAGGCTGCCTTTTATTTTAGAAGTTAGCAACATAGTCCCAGCAGCTATTAAAAGAGAATTGGGACACAAAAAGCACGTGTATCTGAATGTAACTGCCTTCTGTTACATTTGGGCTAGGAGTCAGTGCTTACATAATGTCATTATAATAGCTATAGCTTTTTTGTGGCTGTTTATGAACTGCATAATTTTTCATGCAACATGAACATGAATTTACAGCAGGGTGTAATGGTGCCATGTTGACTTGTGGTGGACATGTTTGTCAAAATTAAATTTTTGCCACAGGCCAAAATTAGTGGACAATTATATCTGCTATCTCTGAATGACCATAACAACAGGTCTGTCGCTCTGCACTTTCAGAGTTATGGGGGTCCTTGAAAATAAAAAAGTTTGAGAACCACTCTAGTGGACTCATAATGTGCCATACATAGTGTTGTACGGTTGTAGTAAATCAGTGTCATTCATATTCTGAAGAAAACCTGGAGACTGAGTCATTTAGTAGTTTAGTAGTCATGATCAAACAAAATAAGAATAATGTGGTGTAGCTTATTCGGTCACCCACAATGCCGGTTCGCTGTGGACGAAACAGAAATACATACGATTAAAACGTTTTGCGGATGGACGGGCTTCGGGGCCTGAGCCCAGCATCAATCCCTGTACTGAGGTGCCTCTCCCCCTAAACAAGTGAATAGCCGTGTGGCCTGGGGAGGGCTGTAGTGGACACATGTCACATGCTGCACACTCTACCGGATAGGACCACGGATAGGATGACCTGAGAAGTATTGTGCCCCCATGGTCTCATGCATGATGAGATTGTATGGCGTAAGTGATTGGCATGCAACATGAAGTCATTAAAGAGGAACCTGCTTGTGTTGCACTGAACAAAGCTCCCCTTTCTTTGGCAGGCCATTATTTGTAGGGAGGCTTTGGCCTCAAAGGCTCAGTTTCCCCGCGTTTTGCATTTCCCCTCATTAACTCTGCTGCGGTGCTAACCATGACTGAAGGGAGAGATGCAGAGAAGGATTGTTTTGTCCTTTTGCAATTTTGCAATTTGCGAACATAACCAGATTGTTTAGTTTGGTTTTCTGAATTTCACTCTTACAAGTTAATTTACTTTTGCAATAAATCTTGTATGCTCCGACATTTTGTTCAGAAAGAAGAAGGTTGGAGCCTTGTGTTTGAATCACTTTCTGTTGACAAAACCCCCGTGGTGACTTACGTGCTCGAACAATCACAGGAAACTTTGAAGGGCATGCCGTGAAAGTACCGTAGCTCCTAGGGGGAAAAAACACATCCTGCATAGAAACAGTTTTCAAATCAATTTTATTCTGTTCCATATCTCTACAGTATTTGTCTGTTGTGCTGTGCAATGACCTCGCTGGATACTAGTGTATATACTGTATGTGTATTAGGAGATCTATAGAAAAGAAACCAAACGCATAATATCCCATACCAGTGGTTCTCAGGTCAACCCTGTAAATAACCTTTTGTCATCCACGGCACCACCTGAGTTACTTTTATAGCACCTTTTTGTCATATTAACGCTACGTAAATATGTAAATCCCCCACAGATACAGTATGTGTATGTCACGGGGAAAACTGAAGAGAATATTGTTTACATTTAAGATAGAGTGAACATAAGTTTTATGCTTGGTGTTTAAAGACCTAGTGAAATGAAAAATACAGGCATTGTATTTTGAAGTTTCACTCTGAAAAGGAAAGCTGATCAGAACGTTGCATCCCTCCAGGCTATGGATGCAGCTCCGTCTCATGCACGAATCGCGAACACATGTATGCAGAGTGGTTTGTTTACATGTCACAGAGACGGGCAGCAAAGCTCATGGCTTATTTCTAACCTATAATGTTTTCAGATACATATTTTAGCGTGCTGATTAACTTTAAAACGAGTTGATGATACTGTCTGGATGTCATCTTGAATGAGACTAAAAACGGAGTAGTTCTGTAATCAAAAACACCTGTGTTTGAACGGACGCGCAGCAAAGGGAATAATACACGTGAATTAAATCAAGCTTAATTTGTATTCAATATTCATGTGAGCCTCGACACGTCATCACGCATCACGTTTTCGTTCAAAGGAAGTAATTCAAATTGGATTTATGGACTTTCACAAAATTGGAAATCTTCCCATTTTTTTGGCATCCATTGTTAGGTATGCCCATATGATGACCACGGATATGGTCTAAAAGTGTGAAAAACATATTTTTCATTACACTAGGTCTTTAACCACTTAAACCCCCAGCATTCTTATTCTGGGGGGAACATTCACCAAAAAATTGTCGATCTACAAGCTCTATTTTGGTGAAGTTTTGTAGGCTGAAATAGAACGCACCAAGTACAGTTTAACTCAGGTCCATTTTACTAAGTATAGAGGGGTCTAAGTGGTTAAACTGAAGTGATATCGATAAATTCTAAATATGAAAGTATATTTTAAAGTTATTTTTGGGGCTTTTTGCCTTTATTTGATAAAACACAGGAAACGGGTAGAGAGATGGGGGGGGGAAAGACACAAGACACGCAGCAAAGGTTGTCAGGATCGGGACTCGAACCTGCGACACGCTGTCAGGATTACCAGCCTAGGTGCCTGGACTGTTATGCCTTAGGCCGGCCCAGGCCATTTAAAGGGTGCCTTGATGCAAGTCACAATAGAAACCAAACACATGATATCCTTTTCATGGCTCTTTGCAAAAATTGAGATGATTTGATTGCTTACAAACGGTAAATTATCCTTTTTACAAATTAATTGTCCTTGATGTTGATACCGGCAGTTCATCCCAGACCACTGATCAGATGTGTCACCACTAGTGCAGCGGCAGTGACGTGTTTTTGAATCTCACAGCATGAGGGATGATGGCACAGCCACAGCCCTTACTGGTTTCAACTGACTGTTAATCTCCATTTGGATGTTTTCCTGATAGTTTCTACAGAGATGTGACGTGCATTACGCAGCCTTGCTTCAAACCCACCCGACTTTATAGAAGATAAGGTAGATTATGTCAGTCAATTCTAAGAACATTTATTTCCTCTTGGGAATCATGAGATAGGGCTATCGATTTGTGCATTGACAGGGGTGCACATAACCTTCTTGGGCTAGTTCTCAGAGGAGCAGCTGGAGGTGTTGCTTGGTACGCAATGCTGGTGGACTCTGCTTAGGCACTTACCCTAGCCCCTTAGATAGAACTTTATGTAGACTTCGATAGCATTTTATCCATTTTATACAGACTTGCATTTTATGTAGTCATAGCACTTTATAGTATACAGTATATGTAGTATAGTATGTATAGTTTATATGTATAGTTTAATTATATAGATATTCCACTGTTACGCTCTTAGCTTACGCATGCTTCATGATAACTACTTTTTATGTATTTAAGAGCGTCTGCTAAATGCCTAAATTGTAAATTGTTAGTCAGCATGATACAGATAAAACTAGAAAAAGTGCCCCTTGGGGCTCTTTTTCTCCATTAGGCCAGGTCAGGTTTTTGTGGCCTCCTGTTTGCGCTATAATAGGTCAATGTGAATAGTGTGTCATTTCTTCTTATGCCTTTGATGGCAATTGGATGATTTGAGGCATTTTGTTCCAAAAAATGGTTTTGCAAAAATCTACCTGTTGGTGGCGCTATAACAGGCCAATGTGAAAAGGGTGGGATTTATTCCTCAGCCTAGTAGGAAAGTGCGAAAAATTTCACGTACGTTGGCTTAGGGTAAATTGTACGCTGCTTTCATGATTTGAGGCTTTTTGTTCAAAACGGGCCAGTCCTGCAAACTTTGTAAGCCAATGTTAAGCCAATTAGAATGGAATATGAAATATCGGACAGATCCGTCTTGAGCACATGACTATAGACATACTAAGGATTTTTGGACAGAATCTGGAGGAAAAAATGTGTCGGCCTCTTGGTGGCGCTATAAAAGGTTTTTCCTTGGCCTCTAGGCATTCAATGTTTCACGCAGATCAGTGCAATTATAGGTAAAAGTGTGAAAGTCTGCCTCATGGTGGCGCTATATCAGGCTGTTCTGGAAAATGTGTGGCAGAGGTGTGTGTGCAAAGTTTGGCATCGACCGGGTTAACGGTGCCGGAGATTAGCTGTTATTGGACACACGCACACACACACACACACACACACACACGGAGGGCAAAACTTATACTCTCTCCCCATTCCTTCGAGACAATGAACTACTCTCCTAATGCTGCAGAGGTTCCATGTGACGCCTGGTGCAATGTATACGTTGTTCTACCCTTGATGTCGGCGCGCTCTCTGTGTCTCATCAGCTATTGCTATACATGTAGCAACATAACTATTTAAAAAAAAATCATCAGAATTTGAAGGTTTTCAGAAACCTTAGGTCAGGCCCTAGAAGGCGTTCCCAGATTCGGCCTCAGGCATCAATGGGTTAACATACTTCCAAAGTCTGTAGTACATTGTTTAAGTCACAGAATCACAGATGCATGGTTTTCATATTGTAAATATATGAACTTTGGCTGCACGGCATATCATAACTTGGTAGCCAATTGTTTGCAACCGAAACAACTGAAACTTCAATATAAGACACACTTGTAATGATTAGTCAACACTAGTTGACTACTAGGAAGTAGTAGATATACATTTGAAGTACATGACACCAGAGCTAGTAAATGTTGTACTGGGTACTGGCGGCAGTATGCAAGAGCGCTTAATTTCGTTTGATCTGCCGCGCAACATTTATTTTGACCAGGCATGCGCATTCGTGCAACAGTTATGTGCAACCCTATGTATTGATTGTGTCACAATTTGGCAGGTACACAGACAACATATACTGTATACATAACAAGTAACGTGAACATACTCAATCGCCATTGGTGGCACATTTTAACATTTTCACTGAACATTCCAGTATGCTTGCTTGTAGAAAGAAAACTCCGGATTTGTGATGATGGCTTCTCTGCTCAGGATATTGACTGTGTGGTGGTACATTAGAAACAGGAGTTCTGGTGTGCGTATGTGTGTGCGTGTGTGCGGTGAAACAGCTGTGACAATAGTTACTGTGGCCCCCTGTGTCCATGCTGGTCCACAGGACAGGGTCTATGGCTAATCCCTAGGTATGTGCTCTTGTGTAATAGGACAATACTAGCCATTTACACAGTCGAGTGCTACCATTAAAGCCTGATTTATGCTCCGACGCACGGCGACCTGTCATGCACCTACATGTAAAAGGCTACGTCGACACACTGTGTGAGCTTGTAGGTCTGCTATTTTAGTATGAATTCAGTCTGTGATACCATGCCTGCATGAACGTCAACTACATAAACTACTAAGGCCATTACTGCCCCAACTTCAAGTTTCTTTTGCAAACAAAAAATAAATAAATGCTATGGTTTAATGCTATGGAACATGGTATGTCATTTTATTATGGATTGTACGCTAGTGAAAAAGTGGGGTGGAGAAAGTTTCGGAACAGATTTGCCTAGGTGGTAATTTTATAAATTCTCACGGCACAAAGACCGGCGTAGATAACTTTCAGTTTTACAGTAGTCTGTGTAGTGTCTGAGAACGAGGCAGGATGGGAGGAGAGGTGGAGATAGTTGAGGGTAACTGACAGTGAACAGGCGGCATGTGATAAGGCTGGCTGTTCCTCAATGCAGGAGATAAGCTCAACATGAGAGATTCTCAAAGAGATTGACAATTAAACCCACTTAACAAAGAGGGACTTTAAAAGACAAGACGTTCACAGGCAAGGCAACCCATAATAACAATAATAATAATAATAATAATAATAAACATTAAAATAGCAGAGAACAAAACAACAACAAAAATAGCAAATCAGGCAAAATTGTGAGAACATGCATAATAAAACAGGGATTTAAAACGTCAACTAAATGGGAGTTTATTCCAGCTGCCGGGCCGTAGAAGCAGAAAGCTGCTTCACCATATTTTTATAAGCCATTGTAGGCACTTGGAGCAGGTCAGTACTAGAAGAACCTGAGGGGGCGTTTTGGGACATATCTAGGCACTTTAGGCAGGCAGTCATATAGCTAGAAGGTGCCAGACCATTGAGAGCTTTATAAACAGGTCAAATATGTTTTAAATCAATCCTAAAAACAACCGGGAGCCAATGTAGTGAGGATAAAACTGGAGTAATTATCTTAGTTTTAGTTAAAACTCTGGCTGCCACATTTTGAACAAGTTATAGTCTGTAAGTTGTTTTCTTTGGCAGGCCAGAAACAAAGTGCATTGCAGTAGGCTAATCAAGTCGAAACAAAAGCGTGGATGCTTTTTCATCATCCAGCGAGAATTTAGAAGTGGGCTCTGATTGGCACAATGTTTCTAACATGGATAGATGGATAATATAATTTCCAGCTATTATACAATTGCTGATCTTCAAGCTCACAATGTGTCGCGATGCGACACATTGTGAGCTTGTAGATCTGCTATTTTAAATGATGTTTAAACATCATTTGAAATGGGGCATTCTGCATAATGACTACTTTCACTTTTGGTACTTTCTTAAGTAAAACATTTGATTTGAAAGTCGAAACATTCAACCTTTTCCACCACTGTAATGTGCATGAGGTCAGGAGAAGGGAGGAGGGCTGCTGCAGTTCAGGTGAGCCCGCTGCAGTGAAAGAAAGCTCTCGCAATGTTCCCCACCTCTCTGAGTTGTAGATCTGTGCTGCAGATTGTGAATCTGGCCCGGTGAATGAATGAATGCATAACAAGGGTTCAGAAGGAAAGTTGTACTGTTTGGACCCTCTCTCTCTCTCTCTCTCTCTCTCTCTCTCTCTCTCTCTCTCTCTCTCTCTCTCTCTCTCTCTCTCTCTCAGCTGACAGAATACCATATTGTTTGTTCTCAGAAAATGTACTAAGGGTTTGTTTCCCACTATGAGCACACATTGTCCTAGTCCGGTCGCAGTCCATCAGTATTTGGACATTGATATGCACCCAGATATGCTGTAGCCTAGGTTACCATAATTATTCATGCACGGCATGCGCACGTGTAGGCTATAGGCTACACCCTGCGTGACATGTGCACGTGTAGGCTATACGCTACGCCCTGCGTGACATGTGCACGTGTAGGCTATACGCTACACCCTGACATGTAGGCTATACGCAATGCCGGGTGTGACATGCGCACGTGTAGGCTATAGGCTACACCCTGCGTGACATGTGCACGTGTAGGCTATAGGCTACACCCTGCGTGACATGTGCACGTGTAGGCTATACGCTACACCCTGACATGTAGGCTATACGCTACACCCTGACATGTAGGCTATACGCAATGCTGGGTGTGACATGCGCACGTGTAGGGGTGCATGTGTTTGGTCCAACGTACTAACAGTTCGACAAGCATTAGTCCGACAGCCTACCCAATCCCTAAGCCTAACCTCACAGGAAGCCGCGGCTTAGTTTTAACCTGCTGTAACTGGCCACGCAAGTCGGGAGCCACGGATGAGTTGTAACCGGCCACGCAAGTCGGGAGCGACGGTGTTGTAGGACTAATGCCTGTCGGACTATTAGTATCTATATTGTCTAACCAACGTATGCATCCCACGTGTAGGCTATAGAGCGTACAAAGTTTGGGAACCACTGTGGCTATGCAGCTGATCTGAATTTAGTAAATGCTGTTGCAAATGCATACAGTTTTGTTTGACCATGCTTTAGCCAAATATGATGGTTTATTAAAATTCTTAGTGGAATCACATGATCTCAAACTTTGGAAATGGAATAAAGCATTTTAGGCACAAACCCCTTTACCCCTAACCTCAGAAGATCTCCCCGGCCGGCAGGCGCGGCGCTTCTCTCTCGCCAACATCTCGAGTCATCTCAGTGAAGCCTGCAACCATAGCTCTTCTTGATCGCAGTGGTGGAAAAAGTGCACACATTTTTGTTTAGGTAAACGTATCAATACTGCAATGTAGAAAATAGAAATACTCTGTTACAATAACAAAGTAAAGGTCCAGAATTCAAAATGTACTTGAGTAAAAGTCCAAAGGTAGGCGTAAATACCTTTGGATGTACTTAAAGTACCAAACATAAAAGTAAAAAGTATGTCCAGTTTCTTCTTTCTTTATAAGATATATGTTTTGGGGCTTTTTCTGCCTTTATTGGATAGTGTACACTGTACACTACAGTATGGTGACAGTAAATGGGGAGAGAGATTGGGGGTGACATGCACGCGGCAAAGGTCGTCGGGATCGGGAGTCAAACCCTCTGCAATGTCCCGTTTTCAAATACAAATCTTTTGAAATGAGCTTGTAGCCACCACTGCAGCCTTCTTTCCCGTCTCTCCGTGCATTGCGGCTCTCTGACGGTTGCACCAGCAAGGCTCACATTTCAAAAGCCTGCTGTCTGTCTCCTCTTCTGCAGGCAGACAGCGATCAGCCCCCATCCTCCTACTCACACAGGCTGGAGGATCTCTCCTTCAAAAACGCTGCTCTGTAATTATGGATAATGCTTTTTTGTCCTCCCTAATGCGTTAAGCAGATGTGCTTGCTGCTAAACATTGTGCTGTACATTCAGTTGGAAGCGATGCCTCTTGAGTCACTGCAAGAACACATTTCTGAACACCTTGAACCACTTGATTATTAATTGAATACCCCAGGACCTGAATGGAAACAAGACTGCAAGGACTTTCTTCTGTGATATCCTTTTAGACTAAGGCCTCTTTTAGACGGCGACCATCTCCATATAACACGTCAAAGTCCCGTTGCGTTCTAATTTTTTTGGACCATTTACATGAGAACGCACACTTGAATGAAAACGCTACAAAGTGCATGCATATATATGCCAGGTCGCTAGGTGGCGCGTGTCCTTGTGGGGTCCGTGTGACGCAGCGCATATACAAACCATAGACATAAGTCAAGCATGCGTAGAACTACTTCCGTTCTTCTTCTACACAGAAAGTAAACAAACGTCGTGTCCTCATCACACCCCCAGCAAACCGGACTATCCGACATGGTTGTTGTTGTTCGTTTCCCCTAGCAACTGACGCATGCCTATGACACCATGTAAAAACGTAGGACACGGGTGAGCCGACCAGAGCTGACGTAAGCCATGATGTCACAATTTTTGCATATCCACCGTTTTGCCTGTTTATATGGAGACCATGGGAAACGGCGTTCTAAAAGATTTCCACTCTGGGAGGTGGTTTCACTTCGTTGCGTTTTCACCTCCTGTGGACACGGTTCTCGTCTAAATTACAGCAGCAAATGATACTTTATTTTGCCGTTTTTTATGAACACGATCCTCGTGTAAAGAGCACCTAAGTGTTTGGCTGTATCTTTGATAATGATGCAGAGAGTTCACTCATGTTAGTAGAGCAACAGTGGCTGAGGGGTAGAGTGGCTGGTAGAGAGGCCGGATGGTAACTGTGACATTCCCAGTTTGATCCAGGGCTCTCCCAGAGTTAGTGTCGAAGTGTCCTTGAGCAAGACTTTGAACCCCTAACTGCTCCCGAAGAGCAGAAGAGCCTTACATGGTTTCACCCTCCATCGGTGTATGAATGAATGTGTGTGTGAATGTAATGCACAATCTATGTAAAGCGCTTTGGATAAAAGCGCTATATAAATGCACCATTTACCATTGTGATGATGCAGAGAGTTGACTCATGTTAGAAGTACAATGCCTTCGAGGAAGGATTTCTTCTGCGTCATGACATGCAGCACTTCATAACCTAATCCTTTGATAGAATTCGACAGAGTTAATTGACCATGAGGATTGTCGAGCAGATCTTCATACCCTCAGGTTGCAAAATATGAATTCGTTTCTGTTGATATGCAACACTTGGGTATACGTTTGTAAACAGCTCTGTATCCAGTTAATATATCACTGACTTACATCACTGGACATGTAAGTGACGGTAGTGACCACAGACCTTTGAAGGCTGTGGGACCTGTGTGTGTGTGTGTGTGTGTGTGTGTGTGTGTGTGTGTGTGTGTGTGTGTGTGTGTGTGTGTGTGTGTGTGTGTGTGTGTGTGTGTGTGTGTGTGTGTGTGTGTGTGTGTGTGTGTGTGTGTGTGTGTGTGTGTGTGTGTGTGTGTGTGTGTGTGTGTGTGTGTGTGTGTGTGTGTGTGTGTGTGTGTGTGTGTGTGTTCTAAATTGCAGTATTGATACTTTTACTTAAGTAAAATATTTGAGTACTTTTTCCATCACTGCCTTTTGGCTCTGTGACCACTACCTCCACTGCCAGTTCTCAGGCACAACAACAATGCCACCCATTCCATGTTCATACCTTTTTACAGAGCAGAGTGTGTATGTGACGATGACAACTTGAGAGAATATATCACTTTCCATTACGACAGATTGAAAATAACTTTATACTTGATGTTAAACCACTTGAACAGCATCCTTATACTGGGGGGACATTCATTCGACAAAGATAGCTGATCTACAAACAAGCTTGTGATATTGTAGCTCAGCTATTTTTGGCGAAGAGATTACTTACTACTTACATTAGATTGAAAAAGAATGCACAAGTACAGTGCGAGTAATAATATGTATAGAGTCGAAGTGATAGGGGCACCCTTGGACTTACGTCACGGCACCCACTTCGAGAAACCCTGTTATAGAGAACAGCGGGGTGGAATAAAAGCACAGAATTCCCACCTAAGTCCTTAAACTGTGTAAAAGAGGCTGGTGTGGTGTGTGGTTGGTCACGACTCACAAGTGACTCTTAAATTATGTGTAACATGTGTCACACTTTTTAGTAGTAATACTATTTCATTAGTAATTCAGAAACTGCTGGGCTCCCAATTTCTGTTCAGATTTATATTATATTGTCATATTTTGTCAAATTATTACAAAACATACATTAATCACTTCAGTATATACATTTCAGGCATTTGAAAGTAGTAGATACAAGCTCACAATGTGTCGCACCGCAGCACATTGTGAGCTTGTAGATCTGCTATTTTCAGAAGATTTTTAGGACATTTGAAAACTTGTGAAATGGCACATTCTGCATAATGATTACTTTCTACTTTTGATACCAATACTTTTGCACGTTTGTAATTTTACAGTGCAGTATTGATACTTTTACTTAAACACTTGAGTACTTTTCCCACCACCTGCTATTTCTCATGTCATGGCCATGCTCAACCTGTCAGTATGACGTTTACTGTGCTCTTGAGTAAAATAGAACGTTGTAACAATGATGGTGTTGTTATGGAGAAGCACTTCCTGTTCGGTCCGCCCGGGGTCATTGTGGCGGGAGTGGACACAGGAAGTGGACTTCTCCATCTCCATGGAGAGCACAGAGGTGTGGTCAGTGCGTTTCCATTTCAACCTGTAGCATCATGTATTAATGAAGGCTATACATGTGTGTGACTGTGACATCATACCCGGAAGTTATGCGGGAACGCCTACTACTGAGTGGCAAAAAACTAACTTCTGGCCTTGACAGCCCATACATCCAAACAGAAAAGTCCTATCTGATTGTAATAAACAACGTTAAACTCAACAACATTGCAGCTGTACGGAAAGCTTGAATTATCGTCTTTCTTTCTGCAATGCAAAGTTTTTGTTTCCTAAAAATCCACCATAGACATTTATTGCTTAATGAGAGAGAGAGAGAGAGAGAGAGAGAGAGAGAGATTTTAGTTTTAGTCGACTAAATATAAGACTTAGTCCACCAAATCTACAGTCGACAAAACATTTATTTTGGCGGTGCCTTGATGGTGTCGGTCGTAATGAAGAATCCAGATTTGTCTGTTTAGCCACAGTTGGGGTTAATTAGGTTGCATCATCTTCTACCAGAATAACATGGGCTACTTTGATTTGAGTTGCTTTGGGCAGCCTGTGATATGAGCACTCTCCTATAGAAAGATCTTCTCAAAGGTGGTTACATCTCGGGAGGCCCATCATCGCTGCAGTGCATATATAGGGTGTATGTATATTTACTCAGCAAATAGAGCAACAGTCTGTCAAACTGTCAGTTCTGGGAAGGGAAATGAAGCTAAACTGCCCGGTGGAATGGATAGAAAGGAGGGAGGGAGGGAGGGAGGGAGGGGGGGCAAGTGATGGGACATCAAAAGCACTAGATAGCATGTGGAGCCATTATCGATAAGGAATGCCAACAGTGAGGAGAATGTGAAAGACGCTAACAGATACAGAGCAGAAAATAGGGCTAGAGTGATATCGTCCCCCACTACGTACATATGGCCTGTGGCTGAAGTTTGACAGGTTACTGACTGACTTTGGGCATGCCCTGCAATCTCATACTGCCATTTCTCACTCTCTTTTCCTGTCATATCGCCCCCTCTCTCTCTTTTCCGGTCATATCGCCCCCTCTCTCTTTTCCGGTCATATCGCCCCCTCTCTCTCTTTTCCGGTCATATCACCCTCTCACTCTTTTCCCTATCATATTACCCATCACCCTCGCTCTCTTTTCCTGTCATATTACCCTCTCACTCTCTCTTTTCCTGTCATATCGCCCTCTCTCTCTTTTCCTGTCATATCATTCTCTCTTTTCCCGTCATATCACACTCTCACCCTCTTTCCTGTCATATCGCCCTCTCTCTCTTTTCCTGTCATATCGCCCTCCTCTCTCTTAACTTACACACAGCTCAGATTTCAGAAAATCAGCAGCAGCCCCTCTCCCCCTCTCTCTCTCTCCTCCTCCTCTCCCTCTCACGTTGTGAGCGTAGTCATCATAGCTTACCGGTACTTTTTATTCAGCTTTCATCAGTGAAAAAAGGCAGTTGACAAATGTGTTTTCAACACTGCAGTGCGCTAGAGACTTTTACTTGTACTTGGACTACATGGAGTTGTAGTTCTCTGGTTGCATTTCATCATGGCTGATCTGCAATTCACAGACTCCAAAGCCAAAACCTTACAGAGATGATGACTCTGCACTCTCAGCATTCTGCGCTCCTTTTTCCTTTTACCCAAATTAGTGGTATGACTCACCTGGTCGTTCAGGAATGAGAGAACTGGGGTAAAGCTAATGCCATATCCTGATCTTACCGCACATGGCACATGCCAATAATGTTGACATTTTACGGCGTAGTTACTTACCAGTTTTGCGGCCGGGCTACACTGGGGACAGAATTTGCGCAGAATTGCTCGGGAGTCTACAATGGTACGCTGCCACTATAATCGGTGGAACCAACCACCGCTCCGCTCGTGAGTCATTTTTTTTACGCAAGAGCTCTATTTTTCCACACGGGTTACGCAGCCCTTCGCCTCGCCTTCAGAGGGAAAAACTGTAAATACGGAACTCCCCATGGGACGCGTAGCCAGACAACTATTTCACAATCTCTGAATGCTATATAGAGTCTGGAACTATAGCCCCCATGAGCTGAGTAAAGCCCATCACACACCGTCTGCGACCGTCTGCGGCGCGACGCGTTGCCGCGCGGCGCCGCCTGGAAAATAGACCTGTGTTCTATCGGCGCGCCAGGCGACGCGGCGCGACGGACGGAGCGGCGGACGGAGCCGGTGTGCGACAGGTTCATTGAAAATAATGGAGCCGGCTGTGTCCGCCGCACGGCGGACGCAGCCGGTGTGTGGTGGGCTTAAGGAAGCTTCCATTTCCGTTCACGGAAATATATTTTAAAATATCTTTAAGTTTTATTTTTGTATTTTCTTTTCTGCTAAGCAACAAGCTATATATGCTTAGATGATTTCTATTTATATTAGAATAAATTTGCGCGACTGTAAAGACGAAACGGAAGTGGAGAGGAGGCTCCACTTCCACTTTATATTTTACTCATGATGGCTCTTCCGTTGGTCCAGACTGTATGATGAAGCATTTGGAAATTGCGAGAGTCAACAGTCTGGTAGTGGTAACGTGAGACTACATGGGACAGGACAAATTGTTGGTGCAGCCACCTAGCTGCTTCTGTTCGCCTCCACCCGTGGTACAGTTACGTTACGTCCCCAGTGTAGCACGGTCCCTAGTCGACGAAATCAACACTGACACATTCAAAAGTAAGCATGAGCCTCTAGCATTAGTCAGCGCAAACACACTCAGACATGATGTGACAACTTTTATAGCCTGCAGTCCAGGTAGAATTATGTTGGTGGAACGATTGACCTCCTGTTTCTAGTGCCACTGCCAGTGGGCAAGCTGAAAGCTCCCATCCTGATAGCAGACAGAACAAGTCCTGCACTGTCTCTTAACAGGCTAGCAGAGAAACCTTTTGCAAAGTCAAGTCATCCCATGTTACCCTGTAAACTAGGCACAAGGGACATACACGCACGCACCGTGACGAGTTATTTCATAGTTGTGTGTGTGTGTTTGTGTGTGTGTGTGTGTGTGTGTGTGTGTGTGTGTGTGTGTGTGTGTGTGTGTGTGTGTGTGTGTGTGTGTGTGTGTGTGTGTGTGTGTGTGTGTGTGTGTGTGTGTGCGCGCGCGCGCAAGTTTTTGCTTGTATGGCTATGGCATGTCCACATCAATCAATTGACCCCACCCACACACACGCACTAACTACCTCAAGGGTTGTCTTTCCTACCACACACACACACACACACACACACACACACACACACACACACATTCTCTCCTGGATTATCTTTCCCTGGGCCCTGACCTCACCGAGGCCAGTACTACCAGGCAGTGGTGTAAAGTATACTAAGTACATTTAGTACTGTACTTAAGTACAATTTAGAGGTATTTGTACTTTACTGAAGTATTTCCAATTTGCAGTACATTTACTTCTATTCCACTGCATCTCAGAGGCAAATATTGTACTTTTACTCCACTACATTTATTTGAAAACTTTAGTTACTTTGTAGAATTTGATTATTTTTACGAAACATACAGTAAACACTTCTAGTTCGTTCTGTCTGTCTGTCTGTCTGTCTGTCTGTCTGTCTGTCTGTCTGTCTGTCTCTGTCTCTGTCTCTGTCTCTGTCTCTGTCTCTGTCTGTCTCTCTCTCTCTCTCTCTCTCCACCCAGTTCTTCCTGCCATCAATTATTGTGGGGGGGTGTGTGTGTGGGGGGGGTGTCTGCTTAGGGAGTTGTAGTGTGGAAATATATTGGGCTGGACAGAACCATACTCTAACAACATATCTCTCTCTCACACACACACACACACACACACACACACACTCACACTTATGCAATTTGTAGCAGTGTTTTATTTTTCGACCTTTTGTATTTTGCTCACAGTTAACTTTGCTGTGTGTGCGTGCGTGCGTGTGTGTGTGCATATTTTAAAGTGCAATTTCCGTTCCCTGCTACAGCAGTGTGGGTGACGGGGTCTGTTCTGGAGGTGGTGCAGCCTTATTAAAACTAAGGGAAATGAATTTCTGTGTAGTAGTACTATAGTCACTGGCTAATAGTGTTCATTTTGACTACCTTTTTTCACTGATGAAAACTAAATAAAAACTAAGCTATGATAACAAACTATGACTGAATAATATATATATAGACAATTTAGTCAACAAATAAAAACTAGACTAAAATGTTAGGTAGGGACTATGTTTGGTTGCACGCAGGTGTCATGTTCTGAAAATAGCCTTGAGGTTTATATATATATATATATATATATATATATATATATACACAACCTGAAGTTTGTCACATGTGAACAACACACAAATGGTGTTGAGCCGAGAGTGGAAGTTCCCCACACTGCGACGCCAAGAAACACACCAAAACCTAAAACACTCCCTCAGTGGCAAAGCAGACCAAATCTATGTCCTAGCGACATTCTGATCTGTCAGTGCTGTTAGCCTACAGTTGATCACAGTGACACACAACCTTAAGAAAAAGGTGACTTCACAACCTATTAAGCTAAACAAAGCACTTCTCCAACAATGGCAGCCATTGAGTTACCTCAATGGCTTGCATTCAGAATGAATAATGTCCTTTGACGCCCCCGAGGCCACATCTCGACTTGAAATGGATTGATAACCACATGCAAATGAAAAGGGTTAATTGAAAGGCTCTATATATGAGCAGTGACAGCACATTTTGATTTAGTTTTAGTCATAGTCTTTTAACAAAACATAGTTTTAGACATACTGTATTTTAGTCCAACAATGCACAGGCCAAGCATATATGACAAATAACTGAAATATGCAAATAAATTACTGACAGTCTGACATTCATTATGTTTATACTTAAAAAAGGTAAAACAAATCACTGTTGTGTGAAGTGTGTGAAGTGTGTGTGTGTGTGTGTGTGTGTGTGTGTGTGTGTGTGTGTGTGTGTGTGTCCAATGCCACCCCAATCAGTTGACTGCTCAGTGTGAATATCCCAGCTGCAGGGGTCAGTGGGTCGTGCTCATGGGTCTGTACTCAGACAAGGGTCACAAAGTGACACGTTGCAAGCTTGTAGATCAGCTATTTCAGCATATAAATGTATAAAATATGTTCATGGTTTAACGTTCTGTTCATTTATTGTCATTGTTATTTTATTTTTTACAAATGCAGAGATAAATTGAGAAATACAAACAGAGTAACAAATACAGTAATAGTATATCAGATCGGGAATCCAACGGGAATGTGAAGGAGGGTATGTTTTTTTCCTGTGCATAAGAATAAGACACACAAAAGCGACAAGGTCAGATTGACATTTAGGCAGGGGGATGGTTTCAGGAAGGACGCCAAATAAGGAAATAACGGGATGGATCTATGGGCAAATGTAACACATCCGAAATAGTATCAAATTTAGCTGACCAAAAAGACTGTAAGGAAGGACAGGTCCAAAACATATGAAGAAGATTAGATGGAGCCTGGTGGCATCTATCGCACATTGGATCGACATCATCATAAATCCTGGCTAAGTTAACCTTCTCTCTCTAGGTCGTCCTCAGACGAGCCTTCCATCATCACTTCCAGTCATCCCGGTTCTCCATACATCCGGCCAGCTCGTTGGTGCTTTGCGCTCCTGCATCTTTCTTGAGTACATCCACATGTTAGTATGGGACGTCTTCCGGTGCCCAGTTTGCTGGCTGGCATCTCCTGGTGTCTTTGGCAGTGTCCTACAAGTCTCATTCTCCTGGCTGCTATTTTGTCGCTCACCCTGAATATTCCAGCATACAGGTTCTCGTTGGTAACATGTGTACTCTTGTTGATGTTGAGCACTACACGTAACATCCTGGTGTAGCACCCGTCTAGAGCCTTCTGCAGAGTTCACTGCCATATAAGAGAACAGATTCTACCGTCGCGGAGAAGAAGCTGAGTTTGATTTGTTGGGGGAGGTTGGAGTTCCATACACTGGCCATGCCATTCAGGGCCCTCCATGCAAGTGCCTTCCTCACTTTTAGATCTTGCTCTGTTGCTCTCATTTCACACAAATGATTGCTGTTGACGATTTAATTTAACGAGTTTTCAACATTGAACATTGGAGCCTTTTAGGCCATATTTGACAAATAATTAAAATATATAAAGAAATTGTAGTATGATACTGTTATATTTAATAATTGTATACTTAAAAAAATAGCAGAAATTGTAAGCGTGTTGATCTATTTTTGGAAAATGGAAACGATTATGACAATTATGCAAACATAATTGATTGGGTTTTATCTAATAATTGTGACAGGCCTAGTTATGATTTATATAGGCACAGATATGTATTATCTTTAGTACTACTTACATCTATACCGTAAATGTCGGCTATATGTCAACTAATAAGACTGGGGTTGGCTCTGCCCACTTTTTTTCCATCTACACCAAATCCCATTGACAAAAATAGCTGATCTACAAGCCGACAAGGTGGCACATTGTGATGTGTTGTAAGCTTTTAGTTCTGATATCTTCACAGAATAGAGATGCTGGGGTTCATGTGGTTAAGATCTGAAGTGCAGAAGAAATGTATCAGTGATGTCTGAACTGAACAGTGGTGGAAGAAGTACTCAATTGTTTTACTTAAGTGAAAGTATCAATACTGCAATGTAGAAATACAGTAGTAAAAGTCCGGAATTCAAAAGGTACTTAACTTGAGTAAAATGATTGGCATCAAAACTTTTGGTTTACTTAAAGTACCAAAAGTAGAAAGTACTCACTATGAGGAATGTCCCATTTCAAATGTATTAAAATATTTTGAAAATAGCAGATCTACAAGCTCACAATGCGTTGCATTGTGAGCTTGTAGATTGGCTATTTTCAAATGGCCAAAATGTATTGTATAGGGATGAAGTGTTTAATGTAGGCTAGGTCTTGTAATAATAATCAAAGTCACTAGTAACTAAAGTGTTCAAATAAATGTAGTGGAGTAAAAGTACAATATTTGCCTCTGAGATGTAGTGGAGTAGAAGTATTGGAATTGGAAATAAAGTACAAAAAAACTACAAGTACCTCAAAATTTTACTTAATTATGTATTTAGTTATTTTCCACCACTGGAACTGAAGTGGGACAGAACTGAAAGCAGCAGCACCGTATTCCCTCAAATAAGTCCAGCCTGTTTCTCTCTGTGTTTTGCTGCAAGTTGCATAAAGTCAGATCTAAGTCCAGATAAATGTGGTGTTGTTAATCTTAACCTTGGTGACCCCAGATTCCATCTGATCGTGGGTGGTCCAACGTCCAGTGTGACCACCTGTTTGGAAAAAACTGCTCACAACGCAAATGACAATTACTGTGTTCTTTTGACCCTCACATTCTGTAGCTTGTCTGGACAAAGGAGTAGGTGTGCAACAGTTACGGCGAAGCTCCACTGCAGCCCATCTGACGGCAACGCAGGGAATGTTCCCTTTTTAACAGTTTTATTGCCGGGATTAAACAATGGGGTTTCAGGTTTCACTGCCAGGTTCTAAGTTACCTTTGAACAGTCACTGCTCTGACCGCCGAGTTGCTTGTCATGAAAATCCACTTTAAAACGGTGTAATCGCTTGACAGACCACGGTGTTGGTCAGATCTCCATGTTCGGAGGTCATTTCTGATTTGCCGGTGATCGCGATTGGAATATTGGCGTATTTAATATTATATATTGGCGTAGTTCATCAAACTAATCAGTTTATTTGATCATAAAATAAATACTGATTTGATGAAAAAAAAAGCTGTAATATTGAACTTTTTTAACACAATGTTAATATGGTCTATGAAGTCTTGCAGTGGGAGTACAGAAGATTAGGGGCTTCTGTGTCTTTAAAACAACCCACCTCAATACAGGTTATATGACATTCTTTCTCCCTGGCATTTCTACGTGATGTAACCATGTCAGAGCTTTATAGGTTTACACACACACACACACACACACACACACACGCACGCACGCACTCACGCACAAGTGTGTGTACAAGGTTTTATGAGACCAGATCAACATATGGAATGTCAGAACACGAAGGACGGGTGGGGAATGTCCGAACAGGTCAGCTCCATATATGGAGATGAAAGGATTTGAGGTTTGAGGTCAGATGTAGAGTTGCTGGCCGGCTCCATATACAGTATGCAGATCTAGGTGATGATCCAGTCTTTTCCATGTATGGTTAATTATCCAGGGTTAGATGAGGTCAGTGTCTTTGACCAAAAATGCACAAGACCTAAGGGACATATGTCCATATATGGAGATCCCTGATGATGTTGAGGTCGCGCTGCTGCGGCAGATCGGCACGTGCACGCATCCGCCTGGGTGGCGGCAGACTGCTGGACGAGTGCTGTCGCTTTGGCATGGGATCAACTTTGACCAAAAAATGCACAATGAAAAACGGGTATGGCCAGTGTTCATGACCATATACGTATAGCATGTCTTGAGTGTAGAGGGTTTGATAATGTCTGTCTTGTCTGTCGAGGGTGGTCAAGGAGCAGTGGAGGTGTAATGTGATTGTTTTCCTAGGAGGATCCATTAGTTGATTGTCCCCAGCCAGACACCATCTGATGGTCGGCCAGTAGTGCTGCCCAACACTGTCACAACCCTAAATCTCCTCCTATCCTTTAAGCAGTGAGCTGACCATCTGTTCTGGGCATCTCTCTCTGTCTCTGTGTCTCTGTGTCTCTCTCTCTCTCTCTCTCTCTCTCTCTCTCTCTCTCTCTCTCTCTCTCTTGCAATTATTTGAGATATTCACAACATTTACAAAAAAGCAGAAATAGCTGATCTACAAGCTTACCACGTGTCACAATGTTTCTGCTATTTCAAATAAAGAATTACAGTGTGAAATTGTCAGTAAATGTCAGTAATGTCTTTGTATACATTATTTAAGTTACTTGGCATATCTGCCCTGCCCTGTGCAATTTTGTATTACGAAGCGTTAAAGGCAATCTGAAATTTCACTTAGATTCATATCAAAGTTCCAATGTTCAATGCCAAAAACACAATTCAATCGTTAATCGCAATTATTTGTGACAATTTATCACCAACTTAAATTTGGAATTGTGACAGCCGTATTCTCTCTCTCTCTCTCTCTCTCTCTCTCTCTCTCTCTCTCTCTCTCTCTCTCTCTCTCTCTCTGGGTTTGTGTTTCACATGTGTGTGTCTGTGTTTTGAAAGTGGCACATAGCTGTTGTAACACATGTTTACTACATGCAGGTTGCTATGGCAACACAAGGTTGAAGAGGACTGACAGGAAATGACCAAGCAATGTTATGGTGCAGCATTCTATCAGGTCCCAGCTGGAGGTGCGCTGCCTTTATGCGTCCCTGTTCCATTTCCTGTTTTATTTTATACCCGCTGTGTGCCGTTTTTAAAGCCCTGGCAACACAACTAAGAGGTTCCTGGTATATCTGACAGAGAGGGGACTGTGTTGTTTGGCAGCTAATGCATTGTGGATGTTCTTTGTAAGCCAGGTTTCAATTTCTAATGCACAACTAAAACAGGAAGAAGATGTGGGAACTTATAATACAATAAAATAAATATATACATACATATAAGACCGTATTAGTGTCAGTATTGGCAGTTATGCACAGTTACGGTATTATACTAAAATCTTGCGCGCACACACACACACACACACACACACAGACACACACTATCTAATCCACACTAACTAACACTAGTCCACACTAACCCCATGGCCCTCCGCTGTGTATTAAAGAGGGAACTTGTGAATGGTGTGATTGTGTATTCAGTAAGAGGATGGCAGCTGTGCGTGTGTGCGTGCGTACGACTTTGTGACATGTGTGTTTTTATGTTAATCCAACAGATCCAGAGGATTTATCCTTTCCCGGTCATGAGTGTGCATGTTTGGCATTCGGTACTTTTGTAGATTACATACTTTAGCACATTGGGAGTTAGTTTGTGTCAGGATCTGACTAAATGATCTGGTGAGATTCATTTTTGCCATGATGCGCTTAAATTGGCGAGCGTTAGATGGAGGGTCGAATCACTGCTGCTTTTCTTTTTACATTGCCAGGTTTTTATTTGTTTATTTTTCATTAGAGTGAGGGGTGGTCAGGAGATGTCTATGAACTGTTTTTATAGGTTTGAAGACCATTGTCTGTGATGGAATCAACTACATGCTCTGGTAGGCAGCAGTGTGGTGAAAGGTCGTGTGTGTGTGTGTGTGTGTGTGTGTGTGTGTGTGTGTGTGTGTGTGTGTGTGTGCGTGTGTGTGTGTGTGTGTGTGTGTGTGTGTGTGTGTGGTAGAGGGAGCATGTCCTGGAGGTCCATGGGGCAGAGGGGGGAGTATGTTAGAGGGAGCATGTCCTGGAGGTCCATGGGGCAGAGGGGGGAGTGTGATTTTGTACAGGACTGTAATACTGTATCGACAGCAACCTGTCTGTCTTCTGTGGTTAAGGCTGGTGATGTAGAGTTGTGTCCTGGTCATCTCCAATTATTTTGAGGGCCTTCCTCTGAATATTGTCAAGTAGATCAAGATGTGTAGGTGGAGCACTCGTCCAGCTGAGTGAGACCTACTCCATGACACTGCGGACCTGTAGCTTAATGTAGCCTGCAGTTGTTCGGCGCTCTGTGATTGCTGTGTGGACAGAATCATTCATATCTGTGTGTTTATTGATCCTGTTATGATCTTATGTGTCTCCTTCTTCACAGTGGTGATGCCTTGAAGCTGCTTCCCCTCCACAGCCCCAGTGAAGGACCTTGAAGCTCCAGGCCCAGTGAAGGACGTGCTTAATGGGAACCCCTCTGCTCCGCCATGACTGCTCGTGATGGCGAGGGTGGCGGAGGCATCGGCGGCATGGGCACTCTTGGCCGCCGGCAGCGCTTCGAGAACTCTGAGTTCACCGTCCGCATCTACCCGGGCGACCTGGCCGAGGGGACCATCTACTGCCCGGTCAGCGCCCGCAAGACCACCACGGCCGCCGACGCCATCGAGCGGGTCCTGGAGCGGCTGGAGCTGGACCGGGCCAAGTGCTACGTGCTGGCCGAGGTGAAGGAATTTGGCGGCGAGGAGTGGATCCTCAACCCCAGCGACTGCCCCGTCCAGAGGATGATGCTGTGGCCGCGCGTGGCTCTGGAGCAGCGCTCCTTCTGCGCCGGCGGGTACGGATGGCTCCCATTTATACAATGTTCCATTTAATCCTTAATAGGATAGAAATGGAATATTAATTTATATATGTATATATATGTTTGTGTGCTTTTTTTATTATTATTTATTATTTATTTATTTTTAAATAAAAAAATGTATCTGTTGCTGGCAAAGGCTATATTGTCGTCCAAACCCTGCCCATAGTAAATGTCGCATGAATGGTTCTAGGTTGCTAAGCAACGGATACAACCGGACATGAACCGGAAGTGAGGATTTCGCCTGCCATCAGCCTTTAGGAAAATCTCAGATTATTTTCCCAGATTGCGTTGTTGGTCAAAACAAGCTTCATTCAATGGCCCATATACGGTAACTAAAGAACCCATGATCGCGTTTACAGTCAGAACTCGGAATGTATTTTCCGGGTGAAAGAAAAGTTTGATCGTCCGCCAGTGCAGCCACTCTACACAGCGTTTGTTTGCTTCCAGTTCACATATTGGGAACATAATGTGTTTTTTTTCTAAATCTGATAACGTGGAGGCGGATGGCAGGCAAAATGTACGACTTCATTTCCGGTTGTATCTGTCGCTTAGCAACCTAGAACCATTCATACGTTGGCGAAGAGCGCGATCTATCTTAAACCACTGACAAGACCACGTGGCGGAGATCTCCTAACCTGACGCTGCCAGATGAGGGCGGTATTCATTGGACGGTCCCATCCAATCATCTACCAAGCATCTTGAAAAAAAGGAACAGCCCCGTCATCGAATTTGCTTCCGCGATCCCAGATCCCAATAAGCTGTGAAACAAATTTGTGTAGCAAGCTTTTTGGATCTGGCAGCGTCAGGTTAGAGATCTCCCTCATCGGCGGTGAAGCGTTGGATTAGACTTGGCGTAGATCTCTGTCAACGGCAGGGAATACGTCCAGAGAAATAAGTAATCCATTTTCATTTTGGTCTCTTTTCCACACCATCCCATAGCGGGGGGGAGGACTACCGCTTCCTGCTTCGCCTCAAGAACCTGGACGGCTCCATCCACTACGGCGGCAGCCTCCAGATGTGGCTGCAGGTGACGGAGGAGAGGCGGGACATGGTGGAGCGAGGCCTGCTGCCGCAGCCCGAGCCGCGCGGAGGTCACCACCCCGACCTGTGCCGCCTGCCCGAGCTGACGGAGCGCTCTCTGCTGGACAACCTGCGCTCACGCTTCCGCCAGGTAGGGATCACAGAACCATAGTCTCTGTTATTGTTTATCGTGATGACAAAAAACACTCACAATGATCGTATCGTGGAGATGTAGGGGCTGCTGTCAGCCTTTAAAGGCCTTTCAGACGTGAAGCGAGGAATGCAGGCGTTGTTGCCTGGATCAACGACAGGTCTCCTCCAGGTCTGCTCAAGAGGGGCGCAACAACGCAAGCGTAAAAACAGAGCACAGTATCCAGGTCTGGTGAGTCGCAGGCGTATGCATGAAACGAGCATGCGCGCAACAAATTCACGGGACCGCGCTCACGTAAATACACTTGCATTGTCGCATCGCGTCTGCTCCCCAGTGCTCCGCGCAAAAATGCAGGTCTAATTGAAAATGAACTATAGACGCGTTATATCGCTTCAAAGGCCCTTTACACATTTAGGTTGACGATTAATTGTCTCACAAGTAATTAGTTAACGATTCTAATTTGTTTTTTGGCATTGGAAATTGGAACATTTAGTGAGTAGAAATTACAATTCTGTTTGGCTTTTAGGCTTTGTCATAAAAAAGTGCACAGGGCACATGACATGACAAATATAACAAGAAAAAGTGTTTATAAATGTTATACTTGAAAAATAGCGGAAATAGCAGATCTACAAGCTTACAACTTAAGCGTATTACAGCTAATGTTTGTATGAACATTTTTCAACAAGATCATGACAAAAATAATTGCGACCCTCTCGAATAATTGTAAATGTAATAATCGTGAGTCGTGACAATCCCCCCCCCACCAGGAGCGGATCTACACCTACGTGGGGAGCATCCTCATCGTCATCAACCCCTTCAAGTTCCTGCCCATCTACAACCCCAAGTACGTGAAGATGTACGACAACCACGCGCTGGGCGAGCTGGAGCCGCACATCTACGCTGTGGCCGACGTGGCGTACCACGCCATGCTGCAGCGGCAGAGGAACCAGTGCATCGTCATCTCCGGGGAGAGCGGCTCGGGCAAGACCCAGAGCACCAACTTCCTCATCCACCACCTGACGGCGCTCAGCCAGAAGGGCTTCGCCAGCGGGGTGGAGCAGATCATCCTCGGGGCAGGACCAGTACTGGAGGTACACAAAAAAACAAACACACATTTTGGTACCATGAGCTTGATTGAAAGAGGTTTCATACTCTGAATTAATTTGTTTTATTGCACTCTGGGAAGCCATGGGCCAAAATAAAATCCTCTGGGGGCTCTGCCCAGTAGAATGTGGATAACAGGATGTTGGCCTGTTTGGTCCCGCCCTTAGCCCTCCTCTTCCCGTGGGGTGCTTTTATTTTCTTTCCACTAATCCCCAATGTATACACACGTTCTGAATGCCCCTGTCGACAGATTCAGCAGCACAGCTCGGAATCTGTTCTTGAGAGAGATTGGTTTTATTGTGACTACTCTGATAAGGAGAACGCCACTTTTGTTTGTATACCATTGTTGTCGACAACACATATTTGTCCACGGAAAATGCACGATTGCCCTGTATAAGTTGCATCACTCTAGCCTCGACCAATAATGATGCAGAAAAAAGGGATGAATACCATTCACGTGGATAAACTACAGCAGCCGTGTTGGTTCGGTGTTGGTAAATGGTCCATGGTCCATAACTCTGGGGGAGTCCGGGATCAAACCGGGAACCTTCCGGTTGCCAAGCGACCACTCTAGCACTGAGCCACCTCCACCCCTATGTTCACCACTCTAGCACTGAGCCACCTCCACCCCTATGTTCACCACTCTAGCACTGAGACACCTCCACCCCTATGTTCACCACTCTAGCACTGAGCCACCTCCACCCCTATGTTCACCACTCTAGCACTGAGACACCTCCACCCCTATGTTCACCACTCTAGCACTGAGCCACCTCCACCCCTATGTTCACCACTCTAGCACTGAGACACCTCCACCCCTATGTTCACCACTCTAGCACTGAGCCACCTCCACCCCTATGTTCACCACTCTAGCACTGAGACACCTCCACCCCTATGTTCACCACTCTAGCACTGAGACACCTCCACCCCTATGTTCACCACTCTAGCACTGAGCCACCTCCACCCCTATGTTCACCACTCTAGCACTGAGACACCTCCGCCCCTATGTTCACCACTCTAGCACTGAGCCACCTCCACCCCTATGTTCACCACTCTAGCACTGAGCCACCTCCACCCCTATGTTCACCACTCTAGCACTGAGACACCTCCACCCCTATGTTCATCATGTGGATTAACTACTGCATGCGTGTTGGTTTGGTGTTCATGTGAGCTGCTGTGTGTCTTGTATAATATATATTAGTTATGCAACTGTGCTTTGGCAAAAACAATCTGTCTCCAGGACCCGCTCAGAGTTATGTCTGCTCCATAAACGGCTTCATTACAGTTTGAGTCCAGCTGCGTGTGGATTATATACAGTAGTACACAGAGGAGCTTCTCTTCATACAGTAGGCATTAGGTACAGTAGTAGAGCTACCAATGTTTACAGCCATGGTGTTGGTGTAACATTAAGCATTAGGTAGTAGGATTACCAATGTTTACAGCCATGGTGTTGGTGTAACATTAAGCATTAGGTAGTAGGACTACCAATGTTTACAGCCGTAGTGTTGGTGTAACATTGTAACGTTGTGGTGGATCTAATGTCCCAATTCTTACTAGAATGCTGACTGCTCACCTAAAAAGGCTTTTGAACGTGTGGCGAAGAATAGACACTCATTGAAAACCATTCAAAACAAAACATAAACCATAAGTTTGGATTTTATACTATTGTCAGCGGCAAGTGCCACTGACAATAGCTGATGTACCGTTATAGATGAACACCGGTGTGCAACCATATAGAAATCAGGCTTAACATTTTTTACTGCATACGGTATTCACAGTCAGTGGTGAAAAATTAACTAAGTACATTACTCAAGTACAGGAGGAATTATTTACTTTACTGGAGTGTTTCCAAATAGTTACTTTGTAGATTATTAGTACAAAACAAACATTAACAGATCTACAAGCTCACAATGGGTTGCAAGCTTGCGACGCTGCGACGCATAGTGAGCTTGTAGATCTGCTATTTTCAAAAGATCTTTTTTTATCCACTTTATAAATCCTGTACAACGAGCACTTTCTACTTTTGGTACTTCTAAGTGCATTTTGATACCAATACATTTGTACTTTTACTCAAGTACATTTTCAATTCCAGACTTTTGTCTTGTAACAGAGTGTTTCTACATTGCAGTATTGTTACTTTTTCTTTTTGAGTACATTTCAGTACTTTTTCCAACAGCGTTCACAGTCACACAGTGTAACGTGTTCCCACTCTAAAGGTGTCAGTGAAGGAAGCAGAGAGGCCTCGCCAGCAGTGGTTAGATCAGAGACTGTTGCACCACCACCTCCGCGTGCCTCAAGACATTCCAGTCATATTCTCAGAGTTGTGGGACTTGTCACTTCCACACAGCTAGGCCCGTCCAGAAAGCTTTGACTAATTCACAGCCAGCCACACATTCTTTGCTCTCCTGTTTTTCAATCACCTACACATAGACGTGTATACATTCCAGAACGTTGCTCAACGCCTTTCTAGTTTCTACCATCATCTAGGCACAGTTGACAGTTCTGTATCAGTGTTGATTTTGACAGTAAAGTTTGACTTAGTTTTACTCTTAGTCTTTTGAATAATGATAAATGTCATTTAGTTTTTGTCATAATTATTTTAGTCTTCTGAAATGTTTTGGTGTCTAGTTTTAGTCGACTAAAGTTAATGTTTTATTTGTAATGTATTTAGGCGGTGCCTTGATGGCGTCGTAATGCCTGATTTATACTTGTTTCATGCTGAAAATGGATCTACAAGTGAACTTGTAGATCTGCTATTTTCAGAGTGAAAAACAAGTGCACCCAATCATTAAATGACTTGTCTTTTAGTTCTCTTCTCCACTAGTCCCTCGGACTCCCTCCCTAATATTTTATGTCTAGATTTTATTTGTTGATGAAGGTCAATATATAGAGATGGAGGAAATCACCAAGGCTATGTTCATTCCAGAACGTTGCCCAACGCCTTCATCCTACCATCATAAGCACAGTAGTGTATCAGTACCAGACGAGGCTCCGCTCAGTGACATCATCATATTTTAGGAGTAGAGTATCGTTTGTCGTCACCACAGACTGTTGATTATGTTCCTCTTCCATTGAACAGAACAGGGGAATTCTGGTTTGTCGCGGTCCTAAGCTACATCTCGTACATACTGTCCTGTGCTACATTCCTTCAGGTAGCCTCAGTCCACACTATTCTACTGTCCTATGTGCTATATTCCTTCAGGTAGCCTCAGTCAGTCCACACTGTAGTATTATACTGTCCTGTTCTATTGACTGGCATGTCTCTTTCAGGCCCTCCAGAGTCCACACTGTATTGTACTACCCTTTATGCTATTGACTGGCCTGTCTCCTCTCCTGTTAATGCGTACCGTAAGCAGCACGGTTGGTTAATCTCCAATGCAGCAACACCACTGAGTAGTTTGTGAGTGCAGAGAATCAGCGGCTAACTGTTTGCACACTAGAGATTACCTACTGTATCTCCCCATTGGACTGAAGGCTGCTGCTGAGAGACAGACAAGCAGGGAGGCAGGCGGGCGGGCAGGCAGGCGGGCGGGCGGGCGGGCAGGCAGGCAGGCAGGCGGGCGGGCAGCTCATAACGTCATAGACCAATACTTCATCTTCATTTCCTTCTACATGCTTCTCTATTGGGTAATTATAGAGACAAGTATGTATGTGGTATGCAGAAATAAGTTGCATATAAGTTGCCTCTGAGCATGAGTCTATGCAGTAGTGCAAGTTTTCCGCATGATGGTGGGGGGGCCCAGTGTCACATCTTGTTAAGCGGCCAGAAAGCTTAGCAGCACCCCTCGCTGTTATCACAACTTAGCGCCACAGGCTAGGCAGACAAACAGGCCGGCAGAGTTTAGCAGAACATGTTCTTTTCGGCTAACGAGTGGTTAGCGAAGAATCTTGGCCGAAAGCCAAGAACACTATAGGACCTTAGGAAGTACATACATACAACTAATTGTATTATATAGCTCTGTGTTTATTTTACTGTAATGCACTGTATTATCTCTGGGTTCTAGGTATTTTAGGCATAGTTAATTTGAGAGCATAACTAATAGCAATAAAATAGTTCTGCAGGTTCTGGGTAACAGAATATGTTACTACTGTAACATTTGAGCATTGACAATGGATATATGTCCTTGAAAACGCTAGAAATGTGTTAATTTTGACAGCAACTTCTTATCTGGTTTTAGTCTGTCTTTTGAACAAAATTTCATTTAATTTTACTTACATTTTAGTCATCTGAAAAGTTTTACTTTTAGTCTACTAAAGTCTTAGTTTACTTTTGTACTTTTACTCAAGTAAATGTTGAATACTTGACTTTTACTGGTATTTCTGCATTGAGGTATAAAATGTGTGAGTACTTTTACCACCACTGGGGTCCAGGCATGCAGATCCACATGCAGCATGTTAACTCTTCATGGCAGATATCACTTACAAACGTCTCTGTCTCTTTGGAGGCTTGCCAATAGCAGTGGTTAACTGTTACCGTCCTGACAAGCCCCGTCACTTAAGTGTGTTCATGCTAATCAATTGTTGGACTGATGTATGTAGATTGATGCCTGGATCGGAGACGCACGGTACAAGTAGCAGCACGTTATCGTGATTACTCTTGTGCAAAAGAAGTAATAAAAAAGGAGAATGCATCAGTTATTATTTTGTGCAACAGAATTTGTTTTTTCTCTCAATCTTTATCTCACCTTAAAACTTCTCTGGGGTGGGGCGGCTCTTGTATTCTTGTAGGCCTATTTGTTTTACTTGGGTTAAGGTAAAGATCAGCTCAGCAGCCTTGTGGTTAGTGTCCACCCTGAGACTGGGGGTTCGATCCCCGGCTGGGTCATACCAAAGACTCTGAAAAATGGGACCAGTGCCTCCCTGCTTGGCACTCAGCATCAAGGGTTGGATTGGGGGTAAGTCCCTGCGACATACTAGCGTCATGTCCACGGGGTGTGGACAGAAGATAGGCTCCTGCCCTATGGGCCTCATGTCTCTGCAAGGCTTACTTTAACTTGACTGAAAGCAGTCAGACTTTATAGAGGACCAAATATAGGAAATTTACGAAAATCACTATTGGTATGAGCCGGCGCTGTGGTTGAGTACAAGGTTGTGTCATGCGCAAAAATAACAGATTTACAAGCAATTGACACTGCATGGTACACAGCATGCACAACCGCAAAGTTATGATGGGAGTGAATGGACGAGTGTTAAGATAACGTGTGTTCTCTCCTCTCCAAGTTTGATGTCCTGAAACCGGACCAAAATCTAAATGCAACAATTTAAATTTGGTCCTTGATCCAGACCTTCTATAAGCGAACTTTGGGTGTGAAAGCCCACTAAGGTTAGAGTAAGGTTAGGTTTAACCATTTAGGCATAGTGTACTGAAGATACGTTTAGGAATACCAGGCTAAGCAGTTCCGCCAGCTGTAGGCCCGGTGCGACAATGTTTTAGGCCAGTTCCGCCAGCTGTAGACCCGGTGCGACTGTGTTTTTGGGCAAGCGTTGTAGTATCCAACAAAGCATGTGCACTTAAGCCTCTCCAACTGATCCAAAATGCTGCAGCTCGCTTGGTCTTCAACCAGCCAAAATTCTCACATGTCTCCCCCCTGCTCCGCTCCCTCCACTGGCTCCCAGTCGCTGCCCGCACAGAATACAAAACTCTGATGCTGGCATTCAAAGCAACCAAAGGTATGGCTCCCCCATATCTTGCAAGTATGATTGAACCCTACAAACCCTCCCGCGCACTCAGATCAGCCAACGCAGGGAAGCTGGAAGTACCCTCACTAAAAACGCCGGGACAACACTCCACACGTCCCAAACTCTTCTCCCTTGTTCTGGCTCCAAAACTGTGGAATGCACTTCCCATTGCAGTCAGAACTGCAGCATCACTCCCAATCTTGTGCCGTAGTCTGAAAACTCACCTTTTCAGACTCCATCATGGCCCATAGCACTTACCCTACCCCCTTAGATAGCATTTCTGTAGACTTAGATAGCATTTGATACAGATTTATAGCATGTTATGTAGACAGCACTATAATTGCATTGTATGTAGCCAACTAGCTATAGCACGTCAGTACATATGTATAGCATAATAGTATATATGTATAGTTTCATTATATAGATATTCCACTGTTACGTTCTTGATAAATTTGATTGATTTTATGTGATGTATGATGCTTTTTGTTCTTGCTTAATTTAAGTCGCTCTGGATTAAGAGCGTCTGCTAAATGCCTAAATTGTAAATCTGCTCTCATCCTATCTAGTACTTATCCACTGTCCATCACCGTTTACGTGCTGCTAGATGCTAGATATGACAGATCTTCCCATTAAAACAAAGCTTGAAGTATTTGTTTTAGCTGGTTATCTCTGCAACTATAAATGAAACGCAGATGTGAGTGAGGAGGAGGGCTTCAGAAAGAATGTCGTATTACTTTATCCTGAGTGCTTAAAGCTTGTACAGCTTATGGTGTATATTGCATTATATTATATACTATATAGTATCATATATTCTTTATCCTGAATTCTTTAAGCCTGTACAGATTATGGTGTATATACTGTACTTGGATCTTGTCTCTTTGCATGAGACCCGTTTTGTCTTCTATTGCTCTTCTTCAGTAATGATAACTTCGGTGCAGGAAACGGTATATCCTCTGCCTGGGAAACATAACTGCTGTTTCACAGAGCATCTGCCTCATCCTCTATTTTTAGTCCTATATGTGTCTGAAGAAGCCACATGCGTTGCATATACGCAGAGACAAGCCTTTGACAAATTGATGGGTGAAAGAAATGTTCACCGTTCCAGACAGTCACAGTGCTCCATGGAAAAGGGCTGAGATAAGAACTGATAACATGTCTGTTTCTTTTAGTATTCCTGCTCTAAGCAGTCGTCAGCGTGTGTAACTACCACTAAGGACATTCAGTCCAGGTGTCACTCTGTTCAGACGTTTGCTTTGCAGGTGTTTACCTTTACATTTAATAAGACTGGTGGGATGCAGGATTTGTGCGACCATGCATCCTGACTGAGTGGGTGTGAGGGGGCAAGACAAAATAACTACGGTACACATCACAAATCTGCAGATCAATAATGTCTTCCCTTGAGCAGTTAATGAAATACAAAATGAAATGGAAAAAACAAGGAAAGTGCTACCGTGCCTTCAGAGAGGCCGAACAACTATTAGCTGTGTCCTCCTCTCGTCTGTCTCTGTGTCCTCATCCTCTGTCTCTCTGTCCTCTCAGGAGATTAACAGGTATTCTTTTAAGGGTAGAGTCCAAAGGGGAGCACGCACATCTAAAAAATGAACAGGTGCTGAACAAACAATTCGTACAATGAAAAAGGAAGGCAGTCCGCACACTGTATCTCAGCTCATACCTGACTGGTTAAGGGTCAAAACGTTGTTACTGTATCTTCAATAAATTTACCTGGGAGCTGAGATACGGTGTGCAGACTGCCTTCCTTTTTCACTTTTTTAAGAGTAGCCTATTATTTTTACCCAATGAATTCCTCCCCACACACATTTCTTTCAGTCCCTACCAGGAGGACATACTGTCGAATCATACTGACTCACCTACCAGTGAGGAGTCCTCACCGGGAGGACGTAGAGCCTTCGTACTACTCCTCCTACCCAACATTCCCACTGACAGCCAGACAACTATTCCACAATCTCCGAATGCTATATAGAGTCTGGAACTACACATCCCGAAATCTGAGTACTCAGTATATAAATATACATATGTAATATATTTTAAATCATCTTTAGAGCTTATTTTTGTAATTCCTTTTCTACTAAGCACTAAGCTATAAATGCTTAGATGATTTCTATTTATAAAAGTATACATTTGCGCAACTGTTAAGACGAAACAGAAGTGGGGAGGAGGCTCCACTTCCGCTTTATATTTTACTCATGATAGAACTTCCGTTGCTCCAGACTGTATGACGGAAGCATTTGAAAAAACTGTCTGGCCACGTGAGAATACTATGCTGACAGGTGCCTTGGTCCTGTTGTGTTCTCAGACCCCTTTTCCACCGGTTGGTTCCCAATGGGAACCGGTTCAGTTCTTTTTGGTTTTTAGTCCATGAGCCAGAGGCAGAGCTCCAAAATTGGTGGGCAAACTATACCCTATATTAAATTGTTTATAAGATCAATACAAGTAAATTAATACATGATAACCCTTCCACAGTAGTAGCTTTTATTTATTTTTGATTATTTTGCATATTTTCCTACATAATACCTCATTTGCATATTTAAAAATGTAAAATTTGTAATACAATAAATCATTGTCTTCGTGTAAGTACTCAATTGGGGAAGTTTAATGGTGATAACAATCTAATATAGGTATGGTTTTGCCCACTAAATTCATAATTAACGTTTCAATTTTGGAGCTCTGCATGGCTCATGGACTAAGAACCAAAAAGAACTGAACCGGTTCCCACTGGGAACCAACCGGTGGAAAAGGGGCCTCTGTGTTTCTGGTCCAACAGAAACAGTCCCAGTGTGAGTCAGACCAGGTCACCTCTCAGCATCTTCTGCTTTGCTACCTTGACACACGCACACACGCACGCACGCACGCACGCACGCACGTACACACACACACACACACACACACACACACACACACACACACACACACTCTCTCCTCAGAACTATCCCTAGGCTCTATACTGAGTAGGATTAGTGTGTATTACTGGACCACTGCCAACAGAGCAGGGTCAACTGAGATTTACAGTGCTCTGAAAGTGGTCTTTTTCCCTCTCTCTCTCTCTCTCTCTCTCTCTCTCTCTCTTTCAGGGTAGTGAACTCTCTGTGTTTGTCTAATGTATCTGTTTACAGTGACGTGCTTGTGCAGTAACCTAAGACACAGGTGAAGCCATGTATGCTAAAGTCTACAGCATGGCTGCTTCTGTGTCACCGTGCAGGCGTGCACACAATGCTCTGCTACACCTGTGTGTTTGAGCTCTTCTGTGTCACCGTGCACACAATGCTCTGCTACACCTGTGTGTTTGAGCTAAGTTCTGTGTCACCGTGCACACAATGCTCTGCTACACCTGTGTGTTTGAGCTCTTCTGTGTCACCGTGCACACAATGCTCTGCTACACCTGTGTGTTTGAGCTAAGTTCTGTGTCACCGTGCACACAATGCTCTGCTACACCTGTGTGTTTGAGCTCTTCTGTGTCACCTCTGGGTTCAAGGTGCGAGTCTCAAGAGGTTCTTGAGTCCCGCCCCCTTTCATGACGACGACAGGCCCAAGAAATAATTTCCCATGCATTTTTCCCATAGACATTTCAAAAAGTATTTATTTAAATATCTGTAAGCCTCGAACAAAGCCAACTTGGATTGTGACAAATCATGACAACAAACACAATATTTCGGGCCGAACAAATTACAAAGAAGAAAAACAACCAAAAAAGAGTTGTACCCTGCCCTTTTTTTCTTCTTTCTTCTTATTTGTTTGGCCCAAAAAGTTGAGTTTGTTGTCATGATTTGTCACGATCCGAGTTGGCTTTGACCGAGGCTTTAAAGGTCTTTAAATAAATACTTTTTGAAATGTCTATGGGAAAATAGTCGTCGTCATGAAAGGGGGCAGGACTGCGACGCTCTATAGAAGGTTTGTTTATATACGGTTAGACCACAGACTGTACCGTAAAGCCTGGAGTATTTAGTTCACTCTGAAACTGTCAGAGTATTGGTCGTAATGACACTCCGTTTCACGCTGGAGATAGAAGATCTACAAGCTTGTAGACCTGCTATTTGCAGAGCACCCGAGCACAACCAAACATAAAATGATTTGTTTTTGTCTTTTAGCTCTATACTCTACTCTACTAGTCTAGTTTTTATTTTATGTATTTGTTGTATGATTTAGTCATAGCTTTAGTCATTAGTAATTTATTTTTCGTCAGTGAAAATAAGTTGTCAACAAACATTTTTCCTCATAGTTCTAGTGGATGAAATCATCACTGGTAGGATGGTTGCATAATGCTGGCTGCGTGCTGACAGTTGTTTGGTTCTGGTAGTCACTGAGATGAGAGTGTGTGTGTTTATTATCTCTTGTCTTTTGGGGTTAAGGTTAGGACAGTCTGTGTGTTTATTATCTCTTGTCTGTGGGGTAGATCAGGTTAAGTACGTGAAGAAAGGATTACTTCAGGCTACTCAATAGGCCTAGAACTTGTTCTGTGAAAGCTCTCTGCTTTTAAGGTATATCTCCTCTGATGATCTGAACACAGAATCTCCAGTTTCACCTTCACGTCAGGCCAGATGCAAAGTGACGCGGCTTAGTTTGATGTGCCAGACGTAGTTTTATTTATTTATTAAATTTTTTATGGCTTTCGCCTTTATTTTTATATTTTTTATAGAGGAGGGACAGACAGTAGGCTGACAGGAAATGGGGAGAGAGATGGGGGGGGGGTGACATGCAGTAAAGGCCGTCGGGATCGGGAGTCGAACCCGTGGCACACTGCCAGACTGGACTACCAGCCAAGGTGCCTGGACCGCTGAGCCACGGCCCAGGCCAGGTGCCAGACAGAGTTGGAAAGAAAGTGTTGCACGTTAAAACTGTGAGTGTTGATTTCTGAGAGATTTCTTAAATCAACATTATGCTCTTCCTTTGAGGTGTTTGTCTCTCACTGACAGACGATGTCTACTGTAAATGTTGAACTAAGCCCAGATGTACAATCCTCTACTAGCTTTATCTTATATCTCTGGCTCCGTCTCAGGCTCTGTGGATGAAAATCAGGAAAATAATTACCAAAATTGGGATGCCAGTTAATAATGTACCGGTACTCTATTTTGGTCAAAATTTGGTTACATCCAAATTCAAAATTATCAATTTGCACAATATCATTAAAGACACTTTTGGTTGTAAGTTATTTTCTGGCAATCCCAGTCAGTGAGCAAATGTCACAAAATGTTTTTTCAGGTCATCACATTATAAGCCTTAGCCTATAATGAATAAAGAGAGTTTCATATTTTTTTGAACATGAATGGAAAAAATCTGAGCACTACAAAAAAGTAAAAAATGGAGAGGGGTACTTTCAGGGTACTTTATTAAAGTTAAAACCTGAATACCTGATCTAAACTCTAAAGTAAAGCACTGCAATTAATGGATTTATAAGATGATATGTTTTATGGTGTTGAGTAAGAAATGGTAATCATCGATACGATACGTACTAATATCGTCAATTCAGGGTTGAAACTCATTGCATTCTCTTTACGAATTTATCTCTGGCTCATCTCAAGTAATTTCACATTTAGTTCGTTGGCTAATTGTCATTTGGCATCATTGAATTACCCTCACACTGCAACTCTTGTGTGAGCCAACTCGCCAGTCAGTGGACACAGACAGCTGCTAGGCTAACAGTGTGCCTCTGTGTATGTCCACTCGCTTACAGGGTCTTTATTTACACCGCCAGCCGTGGCATGTGAGGGAGTACAGGTGCCCTGTCAGCAACGCACACACACACACACACACACACACACACACACACACACACAGTGCAGCTGTCCTACTGGTCTAGATACACCTGCACTTACTGGGCCACATAGAAACAAAGAGGACAGGAAAGCCTTTATTCTTTGTCAGGCATCCGCAGTCTGCTTTGGAACGCCCTGCCTGTGGAGCTGAGGCTAGCAAAATCAGTGTCTTCCTATAAATCACTTCTAAAAACCTATCTTTATCTTAAGGCTGTTTCTTAGTGGTTTTTGCCTCTTTCAGCGTTTGTTTTTAATTGTATTTTATTGTTATTTTTTGTTTTTTGTTACCCATTGATTCTATGTGTTGATTTTATGTATGCTGTTTTAACTGTATGCGGCTCCTGTATGTATGTACAGCACTTTATAACCTTGTTTGGAAAAGTGCTGTATAAATTCATTATCATTCATTATCTTTGTCACATACAGGTAGTAGGAATATTATGCAGGGAGGGAGATGGCCTCCATGAACCATTGGCTCCTTTCTTTATTAATGTTATGCAGAGAGGGAGATGCTCTCCATATTTTTTTCCAGCAATCATGGAATAATAGCACAATACTTTCCATTCTCTCTGTCCCTCTGAATGATGGGAAACAGAGGCACGCTCTGTCCCTCTGAATGATGGGAAACAGAGGCGGAAACAGAGACTGAAATCTCTGTTTTGTATCGACTTTCAACTTCTCTTAGATTAAACCGCGTGCAGACACGCACACACACACACACACACACACACTCTCTCTCCTTCACTGGCCTTGACTTTGTCCATCTGCAGCTGGCTAGATATGTGTCCTTTGCGACTCTCTGTTGTCCAGAATGTGTCACGGAGCGGATGTTCAGAGTTGTTTTAAAAAGCCTTTGTGGATGCTTACTCATGCCAAAATGTCTTTGTCTAGTCAAAATATATATATATTTTAAATCTTGCAACCTGTGCCTTTCTTTTTTTAATCTATATATACACATATATATAAATATACACAGCATACGTATATATATATATGTATATCCTGTACCAAACCTGTGATCAGTCTGAGGCCTGATAAAATAGTCCTAGTTAATAATTGGTCTCCTCAAACCGGAGGTAAATAAATGGCTACTTGTGCAAATCAACCACCTCCCAATAATGACACGGCTCGTCGTGGCTTCTGTCCATTAGAATGCACTGGCTGGCTGACATTTTTCACTGATGGATTTTCCACTTCTGTGATTGTTGAGGGGTGCCAACTGTCTATGAGTGATGGAGTGTGTACTGTGTAGTTCTGTATGTATGTCCCTATGTCTGAGCACGACCCATTGACCCGTGCAGCTGATGCTGATTGGGGTCACATTCAGGACACACACACACACAATTCAATTCAATTCAAAGGGCTTTATTGGCATGAGAAAACATACGTTTACATTGCCAAAGCAGAAAGAACAATACAACAATACAGCAATACAATCAAAACAAAAATTATGTACTTTGAAGGTCAGGATCTTCAATAGATCAACTTCTGTGTACCAAGATAACTCGATGCAGGTATAGTGCAGGAATATACACAATGATTAGTCTTTAGGGTGGTTGTGTTCCATTTGATATCCTTCTCCTATCACAGCAACTCACAAATCTTGCTGCTGTGTTTGCACATTGTTGTACTTCGCCCAGCAGGTATGGGAGTTTTTTGTCATTGGTCATGTTTTCAAAATCTCCGTGTGTGGTTGTAATCTGTGTGTAATCACACACACACACACACACACACACACACTGGTAAATAGAGCGGCACCCTGCTGGCCTCTCCCTCCCGTCCCAGTAAGAGAAGTGTCACTACCACACCGCGGTAAGAATAAAGTTCTTGTTCCTTTTGGAATGTTGCCTGTGGTATTGTGAATGACTCACTGACTGACTGGCCACAACAATGACAACAATGAAGGGGCTCGGCACTGGAGTTTTCTTTTTTTCCCTTCCTTTTCTTGTGACCGGAGAGATATATTTCCCGCCCAAAGTCATTTTAACTGCCTACTGTATCATATCCCGAGCTGTCTACAAGAAAGACATATAAGACAATCTCTGTCTTATATTGCGCTAGCCCCTCGTATATCAGCTATTAGTGTAGATTTCCGTCCTACACAAACATTAAATTCCCATTGACAATTAATGGAGAGTTTACCTTTATATGTGTCTGAGCAAATCGGCAATTTTTGTCCTACACAAAATGAAGAATTTATCCAATCCAATCTTTATTTATATAGCACATTTCACAACTCAAGGTTTACAAAGTGCTGTTCAGAAAGTTAAAATCTAAATACACTATAAAGCTAAAACATAAGACACCAGCAAAACCACACAGTAGAAAAGGACAACAAAGCCACAGAAAAGCACAACTCTCAAGCGGAATTAAAAGCCAAGGTGTACAGATGGGTCTTAAGGCGAGATATAAAAGTCTCGATGGTGGGGGCCAGTTTCACATGGGAAGGGAGCTCATTCCACAGTTTGGGGGCTATGACAGAAAAGACACAAGTGTCTGGGCAAATCAACATGATGTCATGATGACGTCATGATGATGTACGATGATAAGAGTGCCCCAGCTCACTTCACCCAGGTGTGATTTAGTTTTTTATAGATTATCTGATATTTAAATTGCTAAATGTTGCTAATTGCTTATTGATTGCATTTAAGAAAATGCATTTCAACCAATGAAAAAGTATTGAACACCTGGCAACCAACGTCTTTATACCTTTCATTGGTGGAAACCAAGATGTTGGGTTAATCCAAGGACTCTTTGAATCTAGAAAACAGGTATTTTCGTGTCTGCTTCAGGTAATTGCAGACGATGGATGAAAGAAAGAAAGAAAGAAAGAGAAAGAAAGAAAGAAAAGGAAGGAAGGGCTGGAAGGGGACAGATATTGGATTTGCATGGGATTGTTTGTGTCTCTCAGAACTACGTAACTAATTGGATTGACCTTGTTTCTGCTGTGACCATGTGGGTTAGCTCTGGTCTGGTGTAGTGATTGTGCTAAGTCACTCCCTCAGGCCTATAGTATACACTGTCAAGCAGCACCTCAGCACATCCTTTAGCCTCAGGGTTGGCCCACTAATGTTGGACATCCTTACATCAACGTCTAGCCTTAGGGTTGGCCCACTAATGTTTGACAGGTGGCCTACATACTGTACGGGTGTGTCGCTGATAAGACCACCTGTCGCAGCTTTCCTAGCTACAGGAGCTTTAGCAAAGTGCCCTGTATAATGACAGACCGGTCACGCTACACACACACACACACACACACACACACACACACACACACTACATTGAAGATTCAATTCCTTGCATTTATAGTAGCATTTGTCGTGCTGAGACGCATTGTGAGCTTGTAGATCTGCTATTCAAAAAAACAATGTAGACATGTTATACATTTTGATGCCCGCCTCATCTAGACCAGCGCAGTGGCTTTGTAGTTAGAGTGTCCGCCGTCAGGGTTCAATTCCCGTCCGGGTCATACCAAAGACTCTAAACAATGGGACCCAGTGCCTCCATGCTTGGCACTCAGCATCAAGGGTTGGATTGGGGGTAAGTCCCTGCGACATACTAGCGTCATGTTCAGGGGGTGTACTGGTAATGTACATCAAACAGGAGATAGGCTCCTGCCCTATGGGCCTCATGGCTCGGCAAGGCTATACTTACTTAGTTAATTTACCTCATCTAGACATGGATCATTGGAGTTTGGAAGCGCTCGTTGGAAACCATTCAATGCACATTATACACATAATGCAGGAGGCAGTGGGATGTTGCGTTATTGAAAACTCAGACATTTGCATGGAATCACCTGCATGGAATTTCTTGACAGACTGTAGCTCATAACATGTCTGCGACAGATTTTTATTGAATAAAAACTTTGCAGATAGAAAGAGAATAATTCAAGCCTTCCGTACAGCTGCAATGTTTGTGAGTTTAACGTCCTTTAACAGGTTCCGTCCATCCGACGTGTCCACACGTCATAAGCAATCCAACCGACGTGTGTACACGTCCTAGCGCATCTTCAATGATATCAAACGAGAGAAGAATATTCTGAATTGTCAGAGTAAAAGCGGCCATGTCTTCCCGGCACCCCAGAGATCCTATTTTGAAGGAATCCCGGGGCTGATTGTGTTAATACAATCGGATACGACATTACTGTTTGGATGTATGGGCTGTCAAGGCCAGGAAGTAGTTTTTGTCCGAAGTTATGCGTTCCCGCGTAACTTCCGGTTATGATGATGCTTCAGTAAGACCAGTGGGGGGGGGGGGGGGGGGGGGTGTGTGTGTGTGTGTGTGTGTGTGTGTGTGTGTGTGTGTGTGTGTGTGTGTGTGTGTGTGTGTGTGTGTGTGTGTGTGTGTGTGTGTGTGTGTGTGTGTGTGTGTGTGTAAGACCAGTGGTAGTGGTGTGTAGGTGGGTGTTTGCTAGGTAAACACTGGGCTCAGATTAGAGGATGGGAAGAACTCCAAAGTAAACCCTCCATGTGTGTGCAGAGGAGAGGAGGTTTTCGTCTCATGGAGTGAGAAAGAGGAGGAGAGGAGGTTTTCGTCTCATGGAGTGAGAAAGAGGAGGAGAGGAGGGTTTCGTCTCATGGAGTGAGAAAGAGGAGGAGAGGAGGGTTTCGTCTCATGGAGTGAGAAAGAGGAGGAGAGGAGGTTTTCGTCTCATGGAGTGAGAAAGAGGAGGAGAGGAGGGTTTCGTCTCATGGAGTGAGAAAGAGGAGGAGAGGAGGTTTTCGTCTCATGGAGTGAGAAAGAGGAGGAGAGGAGGGTTTCGTCTCATGGAGTGAGAAAGAGGAGGAGAGGAGGGTTTCGTCTCATGGAGTGAGAAAGAGGAGGAGAGGAGGGTTTCGACTCATGGAGTGAGAAAGAGGAGGAGAGGAGGGTTTCGTCTCATGGAGTGAGAAAGAGGAGGAGAGGAGGGTTTCGACTCATGGAGTGAGAAAGAGGAGGAGAGGAGGTTTTCGTCTCATGGAGTGAGAAAGAGGAGGAGAGGAGGGTTTCGTCTCATGGAGTGAGAAAGAGGAGGAGAGGAGGGTTTCGTCTCATGGAGTGAGAAAGAAGAGGAGAGGAGGTTTTCGTCTCATGGAGTGAGAAAGGAGGGAAAGAAATGTTGAAACGGCATGAAATCATTATTCACTCTCTTAACAGAAAACCTGGAAATGAAGGAGTACAGCTTTCAAGTGTTCCAGTGTTGATTTTGACAGTAAATTCCATTTAGTCTTAGTCATCTGAAATGTTTTACCTCTAGTCTAGTTTTAGTTGACTAAATGTCATAAGATGTTAATAGTCGACTAAATCTACAGTTGATTTAGTCGACTAAGATGTAAATGCGCATATTTTGGTGGGCCTTGATGGTGTCATAATGGCTGATTTTACACTTTAGTAGAGATCTGCTATTTTTAGAGCGCAACCAAACAGATTTTAGTGTAGTACATTTAGTGTAGTTATTTGTTGACAAAATTGTCAATATATTTAGTCTTAGCTTTAGTCATCATAGTTCCGTTTTTGTTTAGTTTTTATTTAGTTTTCGTCAGTGAAAAAAGGCAGTCAACGAAAACATTTTGTCATAGTTTTAGTGGATGAAGTGGTCTCCAAACTGCATTGAACCTCACAGCCTGTTTGTCTCACTGGCTTACATTTCTCAGTTGAAGTGATACATTGTAATGTGCACCAACAGCCGCAGCTGAAACAGTGTGTTGACAAGTTCCGCGTGCGTGTGTGTGTGCGTGCGTGCGTGCGTGTGTGCGTGGACAAAGAGAGAACAACTTTATTTGAAAAAATGAGGAGAAGAAGAAAAAGGGAAGCAAAAGATAAGAGTTAAAAGCAATACAACACTAAAATGTCAACTTCACCTGACACCTGCAGAGACTCATATCATATGACATTAAGAATATTCATGTTGGAGAAAGCCTTGCCCCCTCAGCCAGTACATTATTTAACACATTAGGTCAAACCAGACGTTCTTCTGTAGCTTACAAAACAGCAAGTCCTCAGCATAGTTTCAGTCAACAGTAACTGATAAATAACAATTGACAACAGCGCTGCATTGTTAGTGTAAGGGGGGAGGGAGTTTGGGCCATGAAGAGATCTCAGTGTTTACATTTTTTTGCAGGTTCCTGATCCTCTGTCTCATACTATAATGCCTCTAGTAAGTTATTTGACATAGCCCCATGCGAAGGGTCAGATGTCTCTCTTTTCAAGTTCCATGCACGTGAACATACTGTCTTTCTCTTTCTTTCTTTTTTCTTCTTTTTTTTGTACATAGTTTTCCTTTGCTTGTTTTTTTGTTTTGGCTTTCCTTGAATGATGTGGATGTTTCTACCCTCTTGTATCATGTTGCAGCTTCTTGGCATTCATGTGTGAGAAAGGAAAACAAGCCTTGTTAGTTCTGAAGGCATTTTTACGTGGCCTTTCGGAAGCACGCGGAAGATGAAAGCTAGCCATGGAACATTGTGTCTGCCCAGTGCCCGGTGGCTTTAGTTAAATGTCTGAGTCTGAAAAACACATTCAACGCCTATACTGCAAGAAACATTCATTAGAAATTAACAAGAATTCAAAAGGATGGTTTCAGAAAGTAAACTAAGTACATTTAATCAAGTACTGTACTTGAGTACAATTTTGAGATAGTATTGTCAGTACTTTTACTTCTACTCCACTAAATCTCAGAGGCAAATATTGCACTTTTTCTCCACTACATTGATTAGATTTATATTTTAGTTACTTTGTAGATTTTGATAAGTATATCACAAAAGTATATCACAAAACCTACATTAACCACTTCAACTATATACATTTCGGGCCATTTGAAAATAGCAGATCTACAAGCTCACCATTTTCATTTTATACATTTGAAAACTTGTAAAAAAGGGAAATTCTGCATTGAGTACTTTCTACTTTTTTATACCAATACTCTTGTGAGTACTTGTTCCACCACTGAGAATGTATTTTCATTCAGAAGTGAATTGCAGCTGGGAATGACCGTGAAATCGCAGCGCAGATGCTTCGAGATAGAGCTCCGTCACGTCACTGTTTTAAAAGCTCTGGTTGTTTTCTGGATTTATGTCTGCTAAACGCTGTGAATTAGGACATGACTCTGTTTTCCAGGCAGGACTTTGCATCTCCACCCCTCACCCACTCCCCCTCACATTCACATTCCAGCACACTGTACGGCCGCCAGGTTTTGGGATGCTCCTTTCCGCACCTCCTGCATTTCCGCTCCTTCCGCTGGTGTCTGGACTGTTTTCCCGTCCGTTTCCCGCCTTACACTGAGGCCCCTTTGTTGTTTTTACAGAGGACAGCTTTAGCCTTGCTTGCAGCAGCGAGCCCGCACAGCAGTGTTGATTTTGTGGACTAAAACTATGACGAAAGATATTCGTCGGCTACCTTTTTCACAGACGAAAACTAAATAAAAACTACGCTATGATGACTAAAATCTAATACTAAATACACTGACAATTTCATCAATAAATAAAATACTAGACTAAAAGACAAGTCATCTTATGTTTGGTTATGCTCTCAAAATAGCTCAAAAAATCGCGTTGCAAAATCAAATGTGAAATCAGCCATTACGATACCATCAAGGCATCGCCAAAATAACATTTTGTCAACAAAATTCATATGATATTGACTAAAATTGACTAAAACATTTCAGATGACTAAAATATGACTAAAACTAAATAAAATTTTAGTCAAAAGACTATGACTATAACTAATTCAAGATGTGCTGTCAAAATCAACACTTCTACACATTTCTATTTATTCAGTCTAAACAGAGATGTACAGTATGTATATTAGATGCAAAAAGACAAAAATTGTTAATGTGCTTTTTTATATTAAGCACAGTGAGAATGCAAGCAGAGGGATTCCAGTTTCGTTTAGCTTTAGCTTGAGAAATGTCTCATCAGTGTATTAATCAACCCTGGAATTCCTCATGGCACACCTCCACGCTCAGGAAGACACAACACATCATAAACACATCATGTTATGTGGAGGAGGAAGAGCTGTCCTGATTTATTGAGGTTCAAGACTCCAAGCACAAACTGCCACCTTCCTGGCTCCTATTCAGGTTCAAAGGAATGTGGATTCTTAGGACATTAAGACTTGTTTTTATTTGCAAAGAAAATTGTCAAATTTAGTCATCATAGCTCAGTTTTTATTTAGTTTTCGTCAGTGAAAAAAGGTAGTCGACGAACATTTTTCGTCATAGTTTTAGCGAAATGAACACTGACTCCAATGGGCCACCACAGAAGCAGGCTGCAGTTGATGAAGCCCATATATTGACTCAAGGCTCTGAGAGTGAGTGGGTTCAGTGTTTGCTCTGAAAGATAGGCATGTTTTCCTAATCCCAGAGCACATTTACTTAGTGCTTGTCAAACACATCCTATACGGGGAGTCAAATTGACTCGGGCTACTCGACCCTCTGTCATCGTTGACACACTGCTGCTGATTGGGGGGTGTGCACCTAATCACAGGATTGTTTTTGTAATTAGCTGTATCTTATTGGGTTTATAGTTATAGTGTGATGTGTGGGTTGGGGTGCATGCATGGACATGTGTTCAGAAGAGAGTGATAGAGAGACACAACATACTGTCTTAACAACTTCAAATAGCAGATCTACAAGCTCACCTGTTACATCACGACATTTTTAACTTTTTGTTTTGTAACTTGGCAAAGTATGGTTGTTGGAAAGTTCTTATCAGCAGGAATGTGTAGCCTACTTAATTAAAGCTGTACTTAAAACACTCAGCCAGCAACAGAGATACTTGAGTGTCATCTTTCCAGGAACAGACAAGGGAACAACATTTCTAGGTTTTACGACTGTAAACCTGCTTGTACCACACTAGAAGCTTCTAACGCCACATGTCTGTGTCGCAGTGCGGTCCGAGTGAGAGACACACACACAAAGCGTACATTCTGTACGAAGGCAGACAGCGATGTGTCTTTCCCCACTGAGCGCGTGTTTTTCGTGCTGGGCAGGTTGTGTTGTTGTTGTTCCGTGTTGTTGTTTCTCCGTGGATGTCGTGTGTTCGCTGTCCATGTCTATTGTTTTAAGGTTGTAGGAAAGCCCCGCTGTGATTGTAATTGCCTAATCGCATCACGGAAAGGGAAACCACAGAGCTCGGTTGAAAACGCACATGTGCAGACTGTAGAGTCTGTGATGTAGGCCCTATCACAGCCGCAGAGCACAGGCGTCTATGACTTGCCAAACAAGTGTGTGCTCACAAGTTGTCACTTCTCAATTGTAATAATAGATGAACCCTAATAATATTATTAGTTATTGCATTTTAGGATTTATACTGCCATGGCATCTTGCAGTCCTGCTGCGAGTTGTAATGTTGTCTTTTAGTTTGGAGAGAGACCTCCTTTATTGAATTGTCAGTAGTTGTTTTACCTTTTCACAGGTATCTATGATTGAACATAATGTCTGAAGCAAGCTAAGCCTTCAGTGAAAAGGTCTTTGAGAACCTCTAGCAGATGTGTAAGACATTTGATATACTGTATGTATTTAATTCCCAGGTTTGGCACAGCATAGCATGACGTAGCCTAAAGCAATACTGACCCACTGTGAGTGCACAGCCACACCCATGTCTGCATGCACTGCTGCATTGGGCTGGCACACATTCAGATGGAGGACTCTGGGGGGGGGGGGGGGGGCGTGTGTGTGTGTGTGTGTGTGTGTGTGTGCGTGCGTGCATGCTCGTGACCACTGTGAGGGTGTGTGTGTTCGTGACCACTGTGAGGGTGTGTGTGTGCAACATGCATACTGTTGTACAGTACATGGATCAATATAACGGATGCAGGCTCTTGGTTGATTGTACGCGACTACAATCTTGCGCTCCTACAGCACGCTCGGTCTAACACCACGCAGTCCGTGTTGTTGTTGTTTCTCAGTGAATATTGTGTGTCCGAGTGAGACACACACACACACAAACCATACATTTTTGTTTCCGTATTGAGAGAGAGATGTGGTGATGTTGTTCGATGCCATACAGAAAAGGGCTCTTTCAGACTTTCACTTTCAACACCGAGCGAGAGAACTGCAAAAGCTGGTTGTAGGAATGCCGCGCTGTGATTGGCCAGTAGTCGCAGATCCCACAACGCTGGGTTGAAGACGCAGAGGTCAAGACAGTGACGTATCACGGCAACAAAGCACAGGTGTCTGCATGCTCCGCAGAGTATGCGGAAGCTCAGAGTAAAAGAGGCCGTGTCTTTCCGGCACCCCAGAGCTCCTATTTTGAAGGAATCCCGGGAATGATTGTGTTATAGGGATATTTCACTTTAAAATAACTATTGGTCATTTCATCGTCTACTCAGGCTTATGTGAACGCCCCAGACAGTTCTTACTCAATTCAGTATTAGTTATTTGATATTGACTTTAGCTGCCTGCCCCTATCATATATACATTGGAGAAGTGGTACCCAAAAAGCTGTACGCAATACGTTGTACCCAGAAGAAACCCAAAGCCACAACAGCTACGTCGCTATTGCCACCCACAACACCATCTTACACACTCACACGGGCAGTGACGTCACACACTTACCTTTTGCAGTGTTCAAAAGCTATCTCCTCATAAGCCGCCCGACGACAAAGCAGACCACCAGCCGTCAAACAATAGTCTTTGCACTGCCAAATTAATGCCTCCCTTCCACACTCACGCCGGCAATGCATTTGTTTAATACAAACTTTATCGGCCCAATCACCCACACCCCCGAGTATGCTGTTGCCCCAACAGGGCCAGAAACAAGGCCTTTAAACTACGCTACTTACATAAACTACAACTCGCTTACAATTCCCAAACCTGGCAACACTGCCCTGGCTCACACGTCACCAGCTCTGTTCTCTCCGTCCGTCTATCTCACAATCGCCAGCCATCTTGCTTTTTATTTATATGGGCGAGTGGAAATGTAATGCAAATAAATTAATTATAGGTCCAGCAACCAAATCATGATGGTCTGTTTGTGCTCAATAGGTCACAATAACATTCCGATTTTAGGTGTTGTGTTTTGTATGACATTTTGGCCAGTAGTTTTATATCTATCTCAGTGACCACAACGTTAGCAGCATTTGATGACAGGTTGCCATAGCAACGTACAGTGTGCGCAGACCTAACGTGAGTTGTTTACCACAGAAACACACGATGTAACATTATAAACTCATGTAACCTTGTGTGTCTAGATTGCCCGTTTTTTATTTGACCAAGACAAACCATGCTAACGGTGTTAGCGCGTTAGAATCACACAGCTTACAGGCTCAGTGTTGCATGTAGAATACTTTCAAACATGACAATCCAAACGTTTTTAATGTGAGATGTTCTGGTGAGTTGGTGATCACAGAGGATTGTGTATTATATCAACCTGGGATTTTATAATAGGCTATAAATTGCATTTTAGATTATTTTTTGTCTCATGAAAAGCGTTAATGACCTGAAAATGAAAAACCATTTATTTTATTTCAATTGAAGTTTGCTTTGGACGAATGCAACTACAACATGCGCGCCGTTACTACATGTGGAGTCAACTCCCGCAATGTCCTTCTTCCCATAGTGCGCGGCAACGTAATCTGGAATGAGTGCCCGCAAAGCGGGCATGAAATTCTAGTTCCTATACAATTTACAATTACAATTTCATCAAAAACACCCATATGTTTTTCTGGTGACTGATAGTGTTTTTAACTTTTTTTGGGAAAAGAAGCGCTTCCAGCAGGAAGATGAAGGAGACAAAAAAAATCTAAAATAATTATTAAAAATCACACCTGTGTGAACTGAGTGGCGCAACTCCCCTCCTCTCTCTCTCTCTCTCTCTCTCTCTCATTAACAGGCAACATTGCAGCACTATCTCTCTCTCTGTTTCTGGCACAACAGCGCCCCTACTGGTGCTCATAGTCATACTGGTGCTCATAGTCACATAGGTTAACGTCACATAGGTGAACACATAGGTGAGTGAACACGGACATTGCTGTTCCTTGGAGTGGTTGCACTACTCAAAAACTAGATAAAGTGCCCCTCTGGGCACAGGTCTCCACCAGGGCAGGTCAGGTTGTGGCCTCCTGGTGGCGCTATATTAGGTCAATGTGAAAACGGTGTCATTTCTTCTTACGCCCTGGATGGCAATTGGATGATTTGAGGCATTTTGTTCCAAAAATGTGTTTTGCAAAAATCCACCTGTTGGTGGCGCTATAACAGGCCAATGTGAAAAGGGTGGGATATATTCCTCAGCCTAGTAGGACAGTCTGTGAAAGATAAGATGTAAATTGCACACTGCATTCATGATTTGAGGCTTTTTGTTCAAAACGGGTCAATCCTGCCAACTTCGAAAGCCAATGTTAGCCAATTAGGATGGAATCTGAAATATCGGACAGATCCGTCTTGAACACATGACTATAGAGAGAGTGCGTAACGATTTGCGGGATTTTTGGACAGAATCTGTAATATTGTTTTTCAAAAGTCGGTCTCCTGGTGGCCGTTCTGGAAAATTTGGGGCAGAGGATCATCGTTGGCATGCAGGGAGAGTGTGTGCAAAATTTGGCATCGACCGGGTTAATGGTGCCTGGGATTAGCTGGACACACACACACACACACACACACACACACACACACACACACACAAACATACAAAGCATACTCTCTCCCCATGCCTTCGGCTTGGTGGAGACAATAAATGAAAACAGTAAATGAAAAAACACGGCCCCCTGACGTATTAGGAGGGCAATATGAGTCATCAGAAAAAAAGGACATCTGAATCTTCACACATCCTTTTCTCTAATGGCAGCTGGGGAGAAAAATAAACAAAGGTCCTCTTGTGTCTATTCCATTGATTTGCCCTTGAAGATGAAAGGAGTATACAATGCACCCTGTGCACATAAGCACACATTGGTCACTGCCATTGATTTAAAGTGCTGTCTACTAGTAATAGTGCTTTAGGCTATTTTGGAAGTTGTCATAGTTGTCAACTTGCCATTATAGCACAGGCTCTGTTGTTGGATTCTATCAAAGCTGTGTTCATTTTAACAGCAGTTTTGTTTTTTAGTTTTGGTCATTTCAATAAATTCCATTTAGTGTTTGTCATATTTTAGTCATTTGAAATGTTTTAGTTTTAGTCTAGGGCCGTGATGGCATTGAAATGCCTGATTTTATACTAAGCGGTGTGCCGAAAATAGGCGATCTACAAGCTCATAAATGTATAGTCTTAGTTGGGTTTTTTTGTCATCATAGCTTAGTTTTAATTTATTTTTTCTCTGTACAAAAAGGTAGTCGACGAACATCTTTCGTCATATTTTTAGTCGACGAAATCAACACTGTATCAAAGTCAAATTCCTAACTGTTACACAATACAGGAATGATTATGGATTCTAGCTGGCCATTAGTGGTTTATGTAACACTCTGCACATAAATTCACAGTGGAACAGAGACTTGAGTATCTTTCAAGGAATTGTCACAAATTATCTCACGTTGTCCCAGCATTCAAAAGGTTGTATATCATTCAAAGTTTCAAGTCTTACATGATCCCTAGCGTCCCCATTCTGGGCTAGATGGGGATAACTTGGTGTCGCCATAATAGCCCCAGCTGGCCTACGACGAGAGGCTGCCACCCGCGCCCTGGCAAGAAAAGCCCAGGAACACGACTGGCACCTCCTCCATGACACCACAACTATGGCAACGTCTCCAAGCAGACTCAAGTCCCGCCACCCATACAATCTGGCTGCGCAAGAGCTGCTTATTTCCATCCCGGAGGATCTGACAACTAAAGCCTGGCTGGCGGCAGCATTGAAGCAGGAGTGGGAGTCGGCAGGACAGACACATTTACACCATTATGTCCCGGATCCTGGAGGTGGCGTCGACGGAGAAGACCTACCTCGCCGGCAATGGACCCTCCTCAACCGCCTACGCACAGGGGTCGGCTGCTTCAAAGCGTCCATGAAGAAGTGGGGCCTAACAGACAGCGCAGCGTGCGAGTGCGGGGAGCCTGAGCAGACTGCCAACCACATCATCAGCGCCTGTCCCCTGCATAGACCACCTTCAGAGGAGGGCCTCTTCCGAGTGGGACCTGAGACGAGGGCATGGCTACACGACACAACGCTGGACATATGACCATACACGAAAGAAGAAGGTGTCGCCATCACCAGGGAGGTAATGATTCCCCACGGCAGGCCAGAGGCGTCGTAACTTTAGGGCCTTGTCCATAAAGATAATGCATTGCACGTTGGCTCATCTTTAACATAAAACATGGATATAAATTTGAGTGTAGAGTTTTATTCCAACACGGAGCGACTGGTGAGACCAGGATACTCTATTGGGCATTATGTTTAGGGGAACAATAACACCCCGAGTTGTTGTGATCATGTTAATTCCGGGTTTTACTCTTCTCTGGTAGTCAAAGGATCACGCACGCATAGGTTGGCGAAGAACACCACCCTAGTGCAAACACTGAAAACACCCGTGTACAGTATGTTAAAATACCCCAGCAAGCCAAATGATGTCATGATGACGTTATGATGCCGTCCTCCAGTGACTCCGGTCCCCATAATTATGGGGATGATCTTTACGTTATTTCCGGGACGTCTTCACCGGTTGAAATAATATAGCTTATTCTGAGCCAGATCTGACCAGTTATGATATGACTTAAGTTGATCTGACCTTGATCAGACTCTCTCTGATTCATCCAGGGACGTCCGTCTTACTACTGGGCAGAATTCATGTTGGTTGAAATCAGGTGATATTATGGGCCAGATCTGACTAGTCTTGGTTTGACTTGATCTGGCCCCAATCGAGACGTCACTAATTCGTCCAGGTCCCGACGTGCTTGCTGGGAAATCCTTGGCATGCATAGACATAGGTCTTTCTTGACAGATTTAAGATTGACATGAAATAATATTGATATTTTGAATGTTCTGATGCAGCATTGTATGTATTGGTGGGCCTGGCAGTGGCTACACTGGGGACGGAATTGGCTGCTCCGGTGGGCAGGTTGTGCGTAAGCTCCGCACGTGAATAACGCAAGTTAATAGATTACGCAACTGCTCTATTTTTCCGTGTGTCTGCGTCGGTTATGCAGCCATTCACCATTGGAGGAAAAATATATATAAATACGGAACTCCCTGCGGGATGAGCAAATTGTCAGTGCAGCCACCTAGCTGCATACGGTTCCCTTCTGTCCCCAGTGTAGCCTCCTGTGTACTACAGTGTGGGTAATGGACAGTTATTTGGAGCTAAACAATTGGGTCTTGTTCTTCCATTAGTGACTCACAGGCGTGGACTGCGTGGGAGGAATGACAGCCACACGTGACTATCAAATATCAACTCCTCTCCTGCTGTCTTCTGGCAGCTATAGTATAGAGGCGTGTTGAACAGCTCTGGACAAATGTTGACCAAACGTGTGCTAACTGTGAAGACATCCATCCATTCATGTTGATGTGTGCACTAATTAGTACATTATAGAAATTGAACCAAAAGTGCAATGAAGTTCTTTGAACTTTATTGCCAGCATCCTTTCTCTGTTCTCTTTCACGTTTCCCATGCATTTATTTTCTCATTCATCCCTAGTCTCTGGGTTACCTTATTCTCTCTCATTACTTTCAGAGAATAGTTGGGCATGGAATATACCAGTGTTGATTTTAAGAGCAAATTTAGATTTAGTTTATAGTCATAGGGCCTGTTTTTGTCTGCGCTAAACCCCTGATCCGTAAACTTATTTTATAGTCTTTTGAGTAAAATTGTATTTAATTTTAATGCATTTTGCACTAGATCAAAATCAACACTGGTATATTCCATGCCCAACCATTCTCTGAAAAGAAAGGAGTTGCAAAGCTCATGTTTATGGCTCTGAATGAAGGGGGCTTCTCTTTCATAACATTACCCTCTTTCTTACACTTAGGAAACCAAACACTATTATGCAAGACTAGTTGAGAAGTTCATCCAGAGGGGAAAACGTGACTTATTCCTTTACAAGATTTCTGTCACATGGCGGGAAAGAGCAGATCAGAGAGTTGAGCAATCAGAAGAATGAATGAATGGGCCGAGCATTTCGTAACAAGACTATGACTAAAGAACAGAGGAGAGACTGTGTGCCCGCTAGGGTGATAAAATGACATCACATCAAAGACTGTGTGCCTGCTAGGGTGATAAAATGACATCACAGCAAAGGAATCTCTACAATGTTTGAAAGGAAACCTGTAAGGCCTCTCTCTGCCTTTCCTTCATACACTTTTACAGCAGTGGTGTGAAGTAACTAAGTACATTTACTCTACTGTACTGTTCGTTTATAGGTAATTTTACTTGATGATGAGGATCAGCATCTCCAAATCTGAGGCCATAGTAGGAAACCGATGGATTGTGCAGTCCAAGTAGGGAATGAGACTGTGAGATGGAGAATGGCTGATTTAAGCAGTCGCATCTGTCCTGAGTCAAACTAGAACTGAACTCAGAGCTGGGTGTGGCTGCACACCTGTTGTGCATGGACTTGATCAAGGCACAACAGGATAAATCAGTCACTGGAAGACGGTTTCTGAACTGCCCACAGCCCTCCTATGAGACACAGACCGAGTAGAAAAAAATTGCACAATTTAGTGAGGACCTATTATATGAAGATAGGTTGAAAAGTGGTGAAGTGGCACTTCAGCACTATACATTTTTAGCCGATCTACAAGCTCGCGATGCGGCGCATTGTGAGCTTCTAGATCAGCTATATACACTTCGTTGAAATTGCACATTACAGTCACACATTCACACACACACATTCATACATCGATGGCAGAGGAAATTACGCAATGAAGGCACCAACCTGCTCATCGGGAGCAGTTAGGGGTTCAAGCCAGAACACTTTGACACTAACTCTGGGAGAGCCCGGGACCCAACTGGGAATGTCACGTTCCCATCCGGCCGCTCTACCCCTGATCCACTGCCGCCCACAGTCACATGCACGGGCGCACACACACACACACACACACACACACACACACACACACACACTCACACACCAATTAGTACGAGTTAAACAGGTTTAGTGATTGACAGGTAGATGAGGTCCCACCCACTATGAGTTGTTGAGGTATCATTTCCTATTTCATCGCCTTGTTATTTAACGTTTCCGTTTGTGTTGACAAGCCGTTTGCTTGCTGCTAGCTCACCGCACGCACGCACACAAAGCTGAGCCCCAGCAAACCATCACTGCATCTCTAAATTTAGCTTTGTAGCAAGTACTGTGTGTAAACAGACCACACACACACACACACACACACACACACGCTTCTCTTACAACACATGGGCCAGGCACACATAACAGCAGCATGTGCGTACAAGTCTTTTGTCAATCATCATACTGTCTTATTTGCCTGTCTGTGTTTTGTTTTTCCTCCTCTCTCACAGTGTGTGTGTGTGTGTGTGTGTGTGTGTGTGTGTGTGTGTGTGTGTGTGTGTGTGTGTGTGTCTGTGTGTGTGTGTGTGTGTGTGTGTGTGCGCGTGCATACAGTGAGGATCGATAGAGAGGATGGGAGCATGATGTATCATGTAAACAATGATGTACTTGTATAACCTTCAAATTAGGAGGCTCTCTGGTGTACTGTACCTCCCACAATGCACCTGTCCTGCACACCAACATTCCACATAAATAACAGTGTACTGTAGGCCCTGGGGCGATGTTATTATCATCTCTGGTTCCCTTGCAGATCTTTTGCTGCAGGACCATTCTTCTGATTCAAAACAGACCCTCTCTCTCTCTCGTATGAGGGAACGACACAGAGGTGACACTAACAGTGTTGATTTTGACAGCACATCTTTATGTAGTTTTAGCCAGTAAGTCTTTTGAATAAAAATCCATTTAGTTTTAGTCATCTGAAATGAAATGTCTAGTTTTAGTTGACTGAATGCCATACAATTTTAGTCCTTTGACTTTGACTTTTTACTGGGGCCAGTTCCGAATTGCAGCCACCTGTAAGTACGTTTTTTGAAAGAGTAGGGAGTCTAGGGACTCACACTTCTTTATGGCTGTTGGTAGGGCGTTCCACACACTTGTGGCATAGCAGGAGAACAAATTGAAACCCTTGTTCGTACAAAATCAGGGTTGAACGCACCCTGGGCAAGACCTACGCTGTAAAGACTATCATTTGTTTGGGCGGAAGTTGCGGGATTTTAGCGGAAGTATCGCCCAAGGAAATTACGTTGATGCTTTACAAATCGTTTACATTCTCCGTGAATGAAACAAGTGTTGTGATTGGTTGGGAAAATATCATATCCGGGGGAAATACATAGCTTCTCTGCCTTATGTTGTGACCAGGCTTTTCTTTTCGCAGATAAGTAAGCCTGGGACCGATATGCTAACTCTGGTGTTGTGACTGTGGTCTCGATTGATGTTTTTGAAGTAGTTAAACAGGTTACAGGTACTGTATACTGTATATGATACAGAGCCTCAAACAGGCCTTGAGTTGTCTGTCCATCAAGCCTCTCCCTGATGGAGGTGAAATATGTACATGTTGGTGTTTCTCTTGACAGTACTGTGCAACGCCTCATGTGTGTGTGTGTGTGTGTGTCAACTGCGGTGATTCAACTTAATCTAGATGTAGCAGGAATCGGTCGCATGCCTTAGAGCAGTAGTAAGAGGAAACACACCACACACAGAGAGAGAGCTTTACAGCAGATATAGGAGTAGCCAGTTAGCCACACAGCTTAGGCTACTCTGTTGACTCATTAGTAAAACAAAAAGTCACTCTCTTGCCATTCAAAAATGAACGCGAGTTGATTCCTTCCATTCCACAGGGTCCTTATCAGTGGTGGAAAAAGTACGTAAGTTTTTACTTAAAGTATCAAAAGGAAAAGTACAGAATGTCCCATTTAACACTAGCATGTCTGAAGTATTCAAGTGTCTCATGTCTCAAGTTTTCAAATCGATATTAAATAATCTTTAGAAATAGCCGATCTACAAGTTCACAATGCGTTGCAAAGTGGTTACTGTATGTTTTGTAATAATTAACTAGTGTTTTGCAAATGAACTAGTTTTAATACTATTATTGTTACCGTATTTTAGCTTCCCGTCTCTAGGCAAAGCTTGGTTCCATGGTGTGACGTCATTGAAATCCAAAACCTCTGTGCACACGTGTGCATGCAAGCAATGTTTTAGCTGTGTTTTTCTCGGAATTGAGGTGATATGAGGTGAGGGACGATGTTAGGAGCTCAATAAAAAATATTGCGATGTCCCGAGTATTAGCGCTTAGGATGCCAACGACTGTGGCACGGAAATGGCTGATTACTACTTCCGGTTCACGGAGCCGGTTCACGGGGTCTTCTTCGCTGCCTTTTTTGTGCATTCTGTTGGTACTGGTCCAGAGCGCTGTCCCATTTCATGTTTTAGTAAACAAGTTAAAGTATACAATATTTGCCTCTGAAATGTAGTGGAGTAGAACTAAAAGTACAGAAAATGTGATGTACTCGAGTAACACCTCAAAATGCTACTTAAGTAAATGTACTTAGTTACTTTACACCACTGGATACAAACTAGGTCTATTCCGGTGGTTCTCACAGTGCCATGATGCAAGTCCAGTGGTGCCACAGAATACTTGGTACTTGGACCCTCTATGCTTAGTAAAACAGACCTGGGCTTCAGTTTGGTACTTGGACCCTCTATGCTTAGTAAAACAGACCTGGGCTTCAGTTTGGTACTTGGACCCTCTATGCTTAGTAAAACAGACCTGGGCTTCAGTTTGGTACTTGGACCCTCTATGCTTAGTAAAACAGACCTGGGCTTCAGTTTGGTACTTGGACCCTCTATGCTTAGTAAAACAGACCTGGGCTTCAGTTTGGTACTTGGACCCTCTATGCTTAGTAAAACGGACCTGCGCTTCACTGTACTTTGTGGGACAGAACTGGAGACACGTTGCTACCAGTGATACACAACGGAACTGAAAAGATCCCCCTGTGTTTTCCCACAAAGACACTCACATAGAACAGATGTCATGTGTGAGGGCACTTTCATTTGCATTCTTGTACCCTCTGAGAAAATCTTTCAGATTCTGGATTATTATAATTTTTATTTATTTTTAATTGTGGCTTTCGCCTTTATTTTATATATGTTTTATGGAGGGATAGACAGTAGGCTGAGAGATGGGGGGTGACAGCAGTAAAGGTTATTATTATTATTATGAGTCCTCTAGAACTGGTGGTTGTCGAACGTTTCATTTTCAAGCCCCCCCTTAACTCTGAGAGTGTACACTCTAGTCTACAGCTACAGACCTGCTATGGCCATTCAGGGCTAGCTCTTTTCTAGGCTAGCTCTGTTTCTGCTAATATTATTTGTCCACTCAATCTTGTATGTCCGTGACAAAAATGTCCAGCATGGCGATGACCCCTGAAACAGACATCATTACATTTGTGTTAAGAAGCTGCTGGTCTCGTTGCAAATTGCTAAATCACCCTTAGAGCCACAGTTTGTGTTAGAGATTTAGAGATTAAGAGTTTGGCTGCGGATAGAGGGTATCTGTGTGTTAACATTTGTTTAGTTGGATGTCATGTCAGTTTTAAGATGTTTTGGCTCTCTCAAGAGAGGCTGTTACGATGCAGGATAAGAAGAAAAAGGAAACTCGTAAAGACCATTTGCGTCATGGCAAAGTGGGATGTAATTGGTCAAATCAGATTTATCTCTCAGTCGTCCAAATTCTCAATGAAAGCTAGTATGAAACTGCAGTCTTCGTTATCATGTAATTGAGGAAGGTGTGTGTGTGTGTGTGTGTGTGTGTGTGTGTGTGTGTGTGTGTGTGTGTGTGTGTGTGTGTGTGTGTGTGTGTGTGTGTGTGTGTGTGTGTGTGTGTGTGTGTGGTCTGGTCGGTTAGGCATAGTTTGTCTTAAGTTGGTTAAGTTTAGGTATAGGGTTGGGTTTAGCCTAGGCATAGTTTGTCTGGGGTTAAATTTAAGTATAGGGTTAGGTTTAGGCATAGTTTGTCTGGGGTTAAGGTTACGTTTAACGGTTTAAGCATAATTTATTTAGGGTACCAGACTGAGCAGTTCCACCGGCTGTACGCCTGGGGCGAGTTGGTAAAGGGGCGTCTGGTATTCCTTAGTTTGTATTAAGTTTTCGTCAGTGAAAAAAGGCAGCTCCTCTGGTCTGTCTGTCATTACCTCATTCCCTGGGTTCATGCCCAGACTAGTGTTGACCCGTGTGGTTCAGTGTGGTGGCGCGCGGTGGTCCTGCCGTGTCCCTTTGAGTGGTCTGGTGACACAGCATTTGAAATCCAACGGAACAAGGGTAGCCCACTGTGGGACTGACCACAGGGGGCTACAGTAAACCTCACGGCCCCACTGGACCCCTTACAGGTCCATTTGGTTCCATGTGTACACTCTCAGACCAGTAAACCCCCACTCCCCTCTCTGGCACGGTTCCACTGGACTGTGTTTCTGATGTCGTGCATGATCGATGGTTTCATATCCACATTGCCAACCAAGTAATTCCTCAGTAAATCCTCCATCAATATTAAATTGATTTGCTGTTGTTGAATGTATGTGATTTACAATTTACATTTTAGGCATTTAGCAGATGCTCTTAATCCAGAGAGATTTACAGTAAGCAAGAACAACACAAGGTAATACATCGCATGCATAGAAATAGTCATCTAGGATCATAGGTAAACCATGAACAGTAGAATATCCCTACATTTAAACTATAAACACTATAGCATGGTCAATGATGGCCTGGCATCTGTCTATACATAACATGGGATCTAAATTACATTTTAGCCTTGTCATAAGCTCGTCAAGGCTATGGCAAGTGCTACGGACTAAGGTGGAGTCTGAAGAGGTGCATCTTCAGATTCCGGCGGAAGATTGGGAGTGAGTGGAATTGGGAGTTAACTCCATAGTCTGGGAGACTACATACTGTAGGACCACAATGGAAACGAGTCCCCAGGACTATTTTTGTGTTACCCTTTTACCCTTAAAGGTAGAGTAAGTGATTTCACTTAATTCAAATATCACATATTTTTTTGTTTTGTTGTGATAATCCTCTCTACTATAGAGTGTGCTGACCATATAAGGAGTTCCTCCCTGTCCCCAGTTAACCCCTGGGGGTCAAAAAACCTTAGGTTTCGTTTTTGACTCTCTATCCTGATTGGACGAAGGCTTAGGTCCCACAGCCAAAAACGAAACCTAAGGTTTTTTGAGTGAAATCACTGAATATACCTTTAATGTCTTGACTGTACCTTGTGCTGTTTTACATGTCTGACTAATATAGTATGTGTGAAACTCTCCCAGATGTTGATGGTGACACACATCTTCTCCCAATACCATGGAAAGATTTTGTTATAAAACATCTTCATTGTTGCTGATATTGTGGAGGAAGTCATGTTTGGAAAGAACACACTTTGCTGGTCATAAAAATGTCTTCCAGAACTACGTGCATTGGGGTTTACAGACAGGTGGAAGAATGGGTGTAAATCACCTCTCCAGTGTATTCACGCTTCCTGCTGGCATAAATAACACCATGGATGTCAGGCCGCTTCACTAAATACTTGGAACGATCCGTCTGTCTGTCTGCCAAGTCTGTCTGTCTGTCAGCCGGCCAAGTCTGTCTGTCTGTCTGTCTGCCTGCCTGCCTGCCTCCCTGCCTGCCTGCCTGCCTGCCTGCCTGCCTGCCTGCCTGCCTGTCTGCCTGCCTGTCTTTCCTGCCTGCCTGTCTTGCCTGCCTGCCTGCCTGTCTGCCTGCCTGTCTTTCCTGCCTGCCTGTCTTGCCTGCCTGCCTGCCTGTCTGCCTGCCAAGGCTGACCCCAGAGTTCCTTTCATTCACTTTAAACGGGTGTTGTGCATATTCTTGTTTTTTTTTATTGGCTGTCCTGTAAAGGAAGGCCTTACTGCCACGTTGAACGATGATTACACATATCCTCATGTGAACTGACTTCCCTTTTGGACTGAGCAGCTTTGACATTCCACCATCAGATGAGAGTACCTATGAACCAGGGGTCAGCAATATGTCCGTACACTACACAGAGAAATGTGTCTGTAGCAAAGACTTGTCCTTGTCCGTGGCATCTTCTTTCTTTTTAACACCATTATAATGTTCCTTTTTTTGGTTCATAAGACCCAGTTACTGAATGTCAGTTTCCAGGTTTTCTTCCGAATATGTATGACACTATGTGTGTCACATTAGGAGTCCAACTACAGCAGTACTAGTGGTTCTCAAATGATTTATTTGCACGGACCCCCTTAACGTACGGGTCCATTTGGTCTGTTTGTAGTTGTACACTCTCAGAGTTACAGACCTGTAATGGTCATTCCGGGCTAGCTCTGCATGCGTTTCTGGTAATATTATTGGCCAACAAAAATGGCCAAGCCAGATGGCGATGATCCCTGCAACGTATCAGGTCTGCTCTGAATGGCAGTCCAATTGCTCTGTGGTTTCAATCAGTCGTCACCAACAGCCTCAGGATTTTGGGAAAATCACATTCAGTGATGTGAGATACTACTGCATGAACATCACTCTGTTTTGACCTTGGCTCAGCTTGTCCTAAAGAGCAGAGATTAATAGATTTTTCCTTAGCCGCTGCCCAGCAGAATAACGTGTTCGGCGGTGACTCACAAATGGAGCGATGAGGTCAGGGCTGTCGGCACGTTGTTTCACCCCTTCCTTTCCTTTCCTGTCAGAAACGTCTTGTGTCCGCCCTGTCTACTACATAGGATTCTAAAGAAGTGTCACAAATGGGCAGTGTGTGGTTGGTCTGCTGACCAGTATGTCCTAATTCTTTGCCCGATAACAATGTGGCTGCTTTTGTTTTACATTTAGAGGGGTTAGGGGGATGTTTCTTCCTTTATTGACAGCGACAGCGCTCAGAGACAGGACATTCCAAGAGCCGGGTCTCCCCCGACTCTTGGAATTCTGCGTAGCATTAGCCTGACATTTTGACCAATACCCGGTCTATGTGTAGCACAGCCCTCTCAGTAGGGATGGGACCATATAAATTACACGATTATTGTGTCAAAAATAATTGCGATTTACGGTATATTCGTGATAATCAAAATGTGCTTAAAATTTTAAATGCCACTTTTGTTAACCACTTGAACCCCCATATTCTTGGGATGAAGGCTACACAACGTGTTGTGAGCTTGTGGATCTGCTATTTTTGCCGAATCGATTTGTGAAGAGTGAAATGAGAGCGTACCAAATACACTCTCTACAGGTCAGTTATATCAAGTATAGAGGGATTAACCCCTTTTGATGTTTTTACCCTTCAAGATGTGTTGCTATGTTGTGCAGTATATAGAAACATAATTTTTTCCTAATTTTTGAATACATATTTGAATTTTTTCAGAAAACTTCAGGATTCCAGTAAAGGTCAGGATTTAGAAGACCTTTTTAGAATCAACCTCAGTCCTCAGTCCAAAATGGGTTAAGTGGTGCTGAATTTGCAGCTCAACAAAAGCGTCCTAGCGTATGGCAGATGGCAATTTCACGCTAAATAAAAAATCTCTGCGATATGATTATTGTGAACGTTTTTTTATCACGATAATCGCGTCCCATCGCTACATCTCACCACATACACATGCTGAGGCCACAGAGCAGCCAAGGCATCGTTGCAGGGTGTGGACACGGAGGGGCGTCCCGTCCCACAGACGCAGTACACCCGGCCAGCTCAAAGTGATTCACTGAGGAATTTGTTTACTTGTGGCGGAGCTACAAATAACTGCGGGGTTTATACAGGCCGGGCGAACGGCGACTTCCCCTCCAGGCGGCCGTGCAACATAAACAGAGTCGTGAGGGGGACATACTGGAGAGTCTTATTAAAGCACAACCGCTACACATGTTCCACATGGCCACATGGATCCCATTACTCACTGGGGAGCGTTTCCCTTCCTCCAGGGAATCTACTGGCCCTGAGCTCCGTATCACCCCATGCTCTGGCAGTTTGTCTGAGCCTGACTCTGGTGTGTTAGTAGTTACGTCAGTCAGTCTGATGCCGTTTGGAATTGGGAGAGGTGTAGTAGAGCTTTGCAAAAGCTAAGCTGGTGATTGATTCAGTAAATGAATGTGACACTGGTCCTAAGTAGTTTGGCCCATGAATGTATTCTCCACTCCGGAAGTCCCTCCAGAGGTTGCCTGGTGTTTTTTGAGTGGTGCCAAACAGCTCCAATGACTGACCGTGTGTGCATGTCTGTCTGTCTGAGTACAAGGCCTCAACAGATGCAATACCTAATATGATGTTGTACAGCCTAAATTATGAAATTGCATTTCCTCATGGTTTATTTCCTCTCGTCCCTCCTGCAGGCCTTTGGGAACGCCAAGACGGCCCACAACAACAACTCCAGTCGTTTTGGAAAGTTCATCCAAGTCAACTATCAGGAGAGTGGCACCGTCAGAGGGTGAGAGCACACACCGGGTCATGTTTCTGATGAATTCACTAAGTCCATTGAGATGCATGTTAATGACTTCTCCATATACATTATCGATCATTTCAGTAGCAAGAGCTTCAACATGTCTTCTAAGTCTAGTCAACAAGGCCTGCAGTAGGCTATGCACGGGACACAATCTGCATGACATTATTTCAATTAACTAGAAATACGGAAATATTAGAGGGAGAAACGCTATCGAACTCAATCAAGCCGAGTTTTCATGTAATGCACGACTGCGGTGATTAGTATATTGCCATCACCTGGGTGGGTAGTCGTGGTGATTAGTATATTGCCATCACCTGGGTGGGTAGTCGTGGTGATTAGTATATTGCCATCACCTGGGTGGGTAGTCGTGTAACCTTCCCGATGTTAAGCTGTGTATGTGTTCAACAACACAGCCATGTAAAATTACATTCACAGCTAGTATGAGGTGATGGAACGTTTCCAGACAATATGCTAGCTTAGGTTGCTAATCTATTTGGATTGGCATTGGACAATCGCTTTTGGAGTCGGGTTTAGCAAAGGGTCAATTGGAATCTCTTCTAATGCAGGAAAACATTTTATTGAATCTTAGATGCATAATGAAAACACATGTGACACATGCATGTGGCGGCTGACAAGATAAAGTAAAGGATGAACAATATTTCTCATGCACATTTTATTATTGTTCTTTTTTTCCACAGTGCTTATGTGGAGAAGTACCTTTTGGAGAAGTCCAGGCTGGTGTACCAGGAGCACAATGAAAGGTACTGTATCCTACTGTATTACATTATAAAGTACTGAACATCCTACTGTATTAACCCATTTAGGCCTGACGTAGAAATAGAAAATATGTCTTCACAGTTTTCTGAAATACCTCATGTTTCTGTATCAGTGGTTCTGTATTTCATGTCAAGGACCCCCAGAATTATTTGAGGCACAATTTCACGATTTTTCAAAAATAGCAGACCTACAAGCTCGTAGCTGCCACTCGGTGGCACGCTATGAACTTGCTAGTTTTCTATTACCCAGGGACTACAGATGAAATTTAGCTTCGGCTAACTCTGGCCCATTTACATTGATGTGAAAACTGACATGTTGATTAATGAGCTTTGTCCCTGTCAAATAAATAAATAAATAAATAAATACCTGCTAGTTTTCAATAGCTAAATTATAACATAATTTTTAAAACGCCAAAAGAGTGTGTGTGTGTGTGTGTGTGTGTGTGTGTGTGTGTGTGTGTGTGTGTGTGTGTGTGTGTGTGTGTGTGTGTGTGTGTGTGTGTGTGTGTGTGTGTGTGTGTGTGTGTGTGTGTGTGTGTGTGTGTGTGTGTGTGTGTGTGTGTGTGTGTGTGTGTGTGTGTGTGTGTGTGTGTGTGTGCGTGCGTGCGTGCGTGCGAAAGAGTGTTCCACATGATGAAAAGCAGTGTGAAGCTCACCATCAACCACGTGGGGTTGACACTAATGTGTTGTGCTGCTGGCTGGGGCAGTGTGGCAAGGGTTAACCTCACTGTCGGGGGCAAGCAGTGCATGGGCCCCCCGTGTTACCCACCTCTTATTGAGATGGATTGCTGACACTGGCCTGTGTGTGTGCACGTGCTCTGCGCTGCGCTTCCCCCAAAAGAGGACCTTGGTTACACAGCTGCAATACGCTCTTGACCTGTAACCTTCAAGCAGCAGCTAAATACTATCAGCTGAATGAGCGGCGCCTAATGGTCTTTTCAGCGTTTATATTTGTCTTGTTTGCATGCACAAGCTAGAAGTGTTAATGTTTTGTTTGTACTGTTGCTGTTTGACCACTGCACGAACCAATCTCTCTGTTTGACCACTGCACGAACCTCTTTCTCCCGCTCACAAAAACTGTCTCTTGTCGTCCAGAAATTACCACGTGTTTTACTACCTGCTGGCAGGAGCAAGCGAAGAAGAAAGAACATCGTTTCACCTCAAGAAGCCTGAAGAATATCATTACCTCAACCAGGTGAGACCTTAGAATATCATTACCTCAACCAGGTGAGAACTTAGAATATTATTACCTCAACCAGGTGATAACTTAGAATATCATTACCTCAACCAGGTGAGAATATCATTACCTCAACCAGGTGAGACTTTAGAATATCATTACCTCAACCAGGTGAGACCTTAGAATATCATTACCTTAACCAGGTGAGAACTTAGAATATCATTACCTCAACCAGGTGAGAATATCATTACCTCAACCAGGTGAGAATATCATTACCTCAAACAGGTGATAACTTAGAATATCATTACCTTAACCAGGTGAGAATTTAATTACCTCAACCAGGTGAGAATATAATTACCTTAACCAGGTGAGACCTTAGAATATCATTACCTCAACCGTGTGAGAACTTAGAATATCATTACCTCAACCAGGTGAGACCTTAGATTATCATTACCTCAACCAGGTGAGACCTTAGAATATCATTACCTCAACCAGGTGAGATTATCATTACCTCAACCAGGTGAGAACTTAGATTATCATTACCTCAACCAGGTGAGATTATCATTACCTCAACCAGGTGAGACCTTAGATTATCATTACCTCAACCAGGTGAGACCTTAGAATATCATTACCTCAACCAGGTGAGATTATCATTACCTCAACCAGGTGAGAACTTAGATTATCATTACCTCAACCAGGTGAGAATATCATTACCTCAACCAGGTGAGACCTTAGAATATCATTACCTCAACCAGGTGAGACATCAGCATCACTTAGGATATAAATCTTACAGCATGCCGCATTGCAGCACGACGTGAGCTTACAGTTCAACTACTGACTGTGCCACCGTGCCCCCTTCAAAACTATTCTACAATGCTGTTGCACAACAACAACCACGTTGACTTCTCTCTGGATGTGGAGAATGCAGCCAACCCACCCACTCCTCTTCTCCTATTCAGCTGTGCTCTGATTGGTCCAACCCACACCCCTTCTCCTACTCAGCCGTGCTCTGATTGGTCCAACCCACGCCCCTTCTCCTACTCAGCTGAACTTTGAGTCTGATTGGTTGAACATAGCAGACTGCCCCCCCTGACGCTCGTATTATAACCCCCGCTGTTTTCAGACAACAGTCGAGTTCTGCTTTTTTTTCAAACGTAACACTGAACAGACTCACTGTGTTATAACAATCTGACCTGATGATAACTCAACAACTAGAAGTTTAATGTGTGTCTCTCTACAGCATGTGGCTCCCGAACACCCCAAAAAATAAATTTGACGTTTGTCCAGGACCAAAACTAGTGGAAAACAGTTTCCAATAATGGAATGTTTGAAGGAAAAAAATAAAATAATAAAGGGACCCATACAAAATGTGTCCGACCCAGGAACCAGTGCAGTCTATGTGGTCCCCAAACCGACCCAGGAACCAGTGCAGTCTATGTGGTCCCCCAACCGACCCAGGAACCAGTGCAGTCTATGTGGTCCCCCAACCGACCCAGGAACCAGTGCAGTCTATGTGGTCCCCAAACCGACCCAGGAACCAGTGCAGTCTATGTGGTCCCCCAACCGACCCAGGAACCAGTGCAGTCTATGTGGTCCCCCAACCGACCCAGGAACCAGTGCAGTCTATGTGGTCCCCCAACCGACCCAGGAACCAGTGCAGTCTATGTGGTCCCCAAACCGACCCAGGAACCAGTGCAGTCTATGTGATCCCCAAACCGACCCAGGAACCAGTGCAGTATACTGTATGTGGTCCCCAAACCGACCCAGGAACCAGTGCAGTCTACAGCATGTGGTTCCCAAACCTTTGCTGGAGAACCAATAAAAGATAAGTTTTGTCTCACACAGGACCCACACTAGTGAAAATAGTATAGATCTACAAGCTCTTGGGTAAGCTTGTAGATCAGCTATATTTTCACTACTCAAAGGTTTTTGGGGGGTGTGAAATCAGTCACATGTCAGTTGAACACTATCTCTCTCTTTCTCTCTCTCTCTCTCTCTCTCTCTCTCTGTCTCTCTCTCTCTCTCTCTCTCTCTCTTTCTGTCTCTCTCTCTTTCTCTCTCTCTCTCTCTCTCTCTCTGTCAATAGGAAACTGAGGCTAAAAGTGCACATTCCACTGGTGGTGGCTTTCAACAACTCCTATAGTCTCTCTCTCTCTCTCTCTCTCTCTCTCTCTCTCTCTCTCTCTCTCTCTATTTTTTTTGCTATTTGTTTACTGAAATCCTGAAAATTATCATTTTTATTTTATTTCAAATGCCTTTCAAATGCCTTCAATAATATGAACTAAATACAAATATATTGGATATAAAAAAGACAATAACATTTTAATGCTAGTCATTAAGCTACTAATTTTGACTGAAGTAATTAAAGCAGGGCATGTTTCCATGTTTGGAATTGTAACAGCTGAAATAAATAATATATCAGTATTCCGATATTAACCTGGGGTAAGTGAAGGTGGGGGCCGCCAGTTGCCCATGTATGGCCTAACCTACAGTATCTAATTTAACATTTGTGGAGTTGGTCACCTGACCAAAAGCGGTTGACAGAAACTGGTCGACATGTTCTGTTGCCCCAACAGGGGCAGAAACAAGGCCACAACCACGCTATTTACACACACTACAACTCGCTTACAATTCGCAAACCTGGCAACACTGCCCTGTGTTCATGCTGTTGTCAGAGGCCCGCCCCCGGCTCACACGTCACTATTTTCTCCGTCTCTCAGCTCGCAATCGGCAGCCATCTTGCTTTTTATTTATATGGGCGACTGGCAATTTAATGCAAATAAATAAATTATAGGTCCAGCAAGCAAATCATGATGGTCTGTAGGTCTCAATCACATTCCGATTTTAGGTGTTGTGTTTTGTATGACATTTTGGCCAGTAGTTTTATATCTATCTCAGCTTTTGCCTGATAGCACACATGCTAACAGTTAGCAAAAATCAGCGCCGTTTACATCCAAAAATAATGTGTCACTTTCTCGGTTCTGCACCGCTTAATGGAGAAGTATAGCACTGGCAGCGCAACGAATAACCCCCCACACACACACACCCCAGGGAGGGAGGGGGGAGAGAGAGAGAAAAGACAGAGAGAGAGCGAGAAAGAGCACGCACGTCTTCACCCCAGCGAGGGAGGGAGACGGAGAGAAAGGGACAGAGCTCATCATCTCCAGTCCAGTAGTTAGCAAAGGGAGCTAAGTGCTAACTATAATCCAAATTGTTAGACAAGTAGTGTGCCCTGGCCTGACACAACTTTCTTAGAAATGTGCATGTTGCAGCCAGCCAGTAAGATGCATTTCACGGTTTTCGGGAGGGCGGGGGGGCAGTCGGTTTGGGGGGGTTCCCGACGGCTGCGCGTCGCTTCCTCCTCTGACAGAGGGGAGGCGAGTAAGCGACACAGTCAGAAGCCCCCTTTGTTCAATCGAAGGCCCCCTCACTGCAGCTGTGTAGGGGTGAGGATCGCGTGGTGATTCTAATGTAGGCTACAGAATTCTATAAGTCACCACTTTTGGTGTGACACACAGCTTCTGTTTCTGTTTACAATGCGTTGTCAACACGTGTTGAGTTGACAAAGATTGACAGATTTCGGATAAGACTGATAGTGAGGCACACAGAATCACACTACTTTTGGATTTATTGGGATTGGCTTTTTGGGGAAAAGAGGGGGAGGAGGTGATCAAGCAGCTCCACAAGACCACAACATATTTGGTAGGCTCACGGCTGCATTTATTTTCCTTTTTTTTTCTCTCGAGGGTGCATGGGATGATGGGAGCCCCTCCAGCAGGCTAGGGAGCTCCGCTCAGGCTAGCGGAAAATGACCGCGGGCGCGGGTTGCCAGGTTTTTTTATAAGTAAAAATAAATAAAAAAATAAATACATTAAAATTAAATTAAAAAAAATATTATAAAAGATCGGGATCGGGATCGGAATCGGCCGATCTTTTTTAAAAAGATCGGTGATCGGGATCGGCCCCCAAAAACGTGATCGGAGCATCCCTACTAACAGTGCTGACCACAACGTTAGCAGCATTTGATGACAGGTTGCCATAGCAAGTTTAGCAACGTACAGTGTGCGCAGACCTAACGTGAGCTTCTGGGACAGAAACTTGCGTTTTCATGTCAGCAGCAGCTGCTGCAGCCTCTGATAGCTACTGTGCTAAAGATGCTAAAGCAACACAAAAAAACATCCACACGCAAACCAAAACAAACCAGGGACCAGGGTTGCCACATACCGTGGATGTGAGAGTGAAACAAGCAACCAGGTCTATAAAAATGTTAAGAGGCCAGTTCAAAGTAGGTAAATCAGAAATGCTCCGGAAATTAGTCTTAAAATAATCAATTATAGTGTTGACTGTCAAACTTTGTTGTCTAATGTTGTTTCAGAGCAGTGGAACTCAAACATTTCCATGTCAAGGACTACCAATAGATAAACAAGTCCAAAGTAGCTTATAATGATCAGACTTGGCAACACTGTCTCTAGGTTGAACGTTCTACTTTACAAGCTCACACATATGAAATATGTTTTTTTTAATCTTCAAACTGAGACATATTTTATGATAATACTGTTAGCACAGTCATCATACTCCAAGAGCATACACATGGAACCAAATGGACCCTGATTTTCCCAGAGAGCAAATGGTATCAAATGGGGGTCTGTGGCCTAATGCATTTCAAACTGGGGGTTCTTGGTATTATATTCTCTGCATATCTTATCAACTTGGGGTGAATATTTCACCACAATACTTTACTGAATATTTCACAAGAATATAACACAAGAGTCAAATGTACGGTCAAATGTAATCACAATATAGGCTACAGATGTAAATATTTATGACACAGTAAAATGTCGAAAATTAGTGCTATCCCCCCCACACACACACACACACACACGACAGGCAAGGCTGTTGTTTGCATCGTTAGCAGGCAGCAGCTACCTTGGCACTGCTCTCTGTGACTGTAGTTGTTTCACCATGTTTGCGTATTTATGAGAAATAAAAAACACTTTCTGTTATTATAATAATTCTGTCAACTCCCGCAATTTCCTTCTTCCCATATTGCGCTGCAATGTAACTAGGATTCGCCGGCCGAAGGCCGGCGAAATTCTAGTTGCCTACATGCCTTATTTCTCTTTTTTCAGTGACCCATAACAAGCGACACGATGCATCCACGGATGCATGCGTGCACGGACACACACACACACACACACACACACACACACACACACACACACACACACACACACACACACACACACTGTATGCAAGACGAGCACAAACCCACTGTGACTGTGTGGAATGTGGATGTTGTTTAAGAGTTGTTGCACCTCTCTCTCTCTCTCTCTCTCTCTCTCTGCCTGCCAGAGGCACATAGCTCCGCCTCTCATGTCATACTGAGGCCCGCCCCCCTTATCCCAAAGCCAACGCCCACTGCTGAGAATTCCTTCCATTCCTCCTGTGTGCAACAGTGGTTCTCAACCTGTGGGTCACAACCCCAAAATTATATATGTTGTTTTTGTTTGTTTGTTTGTTTGTTTTGGGAAGGGGGGGAGGCCCAGATGACAGTAAAGTGTAAATTTAAGCCTTTTTAATACCTTTTTCCCCTCAATCTTTTCCTAATTGTAAGTCTACAAAAAAAATATCCTGTGAGAACCAAGAACAATGTCGTCACAGTGTCTTATTTCCAAAATTATACTGTGCGTGTGAGGATATTTGGCTCTCACAAATATACAGTAGTAATGCACACACACAGACACACACGCATGCACATGCACTCACAAGCACAAACTGAACTAATCCTTTTCCCTTTTTGAGTGTGCAACCACTCTTATAAACAGCTATGTGAGTCCCTGGCTGGCTGTGTCCCTGTGTCCCTGGGTCTGAGCACAGAAATAGCACCGGCACCAAGTGTCACTGTTGCGCAGCCGAACACACCACCAAGTCTTACGGTTGTGCAGCCTAACACACAGACACACACACACACACACGCACGCGTGTGCGGCTGTGGCTCAGGAGGTAGAGCAGGTCGTCCAATGATCCCTGGGTCGGCGGTTCGAATCTCGGCTCCTCCTGGCCACATGTCGAAGTGTCCTTGGGCAAGACACTGAACCCTACATTGCCCCAAATGAGTTGGTCAGTGTGAGCTTACCACCATTGGTGTGTGAATGTGACCATTGTACAGTACAGTACGTACAGTACAGCACCACTCACTTCAGACGGGTCTGATTTTATTTACTGTACTTACACAGAGCACAACAGATTATAACTCAATCCAACTCTTTCATGAGCACAACAGATTATAACTCAATCCAAATCTTTCATGATTTGATTTCCTTTTCTTCACTACTCCTCCCTCAAGCTTTCAATATGAAGTTCCAAAGAAAGAAAATCCTGTTAACTGATGATTGCAAATGTTGCATGTTAGTAATAATTGTGTGTGTGTGTGTGTGTGTGTGTGTGTGTGTGTGTGTGTGTGTGTGTGTGTGTGTGTGTGTGTGTGTGTGTGTGTGTGTGTGTGTGTGTGTGTGTGTGTGTGTGTGTGTGTGTGTGTGTGTGTGTGTGTGTGTGTGTGTGTGTGTGTGTGTGTGTGTGTGTGTGTGTGTGTGTGTGTGCGTGCGTGCGTGCGTGCGTGCGTGCGCACGCGTGTCGTGCATGCATGCATTCTTGTGCATTTATGTGTGTGCATGATTGACTCTGAGGATAAATACTTATTTTCATTCATATACTGTAATACATTAAGAGTACAAGAGAGCACAGCTGTGAGGTTCAAACATTGTATGCATACATCGTGCAGATCTATTTCTAATTGCATGTCTTTCCATTGCTGTGTGTGTGTGTGTGTGTGTGTGTGTGTGTGTGAGTGTGAGTGTGAGCGTGCTCTAACTGCCAATGGAATGCTGCTGCTGCCTAACCCTAAAACCTCCATCAACTCTACCTTAACCTTTCCAGATTACAAAGAAAGTCCATCGTCCGCACTGGGAGTCTTACTGTGAGAGCCAACTGGTCAGTATCTGTTATCCCTCTGCCCCTCATGGTCCAGCCAGGGTGTGCACGTACACGTACACTACGATGTGCGATGGTTGCTCCCTAGACAAGTAGCCGCTCTCTCACCACCCATGCTAGCCGCAATTTGCAACACCAACCATTGACAGCCCATACGTACATCCAAACAGAAAGATCTGATTGTATTAAACAACGTTAAACTCACCAACATTGCAGCTGTATGGAAAGCTTGAATTATCCTCTTTCGGTTTCTGTTTCTGTTTTCCATCGTAGACATGTGTTTAAGCTACTTTGTGTCAAGAAGGAGCAGGTGATAATTTTTCAAAGCGCTCATTGGAAATCGCTCAACAGTCCTGCATACCACTTCTTTTGAAATTGCACATAATGCAGGAGGCAGTAAGACGTTGCGTTGTTGAAAATGAGCGCTTCCAAACTCCAACACTGATGGTGAGTTTAATGTTGTTTAATACAATTAGATATGTATTTTCTGTTTGGATGTATGGGCTGTGAACGGCCGGTGTTGCAACTATATATTAAAAATAAATCTAGTGTTGCAAATTGCGGCTGCACCCACGCCTCATGCCACGCATTCTGTAAACAACCACACACCTCCCTCCACTTTGCTCCCTTTGTTGCTTATTTGGTCATTTCCTGGTTGGTGGTGGTTTTGTTTTGTTTGTGTCTGTGTGTCTCTTCCTCCTGCTTGTGTCTGTTATAGTGTTGTTGTTATTCAGGTCGTTATAGCGCTCCCTGTGCTGCTTTGGGCTTTTTTTCCTTGGTCATTGACACTTGAAAGGTTGTTTTAGTGGTCTGCCTCAGAGTCAAATTATTAACACCAATAATTAGCATGTTATTATGCGTTTCAACCACAGCCTGACCCTTTAAGACGATAATACGCAAAGGTGTGTATGTCTGAGTAGGGCGTGTTGATTTAAGTGTGAAATTCTCCATTTTTACAATCGTGTGTTGTCTGCGTAATCTGTGTATGTAGAGTGCATGTAAATGTGTGCATGTGGGGGGTGTCATCCGTCATGTTGTCTGTGTAGGTTCAGTGTGTAAATCAGTGATCTTTCCTGTTGGCCTACAGACAAACAGAAATCCCCTCGTCAATCTCACTGGCGGTTCGGTTTGTCTCCCGTTGCTCATATAAAAGCTACTCATACATTTCTAATCCTCTTTCCAACGGGACACGTTGCTGCAGACCGAGAAAAGCAACACTGTCTTTTCCACTACATGAGCAGAGCCAGGCCGTGGCGGGAAGTACCCTACTTAAGTACAATATTTGCACATTTCAGTACTCAACTATATATTGTAATTATTTTCTAACTTTAATTACTATAGTTACTTCATAGATTTTGATTATGATTACAAAACATCACTTCAGCCCTAAACTGTATACTTCAACTATTTGAAAATAGCAGATCTACAAGCTCACAATGTTTGAAAATGGCAGATCTACAAGCTCACAATGTGACGTGTTGTGAGACTTATTCATTTTTAAAACTTAAAATGGGCCATTTCGGCACATTGAATACTTTTACTCAAGTACATGTTTATTTATATCGGACTTGTACTTGTAACAGAGATTATCTACACAGTATTGATACTTTTACTTAACTTTTTCCATGAGCAGAGCATACACGTGATAATGGTTCAGCAGGCCCTCATCAGATCAGAGCAGAAATGCATGCTCTCTGCCTCCGCCGGTTTGTTTTAGCAGTCTAACATAATGATAGTGTCTGGCCTTATGAGTCATCACCCTCTGCACTACGAGGCCATTACCATGCTTGCTGGTTCACTCTGAACTAGGCAAAGTAAAAGCAATTTGAAGCCTCTTTGTCGGGCACACTGTATACATCTTTACAATAGACCTGTGTGTGTGTGCATGTGCGTGTGCGTGTGCGTGTGTGTACACACTTAGGAATAATTGCCTTTTTGACAAAGTAGATGACAGGTAGTTTGTGAATTGTTCTTCATCTTCCGAACGCTCCTCGGAAACCAAGCCTGTTTAAATAGTAATTACTACTACTAATAATAATACACACAATTTATATAGCGGTGAATCAAGATACTCAAAGTTGCTTTACAGGATAAATAGAATAAAAACTACTCTCACCTGTGGTCATGAAGTGTGGGTCATGGCTGAAAGAATAAGTTCGCCAAAATGAGTTTTCTTCGACGGGTGGCTGGCATCTCCCTTAGACATAGGGTGAGAAGTTCAGTCACACGAGAGAGACTCAGAGTAGAGGCGCTGCTCCTTCGCCTGGAAAGGAGCCAGCTTAGGTGGTTCGGGCATCTGGTTAGGATGCCTCTCGGGCGTCTCCCTAGGGAGATCCTCGAAGCACGTCCCACTGGAAGGAGACCCCAGGCGCAGTTGGAGGAAACATATCGATTCACTGGCCTTGGAACGTCTCGGAATCCCCCAGGAGGAAGTCACTAATGTTGCTCTGGAGAGGGAAGTCTGGAGCACATCCGACTACGGATAAGCGGTTGAAGATGGATGGATGGAACTAGTTAAAAAGTAAAAATTGTTAAAAACGACGGGAAAGGTAAACAAACAAAGTGGGCGTTAGGGATTTATGTAGGGAAAGCCAGTCTGAAAAGGTGGGTTTTCAGTGTGCCTGGATGTGGTGAAGGTGGAGGCAACTCTGATGTGAGTTGGGAGTGAGTTCCACAGTGAAGGGGTGGTCACCAAGAAGGCCCTGTTTGTTTGTTAGACTAGGTTTCCAGGAGTTGGCAGTGCTTCACCTGTGGGGAAATATATTCATGACAGTAAAAATGTTGGGGGAATTGAGAAGTATGTCATGAGTTGATGGCGACAAAATAATGCTGTCCTACGTACATGCATTGTCCCATTTAGTTACCATGCATATTATGGATTGTCCACTAGACTAGAGTTCTCGTCAGGCCTGAAAATGTACTCATTCCATGTGATTGACAAGATTTCTCGTCATTGAACACTTTGTCCACATTGCCAAAGACGAGATTGTATTTTTTTTTTTTTTTTTACACTAGATGGCACTTGGCTAACATTTGAGTCACTGTTTAACCCTCAGCCATATATGGAAACAGGGAGTCATGTGATCACAAAAGATCAACTCCTCTTCCTGCTTCGCCATTATGGGTTTTTCAATGAGGAATAACAATGGATTGACACGGCCGTTTGAGTCGTGTTTTATTTATTAAGTCGTGTTAGTTATTTACACCCAGTGAAAGGAACTGTAATTATCAACGGTTGGGGAATCAATCGTAGTGGACAGAGGGTGTAATTCCTCTTTCTGCCTGCAGGACTGTTTCACAGTGGAAGGTGAGGACCTGAAGCATGACTTTGAGAGGCTGCAGCTGGCCATGGAGATGGTGGGCTTTCTGCCTGCCACACGCAAACAGTGAGTGGCGCACGTACACACATGCACGCCCGCACGCACGCACTCTCACTCACACAGACACACACACACACACACACACACACACACACACACACAAACATTTTCAAACGGCATTCCCTCTTTGCCATTGCAGTATACAGTACTGTACTTAAAAAAGGTCCCTGCATGTCTCTGTGCTGACGTGACGTGACGTTCACCATGTTGTGTTCAGGATCTTCTGCCTGCTGTCAGCCATCCTCCACCTGGGAAACATCCGCTACAAGAAGAAGACCTACAGGGATGACTCCATCGACATCTGTAACCTAGAGGTCCTGCCCGTGGTCTCAGAGCTACTGGAGGTAAACATTAAGTTAAATAACTCTAACCTAACCCAGAGGTTCTGCTAGTTGTAGCTGAGCTACTGGAGGTAAGATAATTTACAATTTACATGAACTAACTAATTAACTAACTACTGTAACCCTAACCTAACCCAGAGGTTCTGCTCGTGGTCTCTGAACTACTGGAGCTAAAGATAATGTCAGCCCAAACATGAACACACTGATGTAGGGATTCTGCCACTCTGTATTTTTACAAATAGTGTTTAGATAAAAAACTATAAGGAAAGAAGGGATGGCCAACATCCAACGTCTCTCATTTATTTAGGGTTTCTTGTCTTTGCTGTGAATTAACTCACAGAATGCTACCGTCATGTGTCTTGTGGTTAAGTCTAGCTTCTCTTTTTTTATACTGTTTCCCATCGTACACAAGCATTTTCCAGAGAAAGGGGGGGGGGGGGTCACAATTTGTTCGCCTGGAATTTGGGTTTCCATCCGAGCATATGTAATTATGTTGTTTCTAATTCTGTCATCCTTCTATAAATATTCTGGTGGCGTAAAACATATCTGTCTACAGACGGCATAAATGAGGGTGTCAGAGAGAGGAGGTTAAAGGACAACTTTAGTTTTTTTCAACCAAGGTTCATGTTTTAGGTTATTAGACAAAGTAAAAGATGAGTGTTAAAAAAAAAAAAAATTGCTGCTTTCTTTCGTTTTGGGGATTTTAGCAGTTTTTGACAGGGGGGCGGGGGCATTCGAGCATGGGGCTAAATATGTATTTTTTTACAAAATGTTATTTTTGTATCATTTACTATAGTCCTAATAAACCCCAGGAAATTACATCTGGCCACAGAAGATCACAGGATCTACTGAATGTGAAGGTAGCCTATAGGGGGAAGGCTTATACTGTGTGTCATAGGCTCAATATGTCAGTTTGTCACATTCAGTAGATCCTGTAATCTTTTGTGGCCAGATGTAATTTCTTGGGGTTTATTAGGACTATAGTAAATAATACAAAAATAAATCGCCATAATATTTTGTAAAAAAAAATATATTTAGCCCCATGCTCGAATGCCCCCGCCCCCTGTCAAAAACAGCTAAAATTCCCAAAACAAAAGAAAGCAGCAAATGAAAGAAAATGAACACTCACCTTTTACTTTCTCTAATAACATCCTAAAACATGAACCTTGGTTGAAAAAAACTAAAGTTGTCCTTTAAGTTTGGGAACGGCCTTTTAATGCACTGAGGTTAGTGAATGATGACACATACACTAACAGTGGTGAAGGCTAAAAGGAACGTGATACCATCGCAGCAATCGCTGCAGATTTCTTTTTGCAATAGATAGTCCACATGCACCCATGGATGGTGCTTCATGAATTATGCCCTCTGTCACACAGGCATGCACGCTGCATGTGCAGCTGAACACACACGGCATGCACAGCTAAAGAGAACATATAATGAGGAAGCTGGAATGTTGCCAAACTACGAATGTGACCTGGCATATGCTGCACAAATGTCTTGGTTCACAGTCAAACATGTGAAACATTAGCCAAATGCCTTTTAGGTAACGTAGTGTTTTGATTATAAGTTCAACCAGACATACTAATCAGATTCACACTCTAAAGCAGTCTTTCTCAAACCTTTTAGCTCTGGACCCAAGAAAGAAATTAGACGTTTGCCCGGGACCCAAACTAGTGAAAATAGCAGTCCTACAAGGCCCACAACGCGAACACTGATCTGAATAGGATCAATTGTAATTCCCTCATCTTCTTTTAAAATCGATGCATCGAGTCATTGACGCAGTTACTGTATCATTACACTTCCACTAAATAGGATATCCTCCTATAAAAAATGCACCACTTATTTCGAGAACCGTTCGCCCCACTGACTTCAAAATCGACACACGTGTTCCACCCCACCACAGGTAGTGCAGTGCCCGGTGTCGAGAAGGTTGGACCCACAGTTGTCCAGAACCGCCCCAAAAAGGCCTCTGACCAGGCTCTGGACAGGGCCCTTTACCAGGGTCCATATACAGTATGGAGCTGGCCTGTTCTGACATCATTCTGATGTCTGCATGGACTCCATATTTGGGCATGCCTGACAAAAAATTCCATATATGGGCATAAAAGGGAGACAGAGACATAATATCTGGGTGGGGCATGCATTTCCAACTTGCATCGTTCCAAGTAGGCCAGTGCCCAACGGGCACCGCTGTAGAGGCTCCAACAGGGAAACCGCTCTAGTTACACTAAATGACAATCTAATGTTATTAAATGAATGAATTAACAAAGGATGTTTGTTAATTTGTGATATCTTCAACTTCATGTCTAGGTCAAAGAAGAGATGCTGTTTGAGGCTCTGACGACGAGGAAGACGGTGACTGTGGGCGAGAGACTCATAGTGCCCTACAAACTGGCAGAGGTGAGACGACTTCTTCTTTTGTGTATCGTTGTCAACTTGTCATATGTCCAGCTCAGTGTCTTGTCTACGCTGCCTTATAGTTTCGTGCGGGAACTGTAAGGGCAATGCATGATGAAAGAAGCGAAAAGACGATATTCTGTGTGGCACCACAGCTCACCTCACTTAAATTATAACACATTGTCATGGTCTGTTGTGTTACTTACTACTTCTAAGGCAGGGCATGTTTATTTGTGTAGCACATAAGTGCTTTACATAAAACATGAAGTGTTAAGAGATTAAGGCACAGAGCATTAAGAAAAAGAGGAACACTATGAAAGGACATTTGAATAAATAGGCTTGCGAGCCACATGATGTTGCTTTGCGCTCAAGATCATCAGATCAGACTCATGAGGCTTGACTTGCAGTGGAACAGTGATGAGACTAGCATGAACATGCATGTAGGGAAACGGAACAAGCAGGGTGGCTATCAGTGTTGATTTTGTCAACTAAAACTATGATGAAAAATGTTGGCCTTTTTTCACTGTTGAAAACCAAACAAAAATGAAATGGAAAAATAACTAATATAAGCTATGATGACTAAAACAATATTGACCATTTTGTCAACAATGTCAAATTTGATTTGTCAACAAATAAAAACTAGACTAAAATGTCAGGGAGGGAATAGTGGAGAAGAGATCCAGTAGAACTAAAAGACTGGTTGTGCTCAGGTGTTGTGCTCTGAAAATAGCCGATCTACAAGCTCACAGCGTGTCACACTGTGACGTGTTGTGAGCTTGTTGATAGTCTATTTTCAGCATGCAAGCAAGTGTAAAATCAGGCATTACTAAAATATGTCTACAACTAAGTTGAACTTTATGCAAAAGACCATCAAAATCCACACTGCTGTGAACATGGCCATTTGTGTTCATTGGAACGTCCGGCCAAGTTGGCCGCGCGCAGGAATCAGGAATCGGTCTGTCTCCACAGTGGAGGACAGGAATCAGGAATCGGTCTGTCTCCACAGTGGAGGACAGGAATCGAATCAAAGTCTGTGTCCACAGTGGAGGACAGGAATCGAATCAAAGTCTGTGTCCACAGTGGAGGACAGGAATCAGGAATCACAGTCTGTGTCCACAGTGGAGGACAGGAATCAGGAATCACAGTCTGTGTCCACAGTGGAGGACAGGAATCGAATCACAGTCTGTGTCCACAGTGGAGGACAGGAATCGAATCACAGTCTGTGTCCACAGTGGAGGACAGGAACTGTACTCCTGTGCTACCCGGATGTGCCCAGACTTTTATTATTTCATTCTGCATATAAATAAACTCTTAAGCTTATTTATTGAGCTAAAGGCATACTGCCTTCTCATAGCCTTCTCATAGCCTCGGCTCTGTTGTTTACACGATGGTGAGTGCCACGACATACTGGATGTTCTGGCAGTGCACGTGTGTGTACGTGCACACACACACACACACGCACGCACGCGCACACACACATACGCACGCATGCACGCACGCACGCACACACACATGCACACACACACACATGGACATGCACAGACAAAGCTTTTCTGTCTGTTTAGAGAGAGAGGACTGAATTCCATCCCATCCGATAGCTTCTACTAGATTAGAAGCTCTACTCAAAACAAACACATCATGGTTTGAAGACAAAAGATGATGAATTCCGTCAGTATAACATACAATATAACATGTATGTTATGTATATAACACGTACATATAACATGTATAACATGCAATATAACATGCATATTTTTTTACATGTATTACAGTATAACATGCAAAATGTTAAAGCAGAGTTAAAGCCCCCTCGGGCGGATCTTTTATTCACAAACATGGGGGGCAGTTAGAGGCCAGGGATCCGTATATGCTCCACAGAGCTCGGGTCCCGGAAAGTGGGGAAGAGAAGAGAAGGTTGAGTCAGTGGCAGGTTTCACAGAGGAGAATATAATGCACAGTAACGGAGAGGAGAAGAGAAGGTTGAGTCAGTGGCAGGTTTCACAGAGGAGAATATAATGCACAGTAACGGAGAGGAGAAGAGAAGGTTGAGTCAGTGGCAGGTTTCACAGAGGAGAATATAATGCACAGTAACGGAGAGGAGAAGAGAAGGTTGAGTCAGTGGCAGGTTTCACAGAGGAGAATATAATGCACAGTAACGGCGTGAGAACCTAAGTCTGCCTGTCTAAACCTAGACTGGTGAGGAAACTGTCACAGAGCTCCGGGCGGGGCTGGCTCTTGTAGCCTCAGGAGATGATTGCAGATGTCCCTCAGGTGTGGAGATAGGAGCTGGGGAACACCTGCGTTGAGGTGTGCTGTGAAGTGCCTCTAGTGGCGCTGAAGGCCCGGGCACAGAGCAATCACAGCACATGGGTGTGGAGGTTATGGAGAGCGAACCGTAACAATATTTCCCACTCGCCCTGATGAAGACTCTGTGAGTCTTCATCAGGGCTACCTACCCTCTCCTCATTTTTTTACTTTTTTGAGTTCTCAGATCGCCGCCTTTCTTCAACATTTTAGTCCCTTTGATCTTTGAAGCGCCAGACTACTTTTGTGACCTTTTGCACCTCCATTGAGCACCTACTGTAGTTGCTTTTCTTTTTAACTGTATATTTAGTAGACTAAAATGTTATGATATTTAGTCGACTAAGATTAGTCTAAACCTAAAACCTTTGAGATGACTAAAAAACTAAATGGAAATCTATTCTAGAGACACTGATCATCTTGTGTAATCTTCTGTAAATGGAGTCATCATTACCTGTCTTGATCTTCCAGGCAGGTACCGTACGGGACTCCATGTCCAAGTCCCTCTACAGCGCTCTGTTTGACTGGATCGTCTTCAGGATCAACCACGCTCTGCTGAACAACAAGGATCTGGAGGAGCCCACTAAGGTAATACTGAACAACAAGGGGAAACAGCACACCCTTCTCTCACAGTTATGCTACTTCAATGCCACTTTTCTACACTACATTTGTTGTATGGAACATAGCCTCGAATTGCACCTTTGTAGACTAAAATGTGTTGTATGGACACAAAAAAGGGGATGTTTGTATGGACACAAAAAAGGGGATGTTTACTTTGACCCATAAGGATCCCATAAAAGTGAAATAGGCCGATTTGATTTCAGGTTTGGTTTTTTACTCTCTGAGTTGATTTTGCACCATGGGTTTTACTAGTGTGTACAAGATATTTTTTTCTTTCTTTCTTTTCCTTCTTTCTTTCTTTCTTTCTTTCTTTCTTTCTTTCTTTCTTTCTTTCTTTCGTCTCCTCCAGATCTTGTCTATTGGTGTTCTGGACATCTTTGGATTTGAAGACTACGAGAACAACAGCTTTGAGCAGTTCTGCATCAACTTTGCCAATGAGCGACTGCAGCATTACTTCAACCAACACATCTTCAAGTTGGAGCAGGTAACTAAGTACATTTACTTTACTGCAGCATTACTTCAACCCACGGGCGTAACTAGCATGACAAAGACAATGCAATTGCGTTTGGGCCCAGAGGCATTTGGGGCACATTTGTTACTTAAGTAAAAGTATCTGTACTGTAATGTAGAAATACTCTGTTACAAGTAAAAGTCCGGAATTCTAATTTTACTTTTTTTATTTTATTTTATTAGTAAAAGTACAAAAGTATAGGTATCAAAATGTCCTTCATGTTCCAAAAGTAGGACGTACTCATTGTGCAGAAGTTTTTTGAAAATAGTCGATCTACAAGCTCACAATGTGTCGCATCGAAACACATTGTGAGCTTGTAGATTGGCTATATTCAAATGTCCGAAATGTACACAGGGCTCAAATGGTTAATGTATGTTTTGTAAAAATCTACAAAGTAACTAGTAACTAAAGTTTTCAAATAAACGTAGTGGAATAAAAGCACAATATTTTGGATCTGAGATGTAGTGGAGTAGAAGTAAAAGTATTGGACATTGGAAATACAAAGTACAAATACTTCACAATGAAACTAAGTACAGAGCTTAAATAAATATTCTTAGTTACTTTCCACCACTGTTGCTGTTGCATACTGTTCTGCTTCAGCGGGGATACAGTATGTCATATGTGTGACGTTTCCTAGGAGACCTGGGTTTGGTTTATGGAGGTTTTGACCGAGAGTCGACCCCAGCGCTCTGAATCGTATCTTGACATAGATCTACCGTCTCAGGTTTGCCACGGCCACTTCCAAGGAAATAGCTTACAATTACCACATAGTGTACATTCGTTCCATGCAGTGACCTTGGAAACAATGGTGGAAGTCTTAAGCACATTATGCAATGCATGCATCCATATGACTCACCTCAGCCGCTCCCTCGCTGCTGTGACCGACCACCACGCTAGATTTATCTGTACATAAGTGGCCGGATTAACTTCAAAGGGCTTTTAGAGGCATGATCTGTAAGATCTGGCTCCAAGTCAAACACTGTGTGTATACGTACCTTAACGCTCCCTGGAGGAGCATGTGGTGACATGTCTGAGGGAACACATCCCTGACGGTCCAGGACACAGAGGAGGCCTGTAGCGCGTGTGCCCCCTAATTCTTCAGCAGTTTTGAACATACATTTTGTCACTTGTGTGTGTGTGTGTGTGTGTGTGTGTGTGTGTGTGTGTGTGTGTGCGTGCGTGTGTGTGTGTGTGTGTGTGTGTGTGTGTGCGTGTGCACTGTGCACAGACTTTGTGAGAGGAGAGCATCAGAGTTGCATCACTGCATCATCGCTAACTTGCTATGAGGAAATAGGAATAAGCTGCTCAGCCCAAAAAAATTATTCATCCTATCTTGATTCCACTGATATGAGGGCAAACATGTTTTATCAAAAATGTTCGGCTACAGTACACACTTACAGCAAGTACATTCACACCTACAGTACGCAGTGAAATGTATGTCTTCAACAAAATGATGAAATCCACACTGAGAACTTAGCTGTTTAGAAGATTTACTGTACCACCACAGTCTTCTGCTGTTTGCCTCTAAATGATTGCTTTGTTTGTAGCAGTCGGGAGTTAGTAGTTTGGGCTAGTTTATGGGCTAGTTTGTGAGGGTGAATGATACTGATGGACTGATGATATTCTGACTTTCTTAAAAAGATTTTTATAATAATAATAATAAAATAAACTGCTTTACTTAGTATCATGTCACACCCATTAAAAAGTAGTGGGGAGATTAACTTAATGTATTACAATGTAATTAGGTCATCCTCTTTGTTTGTGTTACATTAATGTGCCCTTGTGAGAGCAGCAGATAAAAGAACAGCTTGAACCAGATCTAGAATGGCTATCTTTTGAGTTACTCTGTGAAAAGAGGCAGCAGCTTTTATCCAGCTCTGTGAAGACACCGCCACTGTCTAGACCAGGGGTGGGCAACTTTTATACATCACTGAGGATACGTCCCAGTTGCATCCATGCGATGTATTTTTGTTCTGACAAATAACCTGACATATTTAATAACTTTATACTTAATAGTGGAAATAGCCGATCTACAAGCACACATGTCACAAGCTTGTACACCTGCTAGTTACACTATTTTCAGCGTGGAAATGATTATGTATAAAGGATTGTGACTATATGATGGAATAAGTGTGACAGGATCAGCTCTGCCTGGTGCAGATGGCACAATGCGCACGTGTATGCACAGACACAATCATACTCAGCAGATGAGTAATTATACTGTATGTGTCCTGTTCCATAGACTTACTTTTAGTTAGACTTACTTAGCTCCATAGATAGATACCGTATATACTTAACCAAATTCCTCTACTTAAAATTGCAAAAACATGGGATATTATACTAGTACTTAGCTGGAAATACGCACAATCATAAGCTAATTTAAATGACAGTTTTCTATCTACAATGCTAAATGTTTTCAGATGAGCATGTGCTGAAGCATATGATTTTCATTCCAGTACTGACAACAGAGACAGAGAATCATGTTCCATATTAGCTGTGTGTGTGTGTGTGTGTGTGTGTGTGTGTGTGTGTGTGTGTGTGTGTGTGTGTGTGTGTGTGTGTGTGTGTGTGTGTGTGTGTGTGTGTGTGTGTGTGTGTGTGTGTGTGTGTGTGTGTGTGTGTGTGTGTGTGTGTGTGTGTGCGTGCACGCGTGTGTGTCTGCACTTATACAGTCAGTGCACCAATTGACTTGTTTTGCAAAAACTGGGCCAAGCATCTTTAATATTACGTTCATAGGTGGAGTAGTCTTTAATATTGTGTTCATAGGAGGAGTAATGTAATGTGTGATATTGTGTTCATAGGAGGAGTAATGTAATGTGTAATATTGTGTTCATAGGAGGAGTAATGTGTAATATTGTGTTCATAGGAGGAGTGATGTGTAATATTGTGTTCATAGGAGGAGTACCTGGCAGAGGGAATCACATGGAGTAACATTGAGTACATTGACAACTCAGGCTGCATCAACCTGATCAGCAAGAAGCCCACAGCACTGCTCCACCTACTGGACGAGGAATGCAAGTGAGTCTGTTTGCCAGTTCAGCCTGATGATGTCCCTGTTTTGGGATTTCACACACACACACACACACACACACACACACACACACACACACACACACACACACGCACACGCACACATACACACAATTTACTGCACTGACATTAACATTAGCATGTCTTTAATGTGACTGGTGAATGGTGCCCTCCTTCTGCATTATTTGGACATGGATTCAAATTCCTCCCGCTTGGAATAGCCGGAGATCATGGAGTCCTTTTGGCTGTGTGTGTTTTTCTTTTTCATTTCCCCCCTTCTCCTCTCTAATGCCCTGGTGTCCCTCTCCTCTCCTCTCCTCTCCTCTCCTCTCCTCTCCTCTCCTCTCCTCTCCTCTCCTCTCCTCTCCTCTCCTCTCCTCTCCTCTCCTCTCCTCTCCTCTCCTCTCCTCTCCTCTCCTCTCCTCTCCTCTCCTCCTGTAAGGCTGTTGATTTTCTGCACAACCTCTGGCACTTGGTTTTAAAGGGCTAGAGGGAATGTGAGTGACTACGGTTTACAGAACTGAATGCATTACATCACAAGATGTACACTGGTGTGTTTTTTCGCTGCATTTTGCGGATCCGAACGTGGTAGGCTATCACTAGCTGTCAGCCTATCACCGCACTAGACCACACTACGGCTGCGGAAAACGGGATAATTTGTTTATTTTTGAGCAGTGCAGCCGCTCCTAAGCACTGTGTGTACTGTATGTCCGTTTAAGCACGGAATGTGTTTGTAGCATGGAATGTGATTATTTGATTGGCTGATGACGTTATCATCATTATCATGATTAAAGCAGGCACCGCTCCTTCACACAAGTGTGATTTTCTTCAATGAAACAGTTCTTATTTGACTTATGTACTGTATATTACAGGCCTTTTGCTTACTTTTTTCAGGGTTAAGCGTTAAAGGTTAAAAAAAATTAAAAGTCCAGAAGAGTCCAGAGATTTTTTACTTGTGTGAATTTCTGCCTCTGTGGGGGGTATTTATATGCAAATATCATGACCAATGGCATTGCAATACTAAACAATGAACATCAATGATGATGTTTAGGTGAAAAAAGAAAACAGAATAAAAATGTATTCATTAATTAATTAAAATATAAATGTGGTAATAGCACAACCATGGGTCCTGCAGGGTTAAAACAGTGGTAAGAATGAGGTAGAGACAGGTAGGATGTGTAAATGACGTCACTTCTGTGCTCAATTTGTCCAGTACATGAGTGTGCCTGAGCGATGCAATGAACACACACAGCTAAAAGCATGTGTCCTTTCCTCCAGCTTCCCTCAGGCCACCAACCAGACTCTGTTGGATAAGTTCAAGCGACTGCACGAGGGCAACAGCTACATCGAGTTCCCCGCTGTCATGGAGCCTGCCTTCATCATCCGTCACTACGCTGGCAAGGTCAAGTATGGCGTCAAGGTCAGTGACCACTCGTCCTAATGATCTTCACTCGAAAAGTCCACACAATATAGTGCTGATTTTGACGGCAAATATTGATTTAGTTTTAGTTGTACTGTAGTCACAACTTTTTCATTTAGTTTTAGTCTTAGTCTAGTTTTAGTTGACTAAATATATGATTTTAGTCGGCTAAATCTACAGTTGATTTTGTTGACTGAAATGTATTTTGGCGGGCCTTAATGGAGTGTAAAATGTGTTCATAGGAGTGTAAAATATGTGTAAAATATTTTACACTTGTTTGCATGCTAAAAATAGCCGATATACAAGCTCCCAGGGAGTTACAGTGGCGAGCATGGAATCTTCTTTGGGTTGAGTAAGGATGTGCCAGTAGCCACTTTGAGTGGCAGTCGGGCAAACGCTCTCGCCAGAACATGATTTACTATTCTGTCCTTATCGGGTCGCAAATCAAACGGGGTTGAGTCGGATAAGCGAACTTCACAACACTCGACACGGCAACTTGCGCACTTTAGCACGCTCGGTGGTGTCCTGCCCCCCTGCTACTAGCAGGGGGGCAGGACCATTTACTCAAACCAGGATTCCATGCTCGCGGCACAGTGCGACATGTTGTGACTTGTGAGCTTGTAGATCGACTATTTTCAAAGCACAACACCCGAGCGCAACCAAACTTAACATTTTGTCATCACATAGTTTTAGTCGACAAAATCAACACTGGTACCACCCGACTGTGAGGAGAATGTGATGATTGATGAAACATCAACCTCATTTACTTCTGACCATATTTGACTTAATTCTGTCTCCTCTCTCTCTCTCTCTCTCTCTCTCTCACAGGACTTCAGGGAAAAGAACACTGACCACATGCGGCCAGACATCGTGGCGTTGCTGAAGAGCAGCAAGAATGCGTTCATCTGTGGTCTGATGGGCATCGACCCGTCGGCCACGTTCCGCTGGGCCGTCCTCAGAGCCTACTTCAGAGCCCTGGTGGCTTTCAGAGAGGCTGGGAAGAGACACGCCGCCAAGAAGACCGGTGAGTACTGTCACCTCAACCCCAGTTTAGGACAGACCAGGAGGTCACCTCAACCCCAGTTTAGGACAGACCAGGAGGTCACCTCAACCCCAGTTTAGGACAGACCAGCAGGAGGGAATCGGATCGATCTGGAATGGGCTCTGTGCAGTGTGCACACAGAATGACTCTCCCTACTTCCGGGTCGCATCCCTATACTTCCTTCACAGGTGTTACCGATGATACTAATGAGGCTCTGTTCCATTTAATGTACAGTGTTTCTCAAACTTTTCTGACCACCATAACTGTACAGAGAGAGTGTACAAATCTACTGGTAAGGGTCCATTTGGTTGTGTACTTGCTTGAGTGGGTTCCGTTCCAAATGGTTAAATCAACTTAAATGTTATGGGGGTCCTTTAAATTAAAAAGTTTGAGAACCACTGTATACTAAGTGTAACAGAGCCTTCATCAGTAACACCTGTGAAGGAATTAGGGAAGAGGCCTGGTAGTAGGAAGAGTTATTCTGTGTGCACTGTGCATTGCATTTTGCTGCAGTATCGTCAGACAGTTTTTATTAACTCTAATACACTCTAGACAACCGTTATTGTGTCTGTCCCTCTACCCCCGTTATTCATCACATTCTAATGTTGCATCAGTAGATTTTAGAAATGTTACCGAGTGTTGACTAGAGCTTAGACCTCTAACAAGAAATCTATCAAATTGGAAGGTACAGGTATGTTCTGTATGACAGACAACCTCTTGGTACAATTCGAATGACCACCAATTTATTTTTAAAGGATGGGAGACATATTGTCCTTCATTTTGATTGACTTTAAAAAAATATATTATTGGCTCTGTTTAGGCTATTGTTTCGTTTTTTTTTTTAATATTATGAATTATTATTTATTTATTTTCAGAGGTAACATGCCTGGCTCAAAACATGGGTGTGCCATTTATTTATTTATACCTAAAATATATTTGGCAGAATGTAGAAACATTAATGAACCCAAACGTAATGTAAAGGTACAATATACAGTATCACAACTATGTGTTGTGAAACGGGAAATGCATTTTGAAGTTCCCAGCCGCCAATAAAATGTATATAGTTAGTAAATCACAATAAGACTGTAAGCTTTTCTGTTGCTTCCATCTTGATAGATTACTTGACCTCACCTATCTCTATTTCATCAGCCACTGTGCTGCAGTCAGCGGTGGAAAAGTACTCAACTGTTTTACTTAAGTAAGAGTATCAATACTGCAATGTATTAAATATCTGCTTGAGTAAAAGTATTGGCATATGTACTTGAAGTACCAAAAGTAATGGTAGTCAATACTACTCATTATGCAGAAATCTCCCAGTTCAAGTTTGAAAAATCCTTTGAAAGTAGCACACCTCCCAACGCATCACAGTAGATCTGCTACTTTCAAATAGCTGAAGTATACAGAACCTATATGGTTGAAGTGGCTAATTTGTTTTGTAAAATCAAAAAAGTATACTGAAATTTGAAAATAAAAACAAAAAAATTGTACAGTTCTTGAGTAAAAGTAATGAGTTACTTTCCACCACTGTGCTGTGCTGTAGTATGTCCTGTAGATCTTTAGGCCGCGCCTTGTTTCTCGTATCCGTCCTTAGGTCATGTAAATGTACTCTGTCCATGCCGTTCAGTGCCGTCGTCTGGTTTAGATTAGAGTTCTCAACGGGCCTGAAAATTTACCTTTATTTTGAAGGATCCACCGGGACCCAAAAACCGGAAGTAGATAGTGTATGTTATGTCCAAGGCCCCAGTGAGGCTCTCCAATGTTGAAGCACTGGGCCCTAGTGGTAAGAGGAGGGACTGCAGGCGGACCCGTGGAAGTATGACGACAACGTGCAGCTGGGCTTTAACGTTGAGCGCGTTTGCACTTCCACATTTTGGGCACCACATTTTGGAAGGGGCGCAATCTGGGGAAGGAATCCAAGATAAAGGCATTTGAAAATATGTTTACAGCAATGAGTGGATACGCATGGCCATCTTGCATTATGGTACATTTTCTGTATAATGTATGTAGCCTTACGACCGCGAGCTATCATAAACCACTATAAAGGACCACTTGATTTGGTCTCAACCACTGAATTTGCTATGATGTAGATTCACGTCAATAGCCTTTGAGTTGCATCCAACACACGTCCAGACCGACTAATTTGCATACTTCTTTGGCCCGGCCCGGCCTGGCCCGAAAGCGTTGGGTCGGGTATAGGATCCTGTTCGGGAATTTGAGAACTCTAGTTTAAATCTGCACCCGTTCTATCCGTGGTCATGTGAAAATATCTGTCTCCTGGAGAAACCTTCCGTGCTTTGCCTCTTTCCTTTGTAGATCTTGTAGAAATCCTTCCACAAAACCCGAATGCCTGAACGAAAAATGGGACCCACTTATTTTTCAGTCGAGGAGATTCATATTCATCACAGAGAGTTATGCATTTTTTCCATATAGCCTCAAGTATTGGCCTCCCGGGGCGGGGAGTAAAGTTATGAATGTACAAACTAATGTCAGATGATGGAAGGAAAACCCCCTGATGCAGTGATTTAATGTGGAAATATATCCTCTCTGAACTACAGTTCAGGAGACAAAGGAACAAATCACTGCTGGCGAAAAGAGCCTTTCTGTGTGGAGTTTGCATGTTCTCCCCGTGTCCCCGGCCTAGGGTACCTTCACAAAAAACATGCAGTAATGCTGGTCTCTAGATTGCCTCTCCCTGGCCACCTGCCTGATGGAGTGTAAAGGAACTGGTTGGAATAACGTATTCCTTCCAGGGAATCTTGACCCCCTGTCAGGTGATAAGAAGCGGCCTGCTCACTCCTCATGCAGTGATTAAAGGAAGCATGAGCTCAGTTTGGGGCTTTCCCCAGGTTGGCAGAGGTAGAGTAGCGCCCAGGATTACAGTTTAGGCAATTGGCACCGGGTGAAAAATGGATTGCAAAAATCATGGGGTATAAACAATTGAATTAAATTTAAAGTATTGAACGTCAGTCGTCAGCTACTGTACTTTCTCTCTGATGGTCTTGCACAGGTCAAAAGTAGGAATTGGAAAAATATCCCCAAAAGGTGGCACATCCAAAATGTCAAATAAATGAAGGACAAAGTAGTCACATTCCCACTTTTTTATTGGCACACACCAATAAACGATATGTATACTATATATAATGGATTTTGGGTCTAGCACTCCACTGAGAAAACCTATTGCTGATGCTGCAACCTCTTTCTCTCATTACGTCTTGCACAGGTACCTCTGGTAGATGACTGCCTCTCTTGATCTCTCCTCGCTATATCTAATCTATCGTTTCTCTCTCTCCCTCTTTTCCCTTTTTTCTCTTCCCTTTCTTGTCTTTTCCTTCATTTCTTTTGTTGTTTTCTGTTTTGTTTTGTTATTCGTTTTGCTTTTCCAAGGGCATGATGACGCTGCTCCACACAGTGTGGCTAGTTTTAGCTTTCTGCATCATCCTGTGCATCAGAGAAGCTTAGCGATCCTGCAGAGGTGCAAGGAGGAGAAGCACAGTAAGGCTGCAGTCCCAAGAATGACCATGAGGGGGCACGAAGGTGGGGGTGGGGACCCATAGGGAAGAGGTATACCAACATCAGCATCTTTTAGTGGACACACTGTTGTCTAGATTCACCCAAAACCAAATCTTTAAAAGGCCACATAGATGTATACATGCTTTCACACAGCCTCAAGGCCATTTGCCCCTTATTAGAATCCTCATTCTCCATCTTTACAGTAGATCAACCAGTGGTCCTTGAGGGGGTTCCAGGTGATCCCCAGCCAAATGATGAAGGGTTGCTTGGTACAGTAACCAAATGGACCCTTCTAGATCTTTAACTCTTGAATGGACCCGTCCATTTGGTTTCACAAAGTCTACACAATTGGAGAGAATGTAGAAGAATTGTCATTTTGATCCACATGTGCCTGTTATCTCTACCAATGGTACCAACATCAATACAGCATGGAAGTGTGGGCAAAATCTTATCCAACGATAACAACAACATATTCTAAGTCTTGGGTCTGAGAGGCTAAATCTCATCAAATGTTGGTCCGTGGCTCAAATGCAGAATAAATAATGGACGATTGAAAACCACTGCTGTAGATAGATGCCTGTTGGTCTCCAATCCCGCTGTGTCTCCTTCCTCCCTCTCTTTATGCTCCTGCATGTCTGTCTGTGTGTGTGTGTGTGTGTGTGTGTGTGTGTGTGTGTGTGTGTGTGTGTGTGTGTGTGTGTGTGTGTGTGTGTGTGTGTGTGTGTGTGTGTTCTCAATCTGTCCCGCACGTTGACCACTAACATGCTGCTCTGTCACTAAAATGTGTGTCCTATAGAACCGGGACCGTCCCACAACACAACTAACTGCATGGACCTTAAGCATGGGTCAGACCTTTTAACCCTTTGTTAACCCACATTGGTCTGGGGGGGGGTGAGGGCACAGTAACAATTCCAGGCGTTTATTTATTTCAAGATCTCTTCCTTTTTATTCTAGTATTTGTAGGTCTATAAGAGCTATCTTTATCTGCCTCTTTATCTAGTTCTGTACAACAACACATTGAATTGAATGGACAATTCCGGATTAACGGTTTTCTTACCTTAATCTGATGTTATTACATCCAATTCTCCACCCAGATTGCACTGTGCGCTAAAGGTCCCTGCACACTGCTGCGTTTTTCTGATTTTATGCTGGGTTTTTCTGCCGTTTTCCGAAAAACGCGTACAGTCTGCAAGGACTTTTTTTGATCGCTCGATTGAAATAAATAATGACCATACCCTCCACAGTGTTTTGTCCCAAATGAGCTGCTGTAAAAAAGGCAAACTAGCATAAGACAGTCACCTGTACCACTCGTTGGATATAACACCAGATTAAGGTAAAAAAAAATAAGTTAACCTGGAACTCTTACAGGTCAATGTTTGAGTTAAAGTAACTCTGGGTGTATTGTAGGCTAGGTAGTGGGTCGAGTTCAAATTATGCTTGTCCACCAAGTTAACACTTAACTGTTCTCAAAACTGTTGTAGTGGAAAGGTAGTCTCGCGTAGTCAGACAACTATTCCACAAATCTCTGAATGCTAGAGTCTGGAACTACACCTCCCGAAATCCCATTAACGGAAGCTGTCATATATTATTTTTACTTCCGCTTCTGCTAAGCAGCAAGCTATACATGCTTTAGATGATTTAAATTTATATTAGGATACATGTGCAGCTGTAAAGACGGAACGGAAGTGGGGAGGAGGCTTCACTTCCGCTTTATCGGTTGCTCATGATCAGAGCTTCTGTGCTCCAGACTGTATGACTGGAAACATTTCAATATTGTGGGAGGCAACAGTCTGGCAATGCAAGACTTGTGGAAAAGTGTCCTAATCACTTAAACCCTAATATACTTAATTTACCCCAATAGCTAAAATAGGTCTGCTATTTCTTTGCCAAATGTTCACCTTATTTTTGCTGAATGTTCACCCATTATCATGACAGAGTGGGGACACTAGGGTTCATGTGTTTAAAACCTTGCACTGATTTCAAATAGACTGGTGATGGTGTTTAACAGACTAAAGGGATACGATACGGACAATATATTGGTGTCACTAACTCCCCTCACATCCAACTGGAATAGTACTGTATGTTTACATGTGGTGAATAGCAGACACCGTGAATCCCCTTGGGTGTTAATTAGACTCTGAGAGAGTACAAATGTTATGTTGTATTTGTACACTTTCAAGAGTGAAGATTTGACAGTGTACAATGATGCTAAATGTTTTAGTTAGCGGTTATCTCTGACACTACTTCAGAATAACTAAATGTTTAGGTATCTGATATGGACTCATTTAAGTACCCAGTCACTTTGACTTCATTGTTAAAGCTGCTTAATGTGAAACCATTCATGAGTACACATTGCTTCACACAATACTTAATACTTTTAAATGCATTTTGAGCATTGGCATTTCATATGTCTTTAACTAAGAAAACCCACTGTCCAGACTAAAACAAATAACTTCACAAAATGGCCATCTACCATAATTCTCACCAAACTAACAAGAGAAACTCACTATTAATCTCTCACATATTGTTCCATGCAACATAATCCGCTTTCGGTTTCCAAAAAAAGCATTGATCAAAGGGCAAAGGGTGCTCTCTGTGTGTGTGTGTGTGTGTGTGTGTGTGTGTGTGTGTGTGTGTGTGTGTGTGTGTGTGTGTGTGTGTGTGTGTGTGTGTGTGTGTGTGTGTGTGTGTGTGTGTGTGTGTGTGTGTGTGTGTGTGTGTGTGTGTGTGTGTGTGTGTGTGTGTGTGTGTGTGTGTGTGTGTGTGTGTGTGTGTGTGTGTGTGTGTGTGTGTGTGTGCGCGCGCGCGCACGCGTGTTTCTCTCATGTCTCCCGTCCTCCTTGTCTGTCCATAATCAGGTGGAGTCAGAAAGAGTCCTCGTATGCCTCTGTCGGACCTGCAGAGGACCAACACAGTCAATGACAAATCACCATGGTAAGACCCTTTAAATCAGGGGTGGGCAACTTTGACGATGGAGAGGGCCATTATATTTCCATACTCACTCCAGAGGGGCCACATTGCATGCATGTCGTAGCAAAAATAGCCAATCTACAAGTTCAAAGCGCGTCACGGCGAGTTTTGAACTTGTAGATCGGCTAATTGAATTTAAATCCTGAAAAGTATTTTTAACTAAATACAAATATATTGGACATAAAAAGGACAATAACATTATTTGTAATATACTACTCAGCAAGCATGTTTGGAATGTTTGCATGTTTGGAATTGTAAACAGCTGAAATCAATAACATATCAGTATTCCGAAATGATTGCATGCTGAAAATAGCCAATCTACAAGCTGCGTGAGGTTGTAGATCGGCTGTTTTCAGAGCATAGCACCCGTGCTCAGACATACAGACACAGAGACAGACATACATACACGCTACGTCCAACCAGGGAAACTCCCCCCTGTCAGGTGTAAAGGAGCAACTTGGACACTCAGGCATGAAGGAAGCATGAGTTCAAGTCCGTTGCTCGCCCCATGTCCCCCATGTATGGGGACTACGTTGGTGGAGGGTGTGTAGAGCCCAGGATCACATTACATAATTGACACACTGGTGAAAAATGGGTTACAAAATCGTGGGATAATTTATTTATTTTTTAAATACATACATACACACATAGCTGCGTAATGGAGAGGTTAGGCACCGCTCAAAAACACTTGTTCAGCATTCACAGGCTCAAAGTGTGGCGTGATGCCATTAACATAATGACTGATGTCTGTACAGTGACCTCTGAATTACTACAACACACACCACCCCTCCTCCACCTCATGTAATTAGCTCTAGACTGTGAGATTAGAACACACAGCACTGCTTTTGTTACCACAGGGAGGGCTGCAGTCAAGGGCTGTTAAATCCCCCCTAATGTGATTTGCAACCTCTGTCTGCTGTGCGCGTGTACACACGCATGCATGCGCACACACATAGCTGCTTCTTCCGTGACACAAGGTCAGAGTTCCACATTAAGAGAGCAGCCTCTATGGACACTACAGTGGAGAGTACAGTCTCTATGGACACTACAGTGGCGAGTACAGTCTCTTTGGACACTGCAGTGGTGAGTACAGTCTCTATGGACACTGCAGTGGAGAGTACAGTCTCTATGGACACTGCAGTGGAGAGTACAGTCTCTTTGGACACTGCAGTGGAGAGTACAGTCTCTTTGGACACTGCAGTGGAGAGTACAGCCTCTATGGACACTGCAGTGGAGAGTACAGTCTCTATGGACACTGCAGTGGAGAGTACAGCCTCTATGGACACTGCAGTGGAGAGTACAGCCTTTATGGACACTGCAGTGGAGAGTACAGTCTCTTTGGACACTGGACACTGCAGTGGAGAGCACAGCCTCTATGGACACTGCAGTGGAGAGTACAGTCTCTTTGGACACTGGACACTGCAGTGGAGAGCACAGCCTCTATGGACACTACAGTGGAGAGCACAGCTATGGCCACTGCAATGGAGAGTGCAGTCTCTATGGACACTGGACACTGCAGTGGAGAGTACAGTCTCTATGGAAACTGCTGTGGATAGTACAGTCTCTATGGACACTGCAGTGGAGAGTACAGTCTCTATGGAAACTGCAGTGGAGAGTGCAGTCTCTTTGGACACTGCAGTGGAGAGTACAGTCTCTATGGACACTGCAGTGGAGAGTACAGTCTCTATGGACACTGGACACTGCAGTGGAGAGTACAGTCTCTATGGAAACTGCAGTGGAGAGTGCAGTCTCTTTGGACACTGCAGTGGAGAGTACAGTCTCTATGGACACTGGACACTGCAGTGGAGAGTACAGTCCCTATGGAAACTGCAGTGGAGAGTGCAGTCTCTTTGGACACTGCAGTGGAGAGTACAGTCTCTATGGACACTGCAGTGGAGAGTACAGTCTCTATGGACACTGGACACTGCAGTGGAGAGTACAGTCCCTATGGAAACTGCAGTGGAGAGTGCAGTCTCTTTGGACACTGCAGTGGAGAGTACAGTCTCTATGGACACTGCAGTGGAGAGTACAGTCTCTATGGACACTGCAGTGGAGAGTACAGTCTCTGGAAACTGCAGTGGAGAGTACAGTATCTATGGACACTGCAGTGGAGAGTACAGTCTATGGACACTGCAGTGGAGAGTACAGTCTCTATGGACACTGCAGTGAAGAGTACAATCTCTATCGCATTCCTAAGCCAATAATTTGATGACCAGCATTGGTTCCCTATGGAGACACAAACAAGACTCTTTGTAAACACAGTCAAATCGTCAATCTTAATGTATCCCAAATATATTATTACCGGTCAAATTGGTTACCCTTGTACACTCAGATTTATTTCAAGAGTTTACAGTGTAGTTTGAATGTAGAATTCCAATTCCTATGGCTAAACCCATCCCCCCCTCACACCCATCATCTATCATAATACTACACCATAACCTCTCACCTGTTATTCTCTGTTACCTCCCAATAGCATGAAACCTCTCCATGGACTCATCACACACACACACACACACACACACACACACACACACACACACACACACACACACACACACACACACACACACACACACACACAAACGTGTGAATGTGTGTGGCCTGCCCTGAACACACAGCTGGAGAGTTTCTTATAAATCAAAGGAGTGCAAACAATCCACAACGGTCCTGTTCTTTATATACTGTAACACAAAGCAAATCATTCCTATTCCATGAAATAGTACATTTGAGAAAATGGTTTGAGAACATTATCTCGTATAATGCCAGAGTAAATAAATGAATAAATCAGCCCCTGCCAGCGATTTTTCTTTTTTTCTTTCAAGTACCGGTAGTCACAAAAGTATTGTTTTCCTTTAGACCCTCGGTTCTCTAGTTATAGTCTGTTGAAAATAGTTTGTCTGGCCAAAAACAAATAGTGGAATAGAAGCGAGGCAAGAAAAAGCCTTTTTTTTTGGCGATCATCTTGTGTGTCTCCTTGCAGGGAGTCGCCGAGCCCGGGCTGGAATGGCCGCGTGGGTCGACAGAACCGTCTGACGTCCAGTTCCTCCAACACAGAGGAGGACGGGATCTTCGTTAACTCCACCAGCAGCAAGCTTCTGGAGAGAGCCCACGGCATCCTCATGTTAGTATATTAGTATTAATATTTACTGTTAACTCTACCAGCAACAAGCTCCTGGAGAGAGTCCACGGCATCCTCATGTTAGTATATTATTATTAATATTTACTGTTAACTCTACCAGCAACAAGCTCCTGGAGAGAGCCCACGGCATCCTCATGTTAGTATATTATTATTAATATTTACTGTTAACTCTACCAGCAACAAGCTCCTGGAGAGAGCCCACGGCATCCTCATGTTAGTATATTATTATTAATATTTACTGTTAACTCTACCAGCAGCAAGCTCCTGGAGAGAGCCCACGGCATCCTCATGTTAGTATATTATTATTAATATTTACTGTTAACTCTACCAGCAACAAGCAGGCGAAAACAGGTGGTGGATCCTATTGGTTCACTGGTCTGAGCAACCGCCCACGTCCCCCTCCTCCCCTCCCCGGTAGAAAACACTGGTGAGCACTGGTGTCACCAAGTTTAGAGCGATGTGCTCTGCACGGTTATTCCTATGTCAGGTCTTCCAATGCATTTCCCCAGGCTTTCATTTTTTTTGCCAAATGCGAACGAAAATAAAAGCCATCTACAGGCTATGATTTTTCAGACATGATAACAAGGTACACATACTGTAAAATATAATACAAAACAAAAAAAAACAGAATAAATATTACAATAAACAGGTGCATAGGCCTTCCAATATAAGGTCAGCTAAAGTTGAACAGTATTGTCGAGCGACATGATTACCGTATGTGACGAATTTAACTTTATGCTTACGACCTTATCAAATATACAGTATTTTTACTGAAATGAACAATTAGCTGATGAATGTATGTACAGTCTATCAACTGGAAATATTAGACTGAAGATGGGATCAAGATTAGGAAAACAAAACTCACACAGAATTTCTATGTGATCGATACTAACTGCCCTTTGTCTTTTAAATAGGAGAAACAAAAACTACAAATCCAAGCCAGCTCTACCCAAGGTAAATAAGACACTGTGTTATCTGTCACATTCAATCATGTCTCATTGTGTTGTCACTATAACTTCTCAAACATGTTTATCTCAAATTACCTAAATAACTATCATCCACGCTACCCCTGAATTACATCATGTGATGTTAACGAATATACATATGTGAATCTCTAAGATCCAGTATGTCGCGACTCGCAAGGAAAACTTGAGATGATATTGTTTCCAAATTAGAACAGATTGAAAATAACCTTTTACTTGCCGTTTAACAACTTGAAATTAACCCCAGCGTCCCGTATAGACGTATCCACGGAGGGCTGCCCTGGGCGCAGCCATAGCTGAGGTGTATCATTAAGCGCAGGCTTGATACCTCAGCATTGATTGGCTACACCTGGCCTACAGGGCACCGCTCCATGGATTCGTCTTTTCTAGGGATAACATCTGACGTGTTGTGAGCTTGTAGATCTGATATATTTTGTGAAGAGACTTGGTGTAGATACTTGAAAAAGAAAGTACCAAGAACGCTGCAACTCAATGTCTGTAGTCTAGACCCTAGCCCTCATCAAGTCACCTTTTGTCCAATGCAGACCCTCAACCCAAAATGAGTTGACATCCCTGGTCTTAAGTGAACTGAAGTGATATTGATACATTTTATCAAAGCATACTGAGACACCACTGGACTTGCATCACAGCACCCTAGGGTGCCACGGCTCCCACTTTGAGAAGCCCTGCAACAGGTGACCGTGTCTCCTTTCCTTCTACAGAACCTCCTGGATGTAAAGAGTCTCAGATACCTCAGTAAACTCACTCTACACGACCGCATCACTAAGTCCCTCCTCCACCTCCACAAGAAGAAGAAACCGCCCAGCATCAGTGCACAGTTCCAGGTCAGCCACGCACGCACACACACACACACACACACACACACACACACACACACACACACACACACACACACACACACACACACACACGCCCCTCTGGCAGGCAGCCCTCTTATCTGGCCTCAATGTGTGGATGACTTCCCACCAATGGGGTGGTAGTGAAGGACTGCAAGCCCCTCTGGTCTCAATGTGTGGATGACTTCACTTCCCACATCCTCCACTGTGGCTACTTGCTTTAATCTCCCATAGGGGGAGGGTGAATTCCTCTTGCTGCTGAAATAACACACACACACACACACACACACACACACACGCTACCACACATGTGCATGCACAGATGCACATACCAGAATGTACATGTACATGGGAACTGCTGCTGCACATATGGTTTATTTTACCGTACACACACATACACAGTATATCTGTGTAATTGTGCACATCCGTAAACACAGTGGGTTGTGGCGTGTGTGTGTCATGTGTGCACCAGGTATGTTATTTATGGACACGTATGTCTCAAACATGTGGTTCAACTCAAACCAACTCAGTCCCTGAGATCTGGTTCCTCTATAAAACAGAACGTGGTTTCATATATTCGCAAACCTTTATGATCCCTTACACTATCTCTTATGTACAGTGTATGTACACTGGAATTAAATGATAGTGCAACAATTATTTACATCCACAACAAAATCTCCAGTCCTCCACTCCCTGTTGCAAACAAAATAACATACACTGTAATGGAGCAAAAAGGAGATGGGTCACAATTATTACATTACGTGTAAGTGTCTAATCACAATTATTTTTCGATAATCGCAATTTGTTAAACGCATTGTTTTGCATAATCGTCACAATTAAAAAAGCTGAAATATTTCAGAGATTTTTTCTAGTATAAAAATAGTATAACATTATTAAATATGTCCGTAATTTCTTTGTATAGTTTTGTTACAAATAACGTATTCTACTACTCTGTAAGCCTCTCTCAATATCATAACATGTTATTGTTGTTTACTCTGTAAGCCTCTCTCAATATCATAACATGTTGTTGTTGTTTACTCTGCAGGCCTCTCTCAATATCATAACATGTTGTTGTTTACTCTGCAGGCCTCTCTCAATATCATAACATGTGTTGTTGTTTACTCTGTAAGCCTCTCTCAATATCATAACATGTTGTTGTTGTTGTTGTTTACTGTTTAGTACTCTGCAGGCCTCTCTCAATATCATAACATGTTCTTGTTGTTTACTCTGTAAGCCTCTCTCAATATCATAACATGTTGTTGTTGTTTACTCTGTAGGCCTCTCTCAATATCATAACATGTGTTGTTGTTTACTCTGTAAGCCTCTCTCAATAACATAACATGTTGTTGTTGTTGTTTACTCTGCAGGCCTCTCTCAATAAGCTGATGGAGACTCTGGGTCAGTCAGAGCCCTACTTTGTCAAGTGCATCCGCTCCAACGCTGAGAAGGTACGCTATGGTTCATTTCACTTTCACTCTTTTTCCTACCAGTACTCTGCTCCTGACATAGTATAGTTTAAAAAAAATCTTAAACATACAATGTCAATTTGAGTTAAATGACATACGTTGAACAGTTTAAGTGCCATAACGTTAAGACGAGCTGAATCCAATTATGCACTGATTGCCATGGACGATAAGACGAGTTTTTAAATTTTATTTTATCCATATTTTGAAAACTCCTCTAATCTGGTGTACAGGTGATGACATGCACATTACATGCATAATAGAATTACATTTTCTTTCTTTTTTTATAATGGGCGAATTGGCAACCAAAGCCTAAACTGGTGACCACCAGGTGGTGCTGAAAAAGAGCATGATTTGTAAATGAAAATATGCTATTTGGAGGTCTTGAAATAAAAAAATACCACAAATACTGTTTTAAAAGAATGTCTGTAATCTGTTTATAGTATTAGTCGCATCAGGAGCTGACAATTAAAATAACAGTCTCCACTGCTAATTTATTTTACTTGCCGTTTAACAACTTGAAATGTTATTTGGTGGTGGGGCTTCCCACTTTAACAGGAGTCATTGTTTCTTTGTTGTTTGTTTACCTGCTCTTAATTCTCTCTGTCTTTCTCTCTGTCGTCCTCTCTCAGCTTCCTCTACGGTTTAACGATGCCTTAGTGCTGAGGCAGCTACGCTACACGGGTATGCTGGAGACTGTACGCATCAGACAGTCGGGCTACAACTGCAAATACACCTTTAAGGTAACACACGCACACACGCGCACACACACGCGCGCACACACACACGTGCGCACACACATGTGCGCACACACACATGCGCACACACACGCGCGCACACACACGCTGCTACTAAAAGCATGTCTGTGTCATCAGAGTGACATGTTCCTTCACAGACACACACATACACACACACGTACGCTCGCATACACGCACACACACACACACACACACACACACACACACACACACACACACACACACTCTAAAGTCATGTCTGTGTCCTCAGAGTGACATGTTCCTCCTTGGCAAAGGTCAGATCAACCCCTCTGGCTGACTTAGAATCTGCAAAGTTCACATTGAGTGTAAAAATAGCACATGTACATTTTGCTTCAGGCTTTCTCCCCCAGTTCTTAATTTCCTCCAAACATATTAGTGGTCTGGCGGGCAACTGATTATAAATATCTTTTGAGTGTGTCACTCTATGAATTTTCTGCAGAACAGAGCCTCGCCATTGTCCCAGAGTTTCAGTTGTAATTGTATAAACACCAGCATGTGTTTCCCCATCCACCCCCTACAGCCTTAGACTGCACTAGCTGTATTGAACTCGGACAATGGGCCTTAGTTTGAAGAGTGAGAGCTCAGCATATTTCTGCCATGATGTCTGAACCCCGTGAATCTGGGCAGCAAGGACCTTAACCTGAAAGTGCATGCGCCTCTAGCCTCAGTCCCAGCCCTACTCATCTGCCAAGAGAAAAGCCTGGTCACAACCTAAGGCAGAGAGTGCATAGCCGGAAGTGTTGGGCCGGAACATCCATCAGATGTATTTCCCCCGGATACGATATTTTCCAACACTTGTTTCATTCACAGTAAATGTACGGTACACAGATCTGTAAAGTGACTGTAAAGTGATGTCACTTTACAGTCATTCCCTTGAGCGGTACTTCTGCCAAAATCCTGCTACTTCCGCCACATTCCAGCAATGTACTCTACAGTGTAGGTCTTACCCAGCGTGATGCGCCTCCTAGTGGACAGTGAAAGAACTTAACCTGAAACTGCTGAGATACTCAACCAAAACCTTGGTTCTGGTTAACCCGTTTACACCTGTGGCTGAAAACTGTTTGGAACTGATGAGTGATGCTCAAACATGTCAAGGACCACCCAGAATTAAATGTATTTGGCCACGGACCCCCAACTGAAAATATTTTGTGTCTGTTTTTGTATGACATACGTCCGGTTTGTCTTCATCTTGAATGCTAATACCAATAGAGCCAATGCTAGCGAGCTAAGACAACGTCCACCCTCTCTCCACAAAACGTCAATATTCCAATCGCGATCGCCGATCTGATCACCACCACGGACAGCACCGTATTTTCTGAGAAAAGAGCGTGGACATGCTATGGCTAATACAGAAGCTAATGGAGTTGGTCGCCCAGACGCAGTGCAGTCAAGGCCCTAGCAACCGGAGCGATTCCAAAAATACAGAGGCAATCTTATATCGATATTAAATGCCTTAGAACGAGTATACTCGTCTAAAGCATCAAATGTGTACATGTTTGCACTGTAAGGAACAATTGAGATGTGAAGAGTTAGAAGCGTACAGTATGTTGTTTTTCTTTTTTTCTTCCCCAGTGCAGTTAACCGTGAATTGAAGTTCACACAAGTTGTGTGTCTCATTGAACACTTTCTGTCACACATTGATGTACAGTATAGTATGCTGTAGTGTATTTCTCATAAACACTCCCTCTGCTTTCCTCTGCAGGATTTTGTACATCACTTCCGAGTTCTTCTCCCAGAAGGCACTGGTACCACGCAGGCCGGCGTCCAACAGTACCTGGGCAGGAACGTCCTCGCCCCCGACGGATTCCAAGTTGGCAGGACTATGGTATTTATTTACATACGTTGCCCTCTCATTTCAGCTCTCTTATTCTACAAATAAATGTGTAACAGCCTGCTTTCCCTCTTATTAATTTTGATATTAAGGTACATAACATGTACTGTAGCATGTTATGTACACAGATTATCAGGTCACTATTGATCTAGCATCCTATAACTATGTGTTTTAGTTTATCTGTACAGATATTATACTGTTAGACTGATGGTAGGATCTTGGTATACTTACTATAATCCTACAGTAGATTTATTTCTATACATTTGTATTACCTTGTGTTGTTCTTGCTTACTGTAAATCACTCTGGATGAAGAGCATCTACTAATTGTAAAATGGAAGGGTATAGGCCTGTCATAGACATTCAAAACATGGCATTCAACACGTTTCATCCCAATGTTTATAAATACCAGCGAACGGAATCTACATACTGAGGCATTCAAATTGTCCAAAAAGTCCACTAACCATAATTGATTCACTCAAATTATTGATTGGGTCTTTCATTATTCCATCTTAAAATAGCTGGTATCCTGGATACCAAATAAAAAACCCATGTGTGTTGCTTAACTGTTTGTCCAGTAGTAATTATGGAGAGAGAAATTAGTGAATAGCTCTGTATTACGCATATTCTTTCTGATTGACGGGGTGTAATAAAGACCTGTGTATCTATGTCTCCAGTATGAACGATAGAAGTGGGCATTCCATTTGGCTGATGTCTATATAATTACAAGACCATACCTGACATTCTTGTGACCGTGCATCCGGCCAGAGTTTCTTAAATATGTGTGTTTGTGTGCGTTGCGAGTGTAAGTGTATACATGGATGACCCCCTTCTTCTTTGTATCTGTGCATGTGTGCGTGTGTGCGTGCGTGCCTAAAGCTTCATTTTAAAGCTTGCCAAAAAGAACGGACGTTAGCTCGCACATCTTCTTCTTCTTTTTGGCAAGCGGCAGCACCGTCATGTGATGGAGTATAAATTGGGATTCCCCTCCCCTCAGGTGTTTCTCCGGGAGGTTTAGGGTTAGATGGAGAGTATAAATTGGGATTCCCCTCCCCTCAGGTGTTTCTCCGGGAGGTTTAGGGTTAGATGGAGAGTATAAATTGGGATTCCCCTCCCCTCAGGTGTTTCTCCAGGAGGTTTAGGGTTAGATGGAGAGTATAAATTGAGCTCTGCGTTCCCCTCCCGTCAGGTGTTTCTCCGGGAGGCAGAGCGCCAGCGGCTACAGGCCTTACTCCACGCGGAGGTTCTGAGACACATCGTGGCGCTGCAGCGTCGCTTCAGGGCCGGTCTGGAGAGGAAGCACTTTGTCAGGATGAGAGAAGCCGCCGTCTGCCTCCAGGTAACAATACCGTCCTTTTTCTGTGAACCTCTCTCTCGTATCTTTTGCACACTGTCATGCCCTGTAGCATTTAGTCATCTACTGTCTGTATTAGCCCATTACAATCCACCCATTGTTTTGCCCATTGTTTAGTTTTTTATTACTTCCTAAATTTCAATATTTAAGTAATTTCTTAATGACCCATATTTTCCCCAAAGAATACACTTGTGATTAGAGTGCTGTTTATGTTTCATTTTTAATAGTAAAATTTCAAAGAAACGTGTTTGGTCTGATCTGACATGATTCATCTATTTTGCTGTTGGTCTAGGAATTACTGTATCACATTTTGTGAACTAAACCAGTGTTGATTTTGTCGACTATGGCTAAAAATGTTCGTCAACTACCTTTTTTCATTGACAAAAACTAAATAAAAACTATGCTATGATGACTAAAATTGAGACTAAATATATTGACAATTTCGTCAACAAATAAAAACTAGAAAAAAATGTTAGGGAGGGACTAGTGGAGAAGCGATCCTGTAGAACTAAAAGACAAGTCATTTTGGGCGCGTTTGTAAGTACCGCACCAGAGTGCACTCGCCTATTGGTTTGCATTGCACAGTGCGCTCAGTGCGCTATTTCCGAATGTGCCCTTAATGGTTGGTTGCGCTTGGGTGTTGCGATCGCAACCAAAATATGACTAAAACTAAATGAAATGTCATTCAAAAGACTATGGCTATTTGTATGTCTCTAAATGTTCTGATGAATTGAAAATGGTGGACCCTGTTGTAAATAAGTGTAATGTCATGGATCGTCCACAAAGTAACAGTTTTTGTATTGACTTGTGCTTTCTTTTTAAATTAAATTCCCATTCTACATACTGTGAAATATATTTTTTAATGAATCAATCAATCATTGACTAAAACAAATGAACACTTTAAAGAATCACAACATTGTACATTGTAATAATCTCCACACAGCAATGGTGGCGCGCATACCAGTCCAGACTCCGAGAGGAAGAGGAGGACTATGACCTTCACGTCCAGGAGGGGGCGGCGTTGTGTCTCCAGACGTACTGGCGAGGCTACAGAGCACGGCAGAGGTTCCAGCTGTGGAAGGAAGCTGCCCTGGTGCTCCAGAGACCGTGGAGGCTGTGGCTTTACCGGCGCTGTTCGGCCGCTCTGGTCATTCAGACCGCTTGGCGCTGCCACGCAGCCCGAGAGGCCTACCTGCGGCTCTACGGCACCGTGGTACGACTGCAGTCCCTGGGCCGAGGCTTCCTCGCCAGGCACAGGTAACTAACACCCACCCTTAATTCATCAACCAACCTTTAGTCATAAGACCAGTGGTAATTCATTATCCCTGTTCATTTTGCTGCCGAAGTTATTTAACACTTATTTTTCAGAATAAAGGTGCTAGAGTGCCAAGCAGATGGGCAGTTTTACTCTGAAAAGCCCCTTTTCCATTTCCCCCAAAAAACCGGGAGGTATAATGTTCCATTACTACCTCGCGCTACTTTGTCTGAACTCTCTTTAGAAGCGTTAATATTCCAAACGAGATGATTGGTTAAGTCAGAAATTTAGACAAACATCACCGTTCTGATCAAAACCATGGAGAGTGCCATTAGTCATAATACGTTTTGTCGGCCCGTAAACTAGGAAGTGTATGGCTTTTATTTTTGCATGCGCAAAACATGCTCTGAACAAGGCATTGCCTAGCAACGGGAGCTGTCAAAAAATGGATTACAGGATCTCATTTATTTATTTATTTACACAAAGAGTCTCCTTTGTGTCTCCATAGGGAACCACTGGCACTGCTGGTCATAACATTATTGATTTAGGAATGTAACAGGATGTTTTGGGTGAACTACTGCTTTAAGACATTTTAACATTTGGCTTTTTATTTCATTATACCTACCTTTATAGAAAATGTGTGTTTCTTGCTAAAACAGCATCCATTGTAATTCAAAGTGAACATTTTTTCTCTGCACACTGGCTGTAATCCAGATTAAGGGCCATTGTTGCACAGTTCATTAGAGTTCACAAGGAGCCAACTGACCGGCCCTTTGGTCAGATCATATTTATGACGTCAAGCAACCAGACACAGCTCAAGTAGCTCAGAGAGAAAGAATTATTTTGGGCTGCTACTGTGGTGCACCCAGTCTGTGCACCCAGGCGTTGTATTGTATTCATTTAGTATAGAACCCTTTTTTGTTGTGTGTAATTTAGCATTTAGCATTTCGGTTTGGATGACAAATTGACCTTTCCTCATGCCACATTGATCGACAGCTTTTTAGAACTCAAAGAGCAGCGGTCGAGAGAGAAGCGAGAGCAGCAGGGCGAGAATGGACAGGTAGGCCTCTCACAATTATTCATAATCGCCTAAACACAATTATTTGACATAATCGTCAATCGTTTTCCATGTTGAAAAATTATATATATATATATTTAATAGCAGATATAGCAGATCTACAAGCTTGTACTTTACAAATGTCTTAATGTGTCAGTGATTTCAAGTTTTAGATTTAAGTTATTTGTCATATCTGCCCTTAGCAGTTTGTGATCACGAAGGCTAAAAGACAAACAGAAATACAAATTGTAATTGTTTCAATGCAAAAAAAACCCAAAACAGAATGAAATCGATAAATTATTTGTGTGACAATAATCCTCAATTTAAATGTGTAACCGTGACAGCCCTGTGGACAGGCCAGAGTTTCCCCAGAAGAGGAGCCCTCACCGCCCAGCTTCATGGGCCTGGATCTGAGCACGTGGGAGGACTGCTCCTACCAGGAGCGGGAGAGGGGCCTTCAGAAGGGGGCGCCGCAGGAAACACAACAGGAAGGAGCGGGAAGAGAAGAAGGCGCACTAGAGCACGGGTCATGTGGAGCTCACCCCGAGGTGCCGGGTTCGAGCGCAGCGTCCACCGTGGTGGTGCGAGAGAGAAGCAGAGCTGTGGACGAGCCCGGCCAGAAGACCACCCGGGCCAAGAGGGAGAGCCGGCGGATGAGGGAACTGGAGCAGGCCAAGTTCAGCCTGGAGCTCCTGAAGGTCCGAGCCACCGGCGGTGGAGCGTCCCCCTCCTCCGAGGAGAGGCGCTGGTCTGCTGAGATCCTGCCTCCTGCCACCCCGGACGCCCTGTGCTCTCCCCAGGGCACCCCGGACAGCCAGAGTTCCAAGGGCAGTTTTGAACTTCTCAGCATGGACGAGGAGGCGCCCACACCGCCCAGGGCTACGGTGGAAACACTGGACGACGAGGAAGCGCCCATTGCTACGGTGGAAACACTGGACGACGAGGAAGCGCCCATTGCTAGGGCGGAAACACTCGACGATGACGAGGAGCCTAGCTCTCCTCTCGTTGTCTCGGCTGCACCAGAAGCGGAGGTGCCAGAACAACCGGAGGTGTTCTTCTCAAGCCCTAAGCCAGACCAGCCTCCCAGGGTTGGTGTTTCTCCCGTCGTCATGGCCCCTCAACACAGTCAGAGCCAGGCCAACGTCGACCTGGAACCCCCCTCTCCGACACTTCCGCCCAAAATGGAGAACTACCTCCCGACCTTCTACGTTCCTGCCAACGAGGGCGGCATGGCCGTCGCTAACCGTCCTTCCGATGGGGCAGCTGTCTCCACCTCCACTACAGCCACTACATCCACCGTCACCAAGCCTCTCAGAGAGAGGAGAGAGTCGTCACGGCGACCGGTGGTGGTGGTCATCAGCATGCAGCAGAAAGAAACGCCTGTGAGGGAGGAGCTCGGCGCAACGGTGGTCCGTCCTCCTGTGGAACTCCGGGACAAAGCGGCCCAGACGTCGCCTCTGCAGCCAAGCAGCCACGCTGCTCCTGTCCCCCCTGTGGACCACCAGACAAGCAGCCACGCTGCTCCTGTCCCCCCTGTGGACCACCAGACAAGCAGCCACACTGCTCCTGTCCCCCCTGTGGACCACCAGACAAGCAGCCACACTGCTCCTGTCCCCCCTGTGGACCACCAGACAAGCAGCCACACTGCTCCTGTCCCCCCTGTGGACCACCAGACAAGCAGCCACACTGCTCCTGTCCCCCCTGTGGACCACCAGACAAGCAGCCACACTGATCCTGTCCCCACTGTGGACCACCAGGCTGTCCTGTTGGCCACCCAGACTCCTAATGTCCCCGTGGCCAACCAGGTGTGTAAATATGTTTTTGGACCTTTTGTGGTAAAAGCAAAAAATTATAATAATACAAAATATATATATTTATCTACTTGCAACCCATCCCCCCCAACCCTCCAACACTAACCGTTTCTTTTTTCTTGAATAACGACACCCACTGTATTTGTACTTGTAAAACTGTGAAGCAGACTCCTGTGGTCCCCGTGGCCAACCAGGCTGTGCTGGAGAAGCTGGAGCGCCTGAACTCGGAGCAGCAGGAGCGGCTGCGCAGCCAGCAGCGGCACAACGAGAGGCAGATGATGGAGCAGATCCGACTGCAGACGGAGGTCCTGGAGAAGCAGCGCCACGTCTTCGCTCAGTACGAGAGGGACCGCTTTGAGAAGCAGCGGGAAGAGGCCTTGCACCGGATCCAGAAGAGCCGCCAGAGTGGCGCCGATGCCGCCGCCACCTCCGGCAGGCCACTCAGACCCAGCTCACTGTTCATCGAGAGAACGCCGGAGCTGGCTCCTCACGCCAGAACTCGGTCGGACTCTGTCGCGCCCCCTCGTCCCACGGCGGTAGATGTTATCCAGGGTAGTGCATCTCAGCCCCGGATCGTTCAGCCTCCACTGGCACCCAGAGAGAGGCTGAAGGAGGCCAGGCCTGGGGCTGACGGCTGGGCACCCAAACTCACCCTGGAGTCTCGAGACGCAGGAGGCACCAGAGGCAAGGTGCACACCAGGAAAACACCCGCCAATAAGGGCACGACGGTCAACATGACCGACAAGGGGAACATCTTCTTCTCTCCTAAAGACAGGGTGACGTTTACCAAGTGAGTGTAATAGTAATGGAACCGTGGTGTTCATCTGTTTTGTCGTTTTTTTTAGTATTATTCATGAAACTTTTCAGTTTTCGTGTTCATTTTAATAACCCATTTTGTTTGTGTTTTTATTCCCCCTTCTATTGTATCTATCTTTGTTTTAGGTTTGACAAGGATGCTGTTACTCCGGAGAAGCCGATAACTATCCACAAAGACGGGCCCTCACCTGTCACCAAACCTTCTAAGGGATCCAAACCACGGGAGGTGGGTGGTTTTTCACCTAATAGCTATAGATAATACCATACATATAAATGATATAGTTTGTGGGTGTGCACTTTTGTATTTGCATGCGTGAGTGAGTGGTAGGGGCGCAGGATGCCTACCCGTGAAGAAACTAGTAAGAAAGTGTCTTACGGTGCAGTGGTTTGGCATGGACACTAAAGGGGCTATATGTAAATAATAACATGTACTAAACCACTGGTTCCAAAACTTTCCAGGTCGAGTCCCGAAAGAGAGATTAGACGTTTGCCCGGGATTCAAACTATCAGGTCTACAAGTGCTCAATGCATTGCAAGCTTGTAGATCAGCTATTTTCACCTCTTCTTTTTATAATTTTTTGTATAAACAAACGGGTCCCGACCCACTGTTTGGGAAAAGTCCTTTACCAAGGAAGCTCTTTACTGAAGGAAAGGAAGCTCTTTACTGAAGGAAAGGAAGCTCTTTACTGAAGGAAAGGAAGCTCTTTACTGAAGGAAAGGAAGCCAATGGCGACGGGATGAACGCTTTCATGTGTGGCAAACCTCTCACCGGAAGTTCCATGAAATACACGCCAGTGAATAGAGCCGGCTGGACCAGCTTGTGATCAAACATTATTTCTGAATGATTGATGATCCTTTGTCATATAATCGGTTCCGGAATATACAGTAAAAGAAGCCATGTCACATGTTGTTTTCTAATCACTTTCTTTTCCATGTGCCCAGTACATCATTTTATTGAGGCAAAAAGCGGCAGGTATCACGCAATTTGGTCTTACTTACTTGGCACTTACTTGGCACGTTCAGAAACGTACTTTGTGCCCTTTAGATACGTAATAAAATGACACTGTGTAGTACACTTTTCGATGTGTACACAGTGTGTACACAGTGTGTACACAGTGTGTACACATCGCAGATTCTATCTGCCCAACATAGCAGACAATAATGTGTTATATGTCTCTGTTATTGTCCAGAAGCGATTACTTTACAAAGGTCTCAGTCATTCAGAAATAGTGTTTGTTCATGAGCTGGTCACCGGGCTCTCATTTCCACCAAACTTCCGGGTGCAGTTTGGCTCCCGTGGTGCGACGAATCTGCTGTCTGGAATGACATGATAGTGAAATTGCCGTTGGTAGCCTTACCTTCTTATTAATATACATTGATGTTTACATGATGTGTTGTTGACTTGTGCTGAACGCCAGGTGGGGAGAGCAGGCCACAAAAAGAAAGCTCGAATGGCGCGGACGCGCTCCGACTTCCTCACCCGCGCCCCCGTGGTCTCAGCGGGGGGGCGCGAGTCCGACGAGGACGATTATGACGGCGACGCCACCCCCGCCGCCACGAGCCCCCGCCATTATACACTGCCCCTCCCCAAACAGAACTCCATGGAGGCGGGCCTAGGAGAAGCCTGTTTCAGTGACTCTGAGATGGTAACGGGCCCAGAAACCAGACAGCGGCCGTCAAATTGATCTGTAGTTGTTTTTAAAACATGGCTAACCCGCTCAGCAGAGGCTATAACAATAGAGCTTATACTGATGAGCGTTTTCCTATCTTCTAATACGATATATTTTCTACGTGATTACTGTGAGAAGGAAAAGCACGTGTCTGCTTGAATGTCTGCTACAAATTTAGGGAATCCATTAACCTCCTAAATTTGACTTTCATTTTTATTGTAGTATATTGAGTTTTCATATTACTCTTTCAGTTAGCTTATTAGAAGCTACTCATCGATGCAAGGCATTTTTTCACAAAAATGTGCTTTTCCGTCCAATATTAACTTTAATGCTAACATTAACCCTTTTCTAGCGGACGCTCCAACCTCCAATCTAACTAACATTAACCCATTTTAATCTAGTTGATGCCTGCTAACATCTACACACTCTCTCTCTCTCTCTCTCTCTCTCTCTCTCTCTCTCTCACACACACACACACACGAGTTGCCTAGATTTGAGCTTGCTCTTTATTCATGCATTATTCACAATTGTTTATTTTAACTGCTGCATGTCCAGTAGAAGATAAACGGGGGTCATCAATTCATCAATATTTCCGTACACGGACACATGTGTGTGTACACACTATTACAATGTTCATATTTGGATCATAAGACCCAATTACTGAATGTTAAGTCTCCAGGTTTTCTTCAGAATATGTATGACACTCATTTACTACGATACTAAGGCACATAAGGACACTAGTACTAGTCATTCTCAAATATTTTGTTTGCTAGAAGGACCCCCATAACTCTGAGAGTGTACACATGGAACCAAATGGACCCTTATGGGCCATTTGGTTCCATGTGTACAATCTTAGAGTTACAGAGCTGGCTATCTCTTTATGTGTTTCGGGCCATATTATTGTTCACTCATTTTGTATGTCCGTGACAAAAACAAATATATTTTGACAGAAATGTCCACCACAAGCCAGCATGGAGATGACCCCCTGTGCATGAACTCTCTAAGCTGCCACTGGTCCAGCCTTGGGATCCGATCTGCTGTGACCTTTGGGATCATTAACCCTCTGTCTGACTTCTTTATTCCTTGGAAAATATATAAAGTATATCTCTGCTGTCGGGAAGAAACCACCTAACTCCAACATATTCATTTTTCAGGATTTTTGATTTTTTTTTCATGAAATTAAGAAAACCTTATATTTTGAAAACAAAGCAATACTGCCTCGTCAAAGTTGATGTTGTGACTTTATATATTGTTAATTACTTGCATGAGAGCGGGAGATGTGGTGAAGTTAGTTTCTTTAGCGGAAAGTTTGAGGGTTCAATGGACCAATGTCCAAAGCGTTTTATAGCACTGATTTATGCCATAAAATCTAAAATGGAGTTAGGAGGTTTCCTCCCGACAGCAACGACTGTTGCTTGTGCCATATTCTTATGAGAAGAAGAATAAATCATTTTTGTAAACTTTTCTAGAGATGTCACCCTGCAATGCCACAATATTCATATAAACGCTTTAATAAATGTGAAAGTTCATTGAGTTGATGCTGCCATCTAGTGGTGGGTTTGATGCTCTGTGATCTGAAGACAAATCAAGTCCTCTTAGCATAATAAAACAAGTCAACGGTGTTGTCATGCTGTTGTGCTCTGTGACGTTTCAGCCCACAAGCTCTGGGGAACTGAAGAAACACAAAGCCATGTCCTCTGGGGATCTGGGTAAAATGGACACGCTACGCAAGAACTCGCAAGACGGGAGGTTTGTACATTCAAAAACTCAAAAGCTCCCCTTGATCCAAAACAGTGGTTTTCAACCCTTTTGATACCATGGCCCATTTCTGCATTCGAGCCATATACCAACATTTCATGAGATTTTGCATCTCAGACCCAAATCCTTTTTTTGTTTGTCCACAATTCCATTCTGCATTGATGTTGGTACCATAGGAGAAATAGCAGTTGATCAAAATAACAATTCTTCTACTTTCTCCAATTGTGTAGACTTCTTGTATGGGTCCATTTGGTGTAATTTTACCCTGGACCACTAGTTGAAAACCACTGATCCAGAGCATGGTTCTTGGTAGTACGCTACGGATTGTTTCTCCTGTTGCTGTTGGTAATCCTCAAAACTATGCCTATTTCTTTATACTAGGCCAGTGGTTCTCAACCAGTGGGGGGGGGGGGGGGGGGGGGGGGGGTTCCTATTATTAGATCTTCAACTTAAATGATTAACATCTGCATTAAGTCTACAATTACAGAATGTAGAAGAATTGTTATTTTGTTCAATATTTGCCTGTTATCTCTCCTATGGTACCAACATCAATACAGCATGGAATTGTGGACAAAATATTTTTGAAAATAGTCTTGAGTCTGAGAGGCTAAATCTCATCAGATCTGGTCTGTGGCTCAAATGCCCAATAAATAATGAACCTTGATATGAAAAGGTCCTCTTCTTTGTTCGTGTTGTTTTTACTCTGCCAGTGTTTCGTGGTAAGATGTGGTTCTGTTCATGTTACAGGGTTCGTGGTAAGATGTGGTTCTGTTCATGTTACAGGGTTCGTGGTAAGATGTGGTTCTGTTCATGTTTTTCAGGGTTCGTGGTAAGATGTGGTTCTGTTCATGTTACAGGGTTCGTGGTAAGATGTGGTTCTGTTCATGTTACAGGGTTCGTGGTAAGATGTGGTTCTGTTCATGTTACAGGGTTCGTGGTAAGATGCGGTTCTGTTCATGTTACAGGGTTCGTGGTAAGATGTGGTTCTGTTCATGTTACAGGGTTCGTGGTAAGATGTGGTTCTGTTCATGTTTTTCAGGGTTCGTGGTAAGATGTGGTTCTGTTCATGTTACAGGGTTCGTGGTAAGATGTGGTTCTGTTCATGTTACAGGGTTCGTGGTAAGATGTGGTTCTGTTCATGTTACAGGGTTCGTGGTAAGATGTGGTTCTGTTCATGTTTTTCAGGGTTCGTGGTAAGATGTGGTTCTGTTCATGTTTTTCAGGGTTCGTGGTAAGATGCGGTTCTGGGGTAAAACCAAACACGGGGAGAAGAAGACATCGAGAGAAAAGCTGATCTGTGGAGGAGATTCCCTGGATGGAGACAGCGGAGAGGCAGGACCTCTGCTAGGAGAGGGTGGGTGATGGGGGGGGGGGCTATAGACCTCTGCTAGGAGAGGGTGGGTGATGGGGGGGGGGGCTATAGACCTCTGCTAGGAGAGGGTGGGTGATGGGGGGGGCTATAGACCTCTGTATGGAGAGGGTGGGTGATGGGGGGGGGGGGGGCTATAGACCTCTGCTAGGAGAGGGTGGGTGATGGGGGGGGGCTATAGACCTCTGCTAGGAGAGGGTGGGTGATGGGGGGGGGCTATAGACCTCTGCTAGGAGAGGGTGGGTGATGGGGGGGGCTATAGACCTCTGTATGGAGAGGGTGGGTGATGGGGGGGGGGGGGGCTATAGACCTCTGCTAGGAGAGGGTGGGTGATGGGGGGGGGCTATAGACCTCTGTATGGAGAGGGTGGGTGATGGGGGGGGGGGGGGCTATAGACCTCTGCTAGGAGAGGGTGGGTGATGGGGGGGGGGGGGCTATAGACCTCTGCTAGGAGAGGGTGGGTGATGGGGGGGGCTATAGACCTCTGCTAGGAGAGGGTGGGTGATGGGGGGGGGGGGGCTATAGACCTCTGCTAGGAGAGGGTGGGTGATGGGGGGGGCTATAGACCTCTACTAGGAGAGGGTGGGTGATGGGGGGGGGGGGGGGGCTATAGACCTCTGCTAGGAGAGGGTGGGTGATGGGGGGGCTATAGACCTCTACTAGGAGAGGGTGGGTGATGGGGGGGCGGCTATAGACATCTGCTCGGAGAGGGTGGGTGATGGGGGGGGGGGCTATAGACCTCTGCTAGGAGAGGGTGGGTGATGGGGGGGGGGGCTATAGACCTCTGCTAGGAGAGGGTGGGTGATGGGGGGGCTATAGACCTCTACTAGGAGAGGGTGGGTGATGGGGGGGCGGCTATAGACATCTGCTCGGAGAGGGTGGGTGATGGGGGGGGGGGGCTATAGACCTCTGCTAGGAGAGGGTGGGTGATGGGGGGGGGCTATAGACCTCTGCTAGGAGAGGGTGGGTGATGGGGGGGGGGGGCTATAGACCTCTGCTAGGAGAGGGTGGGTGATGGGGGGGCTATAGACCTCTGTATGGAGAGGGTGGGTGATGGGGGGGGGGCTATAGACCTCTGTATGGAGAGGGTGGGTGATGGGGGGGGGGGGGGGGGGGCTACTGCCATGTTCAGTAGATTACTGCCATGTAGATTGTAGAGTATTGCCATGTAGATTACTGGAATTGCCATGTAGATTACTGGAATAAATGGATTCTATCTGCCCAAATTATCCAATTTACAACCTGTATGCATTGGTGTAAAGTAAGTACAAGTACTGTACTATTTTGAGATATTTTGACTTTCTTCAGTATTTACCATTTTCAATCAAGTTCTACTACACTACATCAGAGGCAAATTGTACTTTTACTCCATTATAATTATTTGAAAACTACTACTACTACTTACGTTACTAGTTACTGATTATTATTACAAAACCTACATTAACCACTTCAGCCCTATATACATTTCATCCATTTGAAAAGAGCAGATCTACAAAGCTCACAATGTGTCGCATTGTGGGGCGTTGTGAGCTTGTAGATCGGCTGTTTTCAGAGCACAGCAACCGAGCACAACCAAACATATAGAACAACTTGTGGCACTGCCTAACATTTTTGTCTAGTTTTTAATTATTGCCGAATTTGTCAGTATATTTAGTCTTCGTTTTAGTCATCATAGCTTAGTTTTTATGTAGTTTCCCTCAGTGAAAAGAGGTAGTTGGCGGACGTTTTTCATCATGGTTTTTAGTGGAAGAAGAACTGATATGATGCGTCTCTGACTGTTCCTCTCCTCCCACCCAGCAGGACAGGGGTACCTGTCCCCCCCACGGAGCCCCGAGCTGGCCGCAGAGCGGCGAGGCTCCAGGGAGTCCAAGGAGAACAAGGAGCCGTCTCCCAAGGTGAAGAGGAGGCGCAGTGTGAAGATCAGCAACGTGGCGTTGGAGCCCACGCACTGGCAGAACGAAGCCCTGCAGATCCTCACCTGTACTAACGACTACCGCAGCATGAACGACTTCCTCATGAAGAAGGTAGTCTACTGTCCACTAAAACTATGACCAAAAACCGTTGGTCGAAAACTAAGTAATAACTAAGCTTTGATGACTAAAACTATTGACTAAAGTATATTGACAATTTCGCCAAACAAATTAAAAACTAGACTAAAATGTTAGGGAAGGACTAGTGGACTAGATATCCAGTAGAACTGGAAGACAAGTCAACTTTTCAGATGAAAAACTAGAGGTTCACGCGCCTTCTGTGCGTTCACATCTAGCTTAAAGAAAAACACAGGAGTCCAGTTCCTGTTTCAAAAGGCTGTTTTCTCAGAATGTAGGTGGCGGTGATTGAACTGAAAGTGGACATTCTGGGATATTTTTTTATGTTATGCTGTGGTGAGGTTACAATATTAACGCTTCTGAAGAGAAATATACTTTTTAGATGGAAGAGTGAGTAATGTCTCAAGCAGGCACGATTGTTAGGGGGAGGGGGTGCTAATGGTGAAATTAAAGTAAATAAAAGAATGCAAGCACATTGAAGGTGGTAAAAGGAGACTATGTTGCTAGAGTACAGATCAATGTTGCGTGAGGGGCGTTGCGCGTGGAGACAGAACTTGCAAAGTATGAGGAACAGTTGGGACGTAGAGAAAGCACAGTGAGGGAATGTCAGTTTCGCCTATGTTATGGTCTATGACTTGGATATCTGAACTGGCGCACATTTTTATGCGCCCATCTCAAATGTAAATATAGATAAGACTACAACTAAGTGACATTTTATTCAAAAGACTATGACTAAAACGGCATCAAAATGTACATTCCCCCCATCTCTCTCTTTCTCTCTCTCTCTCTCTCTCTCTCTCTCTCTCTCTCTCTCTCTCTCTCTCTCTCTCTCTCTCTCTCTCTCTCTCTTTCTCCCTCTCTCTCTCTCTCTCTCTCTCTCTCTCTGTTTTGTAACAATTTCATCCTCATGCACAGTTCACATACATTTGTGAATGAACATGTCAATTCCAGCTGTAATTAGAATAATATACTAGTGTGTCATGTTGTCGATGTTTAATAAGTTGTATTGTGTCCCATTCTTCTTCGATCAACGACCTGGACACATTATGTTTAATAGGTTGTATGGTCTCCTGTTCTTCCAGATCAACGACCTGGACACATTATGTTTAATAGGTTGTATGGTCTCCTGTTCTTCTTCGATCAACGACCTGGACACATTATGTTTAATAGGTTGTATGGTCTCCTGTTCTTCCAGATCAACGACCTGGACACATTATGTTTAATAGGTTGTATGGTCTCCTGTTCTTCCAGATCAACGACCTGGACACATTATGTTTAATAGGTTGTATGGTCTCCTGTTCTTCCAGATCAACGACCTGGACACATTATGTTTAATAGGTTGTATGGTCTCCTGTTCTTCTTCGATCAACGACCTGGACACATTATGTTTAATAGGTTGTATGGTCTCCTGTTCTTCCAGATCAACGACCTGGACACATTATGTTTAATAGGTTGTATGGTCTCCTGTTCTTCCAGATCAACGACCTGGACACATTATGTTTAATAGGTTGTATGGTCTCCTGTTCTTCCAGATCAACGACCTGGACACATTATGTTTAATAGGTTGTATGGTCTCCTGTTCTTCTTCGATCAACGACCTGGACACATTATGTTTAATAGGTTGTATGGTCTCCTGTTCTTCCAGATCAACGACCTGGACACATTATGTTTAATAGGTTGTATGGTCTCCTGTTCTTCTTCGATCAACGACCTGGACACATTATGTTTAATAGGTTGTATGGTCTCCTGTTCTTCCAGATCAACGACCTGGACACATTATGTTTAATAGGTTGTATGGTCTCCTGTTCTTCCAGATCAACGACCTGGACACATTATGTTTAATAGGTTGTATGGTCTCCTGTTCTTCCAGATCAACGACCTGGACACATTATGTTTAATAGGTTGTATGGTCTCCTGTTCTTCCAGATCAACGACCTGGACACAGAGGATGGTAAGAAGGACACCATGGTAGACGTGGTCTTCAAGAAGGCTCTGAAGGAGTTCCGTCTCAACATCTTCAACTCCTACTCCACAGCACTGGCGGTTCGTTACCTATCAAAATCTTCGTTTATGATAGTCAGTCACTCATTTTGATGCAGTCCGTTTCTAAATGTGAGTCCATATGAGTCAAATCGCTGGGATCATTTGTTTATTTGTTATGTGTAAATTATGTCAGACTTCTGTGCTCTATTCCTATTTTTTTAGTAAGTAAAGTAAGTAAGTAAAAGTATAATCAATACTGCAATGTAATAACGCTATACTTAAAGTACTAAAAGTAATAGTACTCATTATGCAGAATGTCCCGTTTCAGAAGGTTCAAGGTATCATAATATCTATAAATGTCTCTGTACGTCTGTCTATCTGTCTGTTACATACGTACGTGTGTACGGCTGTAAAGCACGTAACCTGAGAACTGTTCGCCCCACCGACTTCAAATTCGACACACATTTCAAACCCCCACAGGGAGTGCAGTGCCCGGTGTCGAGTCGGTCAGACCCACGGTTGTCCAGAACCGCCACAAAAGGCTTCTGCCCGGGATCTGGACAGGGCCCATGCTCCATATATGGAGCTGGCCTGTTCTGACATCACAACACTCCATATTTGGACGTGCCTGACACAGAACTCCATATAGGAATAAAGGGACACAGAGAGACAGATACAGAAATCTCCATATATGGGCAAATTGGGCATAAAGGGAGGAACGGTTACTCTGACACGGGTACAATGGGTATTGCATAGCCGGGTGCGGCATGGATCTCCAACTTCCATCGTTACCGACTGAGTGCTCTATACAGCTGGGCACCGGTCTAGTGTATAAAATGTATTCATCTTTTGAAATCTATTATCAAAAGTTTAAATAGGGCTGAAGTGGTTAATGTATGTTTTTTTCAAATATTTGTTGCCTCTGAGATGTAGTGGAGTATCCTTCCTGCCTCTGACCGTATTGTTTTGTCATGCCCGGCCGATGGTTTATGTTCCTCCCCAGATGGACGACGGTAAGAGTATCCGCTACAAGGACCTTCACGCTCTTTTTGAGCACATCCTGGAGAAGACGATGCGCCAGGAGCAGAGGGACTGGAGCGAGTCGCCCGTCAAGGTGTGGGTCAACACCTTCAAGGTGTTCTTGGACGAGTTCATGACGGAGTACAAGCCCATGGACAGCACCATCAGCAAGGTACACCGTCCGCATGGTTGATTCTTCTGACCGCAAATTCTGATTTTGTTTTAGTTTTTTGGTCTTTTGAGTAAATGGTAAATGGTACATTTATATAGCTCTCCTTTATCCAAGGCGCTTTACATAGATTGTGCATTACATTCACCCCCTCACTCATTCACGACACCGATGGCGGAGGAAACCATGCAAATATTTGTTGCCTCTGAACCTGCTCATCAGGAGCAATCAGCATCATGCTCAAGGACACTTTGACACTAAGATTGCATTCTCACCTGTACTTCGGTAGACTCTGTGCAGCGATTGGGAGTGAACTTGCATCATTCTTGCATTTTTAATTTGCTGCGTTTGCGTTCACACTGCACTGTGTCAACCGCAGCAGGGAACTTTATCAATGTGTTCAATTCATAAACTACACAGTGAAATCTCTGATTATACTTTGAGTAGCGTAATAGTTGGACTTAAGTGCGGGTAACGTGGATGCAGTGTCGGGGACTGGACGTTAGAGTGTGTGTGTGCGTGTGCATGTGCGTGCGTGCGTGCGCTTCTCTTTTGAGCACATGGAGGCAGAGCGCAGACAGCAGCGCAAAATTAATCCAACGTTTTGCATTCACACCGGCAGTGAATCGAAGTCGGGTGCGCTTGGAAGCGAAGCGAAACCCCTGCTTTTTGGCGAAATAGAATTTGAAACCAGAATTTGAATGAGCCTTCACACCTGCCAAACGAAGCGCACTTACCAACAGTACGCAGCAAGATTCGTTTTAATGGCTGTATGACATTGTGGTGTGAAGGCGACCTAACTCAGGGGGAGCTCGGGATCGAACCGGGAACCTTCCGGTTCCCAAGCTGCCGCTCTACCCCTGAGCCATTGCCGCCAGTTTTAGTCATATTTTAGTCATCTGAAATGTTTTAGTTTGAATCTTTTTTTAGTTTACTAAATATCATAAGATTTTAGTCGACTAAATCTACAGTTGGTTTCGTTGACAAAAATTTATTTTGGCTTGGTGTAGTAATGGCTGATTTAACACTTGGTTGCATGCTGAAAATAGCAGATCTACTGTCAAGCGTACCTAATGCAAATCACAATATATGTTTTACTGTTCTTTATATCCACAGCCGGTAGTTAAACCAGAACGCAAAAAGAGGAGGAAAAAAGACGCTGACATCGTAAGTGTTTGTTATTTAGTACATTTCAGCTTGACGTCCTTATCTAGAAGTTTAGCTATACTGTACCCATAATTTTCTATGGCAGTGAGTCCTCCACACATTGAGCAGTGAACTTCCAAAGGGATGTACCGTACATTTCAAGTGATCCCCTTCTAAACCAGTGGTTCCCAAAGTGGGGTCCGGGGGACCCTAGGGGTCCTTGAGGGAGTTGCAGGGGGTCCCCAGCTAAATGATAGTTTGGAACCAAATGGACCCTTATGAGTCTGTAACTCTGAGAGTGTACAAATGGAACCAAATGGACCCTTATGGGTCTGTAACTCTGAGAGTGTACAAATGGACCCTTATGGGTCTGTAACTCTGAGAGTGTACCATTGGAACCAAATGGACCCGTTAGGTTGTACGTGTTTCGGCCAGGTGGGCCTTCCTCAGCGTTCGTCAGAGGTAATAAAACATGTGAAAAGGACATCCATTGTGTACTGTAGACTGAAAAACTGTCTAAAACAACAGTAGTGACATTGATGAATTCCAAGTAAGAGAGCTGCCCAGGATAACAGTCCACTTGTTTTTCTATTGGTTCAGCATTCAGTACATAAAATAAAACAAAACCTCTACTTTTATTTAAGCTATAATGTCTACTTGCAGATGTGAATGTTAATACTGTCCACGCTAACAATGCAACATTTAAATAATGTGTTATTTTTGTTTAGTGACAAATTAGTGAATATACACTAAACTCCTGCTCTACTGCACTCTGTAGGTGGAAGAGCATAATGGCCACATATTTAAGTCCACCCAGTACAGCATCCCCACGTACTGCGAGTACTGTTCCTCTCTCATCTGGATGATGGACCGGGCCTGTGTCTGCAAACGTAAGTGTGTGTGTGTTTGTGTGCATGTGTATGTGCCTATCTACAGTACCACCTTTTTCGTACCAGCTCAGTGGCCTTGTGGTTAGAGTGTCCGCCCTGAAACTGGGAGGTCGGGTCATACCAAAGACTGTAAAAATGGGACCCAATGCCTCCCTGCTTGACACTCGGCATCAAAGGGTTGGATTGGGGGTCAAATCTACTAATCAAATGATTCCCAAGAGCGGGACACGCAGCTTACCGCTCCTTGGCTGCGGCTCACCGCTCCAAGAGATGGGTCAAATGCGGAGAACAACTTTCACTGCGGTAACATGTGTGACAAATCGTATGACTTTGACCTAGCCTGGCATGGCCAGACTAATATCACTGTTTAGATATTAGTCTGGAATCTCTGTGTGGAACAACATGCATTTACACATGGCGAATAAAAAAAATGCCTCTGCTGATAAATCCGCCCCATATTTGCATACCTGACCCTGACTGGTCCCTCACTACTTCAGAAGGAGTGAAATCCAATCACAACTGAACTGAGCAGATTTCCAGGCTAATCTACCAGCAGCACTAGTCTGCTCCAAAGTGAACATCATTAGTTTCAATGTAATGGTGAAGGCCACACAATAGACCCTTGATATGCATCCAGGCTCATTCCTATGGTCATTCAGGCTGGTGACACGCAGCCTGTCAGCAGCTTATGTAAGCTTTGCATAGAGGTGTGATCTTTAACCCATTTAGGCCTGACCTCAAATTATTCTAAAAACAAATTCAAAAATAGCAGACCTACAAGCTCGTAGCGCGCCACTCGGTGGCACGCTATGAGCTTGTAGATCTGCTATTTTTCAATAGCTAAATTATAACAATGTTTAAAACACCAAAAGGGGTTCCCGTCCCAAAATGGGTTAAAGCATCTTGAAAGCAAGCCCAAATAAGAAACTATACACTTCAGAAACAAGCACAAACTAAAAGAACTCTCGATTATGAAAATGTACAAACTACTTTACAGGAAAACAAGCCAAAAGTCACTTATAATAATAATAACAATACCTGGCACCAGTGACCAGGATGTTGCAGGCCAGCGCTGCAGATTACTGCCACCTCCTGGAGTTATGTCACCTGGTTTCCTTAACGCATGCGCTTAACAATGTGCTGTCGGCCGACTGTTTGTGCTGAACTAAAAGCCAACAGACTGCCAGTCAAGTTCTATTATTTTTATTGGAGTCACCTTAGAGGTTTAGTTCACATTTTTGGACTCAGACCTGTAGGAAATACTTGCCATTAATATAGTGGTTGCAAAGTTGATTGCCTGAGTCCCATGGTGGGAGTTCTGGTCTGGTTTTGATGAATATTAATTAGTTTGTGTAATTTGGTGGGGGTCTGGGGGCCACTCATTAAAAATAAATTATTCCACAAAACTAGCGTCATTTGTATTCTTGACCTATTTCTATATACATGGAACTATTGTTTGTGTCCAGTATCACTATGCCAGCAACAGCACTGAGGAACTTTTTCTCCACTAGTCCCTTTCTGACATTTTCTATTTTTTTGTCAATATATTTAGTCTCAGTTCTAGTCATCATAGCATTTTATTTCGGGTTTTTTCGTCACTGAAAAAAGGCAGTCGACAAAAAACTAGTTTTAATCGACAAAATCAACACTCACATCGACACCCATGCACACAGTTCTTTTCATAGACTGGTCCAATCACACCATAGATCTCTGTCTCTAGCAGTTCTCTGTTCCTCCTGGGCCTCCCCCCTTCCCCCTCGCCTCTCCAGACCTCTAATCAGATTGTTTTCAACTGGACTCATGGGGTCTGCGGCTCTCTGCTCTGTGTCTCTCTGCCAGAGCGTCCCGACACAACACAGTTATCCTTGTCCTCAACACAGGATGTTTTGCCCATGCCGGGCCAAGGTTGCCTTTGTCTTTCAGAACTTTTTAGACAGCTAGCTAGCTTAGTGGCGGGCGGACGGGTGGCTCACCTCGTCCGAGCGCGTTTTGTTTTGATCAATAATGAGGAGACACTGTCTTTCTGTTGAAAATGGGACTGACATCTATGACTTCTCTCGGTGTGTTCATCCAGTGTGCCGCTACGCCTGCCACAGAAAGTGCTGTCAGAAGATGACCACCAAGTGCAGCAAGAAGGTGAGTCAGCCATATTGTTGTCCGTTCTGACAATAACATCTCATGACATCAATTATGCGGCTATAACTGTATAGTTTTACACAATATTGAAACTGTCCATTTTATTATTATTATTATTACCCTTATTATTATTATTATTATTATGCGTTGGCCTGCTTGTGATTGCTCATTGATCATTACATTGATCAATACGCGTGTTACGAACCGGCCTAGGGGAGCCGAAGGCACAAAAAAAAGTGGACTCCCTCCTTCCCGGCCCCCAAACACAACCCGCCAACACCATTTTAAAAGTACACAATACAGTGATTTATTACGACATTGACCATACATACATACATGGTCAATGCCATACCCTCAGGGTGGCCACCTGAACATCATATCCTAATCAAACAAAAGTCCTATGCTTACCTTAACACATAACATAGAACGTACCTAACTCTAAACTAAAGAACAAACACATGAACAAAGTAAAGTAAATCATCCTATCATGGCTGTAACTAAATGGTGTATTTATATAGCCTTTTATCCAAAGTGCTTTACACAGATTATGCATTACACCCATACACACACACACACACACACACACACACACACGGCCGCTCTTCGGCGCCATTGCCGCCCTGTAACTCATGTTAACAGTGACATAACTAAAAACACGGGCCAACAGAGGACTGCTGTTGTTGGAGGCTGGCAAGCAGGAAGACATCTGTGAACCGGACACCGGTGACAGCCATCTTTGTAGATCAGTGGTTTTTAACCCCCTAACAAAAGGGCAGGGGCCAAAGCCCCAAAAGCAACCCCCTCTGCACGTGCCTGCATTCAGACACCACGCGTATATCTATTCTACGTCCGAGCATAGACATGGTAACGCCCCGCCTGATTGGCCCCGTCTTGCCTGTATCTCCGAGATGCAAGGTACTCCGTGGTGGGAAATAATACAAGTAGCCTACAAGAGAATGACAACATGCGACAGTAACTTGTAACTTTAATTTTTGTAGAAGATCAAACTAATATTGTTTGTGCCGTTTTCTTTGATTGAATAATTGATTGAACACGTATGTACTATGAATTGATTTGGCTGTGTATTATTCTTGCTTTACAGTAATGTTTTGTGCCTCCTTCCAGTTTGACTCAGAGCTTTACAGTAATGTTTTGTGCCTCCTTCCAGTTTGACTCAGAGCTTTACAGTAATGTTTTGTGCCTCCTTCCAGTTTGACCCAAAGCTTTACAGTAATGTTTTGTGCCTCCTTCCAGTTTGACTCAGAGCTTTACAGTAATGTTTTGTGCCTCCTTCCAGTTTGACCCAAAGCTTTACAGTAATGTTTTGTGCCTCCTTCCAGTTTGACTCAGAGCTTTACAGTAATGTTTTGTGCCTCCTTCCAGTTTGACTCAGAGCTTTACAGTAATGTTTTGTGCCTCCTTCCAGTTTGACTCAGAGCTTTACAGTAATGTTTTGTGCCTCCTTCCAGTTTGACCCAAAGCTTTACAGTAATGTTTTGTGCCTCCTTCCAGTTTGACCCAGAGCTTTACAGTAATGTTTTGTGCCTCCTTCCAGTTTGACCCAGAGCTTTATGTAATGTTTTGTGCCTCCTTCCAGTTTGACCCAAAGCTTTACAGTAATGTTTTGTGCCTCCTTCCAGTTTGACCCAGAGCTTTACAGTAATGTTTTGTGCCTCCTTCCAGTTTGACTCAGAGCTTTACAGTAATGTTTTGTGCCTCCTTCCAGTTTGACTCAGAGCTTTACAGTAATGTTTTGTGCCTCCTTCCAGTTTGACTCAGAGCTTTACAGTAATGTTTTGTGCCTCCTTCCAGTTTGACCCAGAGCTTTATGTAATGTTTTGTGCCTCCTTCCAGTTTGACCCAGAGCTTTATGTAATGTGTTGTGCCTCCTTTCCAGTTTGACCCAGAGCTTTATGTAATGTTTTGTGCCTCCTTCCAGTTTGACCCAGAGCTTTATGTAATGTGTTGTGCCTCCTTTCCAGTTTGACCCAGAGCTTTATGTAATGTTTTGTGCCTCCTTCCAGTTTGACCCAGAGCTTTATGTAATGTGTTGTGCCTCCTTTCCAGTTTGACCCAGAGCTTTATGTAATGTGTTGTGCCTCCTTTCCAGTTTGACCCAGAGCTTTATGTAATGTTTTGTGCCTCCTTTCCAGTTTGACCCAGAGCTTTATGTAATGTGTTGTGCCTCCTTTCCAGTTTGACCCAGAGCTTTCGTCCAGACAATTCGGAGTGGAGGTATCTCGTCTGACCAACGATGAGAGAACGGTGCCCCTAGTGGTGGAGAAGCTCATCAACTACATCGAGATGCATGGTCTTTACACGGAAGGAATCTACCGCAAATCTGGTTCCACCAATAAGATCAGAGAACTCAAATTGGGACTGGACACAGGTGAATTCATATGAGTAAATACCGCCAGCGGTTGTAGTCGTGGTGAAGTTGGCTAGCTTGTCAGAGTAGTGAAAATAAGGAGGAAAACTATTATCCAGCTAAATTTGAATACCGTTGCATTGTTTTTTGCACTTCTCTGTACAGATGTGGACAGTATGAACTTGGACGACTACAACATCCATGTCATCGCCAGTGTCTTTAAGCAGTGGCTGAGAGACCTCCCTAGTCCTCTGATGACATTTGAGTTGTATGAAGAGTTCCTACGAGCCATGGGTAAGCACATTGAGTTGTATGAAGAGTAACTACGAGCCATGGGTAAGCACTTACCCATGTTCCTACGTACCATGGTATATGGTGCATTTATATAACATGAATTTACTTTTTTTTCTTCTCCAGGATTGCAGGATAAAAAGGAAGTTATCAGAGGAGTGTACTCTGTTATCGACCAGCTAAGCAGAACTCATCTGAACACACTGGAACGACTCATATTCCATCTTGTCAGGTAGTGGAAAAACTCATATTCCATCTAGTCAGTAGTGGAACGCCTCATATTCCATCTAGTCAGTAGTGGAACGCCTCATATTCCATCTAGTCAGTTAAGGGCAGCTATTCTGATCCAGTTCTTTGTGCTCCCAGAATTGCCTTCCAGGAGGACACAAATCGTATGTCTGCGAACGCCTTGGCCATCGTGTTTGCCCCGTGCATCCTGCGCTGTCCCGACACCATCGACCCGTTGCAGAGCGTCCAGGACATTGGCAAGACCACAGCGTAAGAACACACTAGACTGTAATTGTGTTAATTGTGTTTTCTTATATTATTATTAAGACTAAGACTAAATCCTGAATTTTCTGTCAAAATTAACACTGGGCTGTAACCACATTATCTGTGGGCAAGGCTCGTTAAAAGTAATGTCCGGTAGAATTAAATTAGTATATTACCTTCATTTCCCCATGTCACCAAATAACCGCATTAGCTTTTCTCCTCTCATTATGACAGGTGTGTGGAGCTCATCATTGGTGAACAGATGAACAAGTATAAAGCCAGGTTAAAGGACATCAACAGTCTGGAGTTTGCTGAGAACAAGGCCAAATGCAGACTGACCCTCATTCGAAGATCAATGGTAATTTATTTCAAAAGCTAACCTGTCCTGGTCATTCACTCATAGTGAAATGGGGAACAACATTGTACTCGTTCCCCAGTGTACTTGTTCCCCGTAACCAGCAATAAAATACAATACACAACACAATGTCTGGTATAAGCTCCAGTAGCAGCAAAAGGAGGGGGACTAGTGCTACCAAGCAGGCGTTCCTTGGGTATTCTAATAAGCCCAACTGTATTTTGAGGCCATTCTTTTAGTTTAGTTTAGAGTTTGGGTAGGGAGTCGCTCTTTAACTCATTTGGCTCCACAGCGCCATCTGGTCGAGGGATCTCGCTGACACAAGTGCATTTTCAACGGCGACCACTTTTAGATTGAAAGCTAGTTTGGCCGGAGACCGAGAATCAGGAAGTACGAATCAGCTGTTTAACATTTCGCACGATTGTCATTTATTACACCCAAAACATACTTTTTGTAAGCAAGGATTTTGAGAAATGAGGCACAAATCTAGCTTTTTTTTTTACCAAAAAGAAGAATCTGAGATAAAGCCCATAGATCGTCGCAGTCCCGCCCCCTTTCATGACAACCCGGAAGAAAATTTCCCATTCATTTTTCCCATCGACGTTTCAAAAAGATTTATTTAAAGACCTGTGAGCCTCGAACAAAGCCAACTCGGGTGGTGACAAATCATGACAATAAACACACATTTTTGTGCCGAACAAATGATTAGAAAGAAGAAACAAAAAAAGGTGTTGTACCCTGCCCTTTTTTTCTTCTTTATAATTATTTGTTCGGCCCAAAGAATTGTGTTTATTATCATGTCATATTGTCAGCAGCCAAGTTGGCTTTGTCCGAGGCAATTGGCGACGGGTGAGTTAATGCTTTTTGGTAATGCATTCTACATTTTGGCAGCATAGTGCTAGCTCATCTACTGTATAAGGACATGGGATACCCACAACATTATATTTGTCTATAAGAAGCTCCAATAACCCATGGGCAAAGCTCTGCAACGGTTAACTCATGCTATACTCTAACTCCAACTAAGTTCCCTTGTGTGTTTTGAAGATAAAGACAAACTTACATTGTAATGATTTCTCATTTCTATCCTTCTCACTTTTTAAACATGCAGCCAAATGCAACTAAAAAGGTAAAGCTCTGTCTCTGCATTATTGTGTTAACTATTTTCAACGATTGATTTGATTGGTGTTGATTTGATTGGTGTTTTGGCACTGTTTTTCATTGATGTTAGTCTTTTATGCAACTTGAATGTATGCAAGTGTAAAATTCATTCAGAAGAAATGTGTCCATGGCAAAGACTTGGTCGAAATTTAGATTTTCCTTGTATACACACCATTATTATAAATCTTCCAATTTTGATCATATTTTACTGAATCAATTACTGAATGCCAAGTCTCCAGGTTTTCTTCAGCATATGTATAACAAGTTGAAGTTCATTAGAAAACATCATTGCATAACGCATGAAGCTTGCAGCATATGATGCTTCTTGGGACCGCTCTATTAAAAAAACGTATTTCCTACAAGGCTAGCTCTTTGTGTTTTTTGTGATGTTATTGTTCACTTACTGTATGTCTGTGGCACAAATGGAATTTTGACGATGACCCCTGATCGAAACCTTTCCCGGTTGATTTCCCAGGGCAAGGGTCACGTACGGAGACTAAGCTACCACACGCCGTCGCCCCCGGTCAGTCCACGGCTTCCATCGGTCAACGACACCGTGATGGAGGAGTGTGGCGGCGACGCGGGCGCGGGCGGAGCGTTGGAGGCTGAAGTGTCGGAGCTTCAGCTAGAGGAGGAGAGAGTGCTGACGGAGCAAATCGAAAGCTTGCAGAAAGAGAAGTATGTATTGTTACTATGAGTAGGGGTGCATACTTAGTTTAGACTAGTCATTTAGACATGGGTTAAGGTTAGGTTTAGGTGTGCTGCACCGTGGGAGGTTAGGGTTAGGGTGAGGGTTTGAGATAGGTTGTAGTTGTAGGACTAATGACTGGTTTAACCAATGACTAGTCTGAACCAAAAACGGTCTAAACTAAGTACTGCACCCCTATGAGTACAGTCATCAAATCAAATCAACCTTTTTTTATATGGCACATTTCACACAACCTTAGTCAACCTCCCACGGGGCAGCACACCTAAACCTAAACTTAACCCTCTCCCAACCCTTAACGCACCCCTCACCAACCCCCATTCTGTCAGGTGGATTGCCTGTATGACTTAAAACGTGGATCGGGCAACTCAGGGAAAGTGTTCTACAATTAATTAACTCTGGCAACTCGTTAATAGAGGTCAAAGTGTTCACCAGCGTGAGCCAATGGAGTCAGATTAGGACTGGTGTGAAGTGGTCACATTCTTTGGTACAATTTAAGACCTTTTTAATACCTAAAAAACATTGGCCAAATTACATAAAGTGGTGAAAGAAATCTGAAAGTTGCCGATCTACAAGCTCACAACGCCTCATGTTATCTGCGCAACCGAGTCAAACTGATTTGATTGCCTCAACTCTTACATTACAAGTGCTTATCAGGGGGGGGGGGGTCCAGGTCAAATATTATTATTTGGGGGGGGTCCCCAGTTAAATATGATTATTTTGGGATTCCCCAGTTAAAATATGATTATTTTGGGAGTCCCCAGTTGAACTTCAAATATGATTATTTTGGGTGTCCCCAGTTGAACTTCAAATATGATTATTTTGGGTGTCCCCAGTTGAACTTCAAATATGATTATTTTGGGTGTCCCCAGTTGAACTTCAAATATGATTATTTTGGGGCCTGTAAAGTTTGAGAAGCACTGCACTGCTGTACTGTATGAATTGTGTGTTGGGCTCACTGTTTGACCTGGCTGTGTGCTTCTAACAGGGAGGAGTTGACCTTTGAGATGCTGACCCTGGAGCCTCGAGCGTCGGACGACGAGACTCTGGAGTCGGAGGCCTCCATCGGTACGGCCGACAGCTCCGAGAACCTCAACGTGGACTCTGAAGGAGCCACCTCAGACTTCTCTGGTGCGTTGCTGTAACACACACGTTTACTGAGCTATATATATATATATATATATATATATATATATACATACATTTCTTTTTTTGAGTGGTGCTAGCCACTCCTATACACAGCAATGTGAGTCCCTGGCTAGGTCTGTCCCTGTCCCTGTCCGTCTGAGTACGGAAATAGCGTTTGTTGACCACCAAGTGGTACAGTACAGTACAGTACAGTACAGTACAGTACAGTACAGTACAGTACAGTACAGTACAGTACAGTACAGTACAGTACAGTACAGATGGATCTGATTTTTTTTATCACAATTTTGTTTATTCAAGGTTTCAGGGTATACAGTACATCAAATAACTTACAATATGTGACACACCCATACAGGACATACCAAAAGAAAATAATATGCCTACATATAAATGTCATATTATGAACCCATATAATATAAACCCCAACTTACGGTAATGTAAGTGTTACACTGGGCAGACATGGTCGCCTCGGAAAAGTGTTCAAATGGAATCAAGTTACTGCATCGTCTATTATCGTCATTATCGAGAAATAACAGATCGCTGAATTCAGCGATTGACCAATCAGAATCAAGCATTCAACCAAGCCGTGTAATAATCACCTTCTTTCTGTATGATGCCATTCTGGTGAGACATAATAGAAAGAAGAGTAGACAAGAAACAAAGCAACAGATGTTTCCCTAACATACTCACTGCCTTCCCCCCTGCAGAGCGAGGCCCGGCTCTGACCGCCGCCTGGCCCAGGAAGTCAGAGGACCAGAGCCCGCGGCGGCGCCGTCCTCTTCGCCGGCAGCCGGACTCCCTGGACTCCGTGGACTCCTGCTCCAGCGTCTCCTCCTTCTCCTCGTCCTCCCACTTCCACCCCTCCTCCTCCTCCTCCTCCGCCAACACCACTCGCCGCTTCCGCTTCCGTTCCAAATCCCCCTCACCAAGCTCCGCCCACGCCCAGGCTGCGGCGCTACACCACCCCCGCCTGTCCCAGTCCCCTCGCTACGACAGCCCGGACTACAGCCCCACATCGGAGCGGGACGGGCCCTACGAGGAAGGGCCCCAGTTCACCAGCCGAGGAACCTTCAACCCGCAAAAGGGCAAACAGAAACTGAAGGGGGCGAAGCATTCGGCCTCTGCTCGGCAGCCCAGGGACGGTGGCGGCCACAGCAGGGACCCGTCAGATCTACCCCAGCAGTTGGTTTTGTACGGCAGTAATGAATTCATGGTATGAACTGAAGTCAGCCGGCGGCCGACGCCAAAGCACTCCCTGTCCGACTCCCTGGCAGACGACTGCCATGTTCTCCCCAATCTCCTCTCCTCAGACTACGCCTGCTTTAGCCTTTCCATGTCTAAGGAAAATTGTCCGCAAGTGCCATGTACAGTATGTACAGCGTTGTGACTTCAAAGACCGGAGAGGAGGGTTTGGCAGAGAGAGAGACCAGACTGAGACCAGTGGATGTGGGCTCACACTCCTCGTGGCCTTAGGCTTTAATTTATACGTACGCCAAGAAACCATGTTGATTTGTCAAAACCATTTTCTTCTTCTTAAAAAAAAATTAAACATCTTTTTGTCATGAGACGTTAAGTGGAAGTCGAGTCTTAAAAAAGCCACGCATGCTCTCACGGTGCCTGAAGGAGGCACTGTTGAGTAGCCGCATAGACGCACCGAGAAAAGGGAACGCTGGGATTATATTGTGTGAGCCCACTCTGAGTCTGTTTCAGGAACTGTTCCAGAGCTGAAGTCGTGTGTGCTAAGGCAGTATGGTGTCATCAGTGACACAGTCTAAAGTGAATATGGTGATACAGAAGTCATTGATGATGCAGTCTAAAGTGAATATGGTGATACAGAAGTCATCGATGATGCAGTCTAAAGTGAATATGGTGATCCAGAAATCATCGATGATGCAGTCTAAAGTGAATAATGGTGATGCAGAGTCATCAATGATGCAGTCACTGTGATCTTTAAGAGCTCACAATCGTTAGCTGCTTTAAAAGTTTACAGCTCAATAACAATCAAAGTAAGCAGTGGTTGCTCTATTATTTCAGATTTATCCCCCCCCCCCCCCCCCCCAGCCTATTTAATACATTTTTAATTTCAAAGTATAATTCTATATGATACGATAATTATACAGGTATATACATACTGTACAAAGACGGAACACCAGTAACTGCTGGGTAGTTAAAAAGTCAAATATTTATCTTTTGCTTTGAGTATCTAGGAAAGGTATGTATGGGATTGGGCTCTGTGTGTGTGTGTGTGTGTGTGTGTGTGTGTGTGTGTGTGTGTGTGTGTGTGTGTGTGTGTGTGTGTGTGTGTGTGTGTGTGTGTGTGTGTGCATGAGTGCGTGCAAGAGAGAAAACTTCATGTGTTTGACGTTCGTGCTGCTTTTCCCCCTTCCTACGAGGGAGATATTTGCCATCAAAGGGACCAAGCTAGCTGGTGTGTGTATTATATTCCAGCCAAGGAGATCCCAGCTCTGTAAATGTTTGATGTGTATAAAACCCAGCACTGCATTCATTCACTGCTTAACAGCCATACAACCAATTGTAATGTACAGGACAATATTATTATACAGTATGTACAGTATATAGTGAACAGATATGCAATTTTTTTCCTTGAACCTTGTTACCCTGACTCGTCTTTCAGTGTTTGCTCAATAGCAACCAACAAGAAATTTAATTTGTCTTTTGTCTTATTTTATTTCATATTATTTTGGTATTGGGTGTCATTCAAGGAGGACTTTTTCAACCGGCTATCTTCATATAGGTCCTCACTATGCTCATCATAAAATGGTGCCATTTCTTTCCTATGTGATCTGTGTGTCATGGGAGTGCTGTGGGCACTTCAGAAACCCGTTATATTGTAATTAGGCAGGCTTTTTGTCAGGTGAAACCTGACTAATGTAAGCGACCTAGTCATCAATGGAGCGACCTAGTCATGAATGGGAGTCCCACCCCATGTCGCCTAAACCAATGGGACACTGATCCCATACTCTGAAACAACACCTAAGCCAATGGGAGTCTGACCCATACTCTGAAACACTGCCAGAAATGCCGCCAGCCAATCGTGTAGCGGAGCGTCTGACAACACTGCCTAATGTCATGAGCAAACTGGAGAGCAGAACAATGGCTTCTATTATAGCATGCTGACTGACTTTCCAGGAATAGAAAGCTAGGTAGGCTAGCCTGAAAGAGCCCTGTGCTTTTCTGGGCATAGACTTCCTATTGGTTCCCCAACCTATGTCCCTGCCTCCCCACCGGCCCCCCGCGGTAATGTTTTGAAGGTTCACCACACAGCAGAGAACACTGACGTCACCACATTAGGACTTAGGAGCAAAGTCCCTCTGCACTATTCTAGGTTTAGCGAAATACAAGATTCACTCCCACTCCTATGCCACTTTTGCTGTGCTAGGCTCACCTAGGCTTCTTTTTCCCCCTTTGAAAACAAAACGCCTGCGGTCCCCAAGGCTACTGGTAGGCGGGTTTCTCAACTGTCTGAGACACAGACAGGGTAAACAAAAATGGTGCCATATTAGTGAGGACCAATTACACGAAGATAGGTTGAAAATGGGTGGTGTGGTCCTTTCACAGTGTGGCTGTAGTTTTCTTTTTCTTGTCTTTATTTACCCAGGGTAGTAGCCGAGCACAAACCTATGCTCGTTTTCAGCAACGCCCCCGTTTATAGTGAAATAGTCATCCCTTTGTCATTTCAACATGTGGTCTTTAAGCTTAGCCGCAATTTGCAACTCTAGATTTTTTTTATAATGGGATGAATCTAGAGTTGCAATACCCTCCATTGACTCCCCATTTATCCAATTAAACGACATTTAACTCACATTTAACTCACCATACCAACATTGCAGCTCTAGGCCAAGCTCCTCTTTCAATCTGCTGCGCTTTTGTGTCATAAAAATCCACTGTAGACATGTTATGAGCTACTTTCTTTCAAGAAATTCTGTCAAGTGATTATTTTTCTAAGTGTTGGCGTTTGGAAGCGCTCGTCGAAGTCACTGAACGGCCCTGCGTACCACCTGTTTCACATTTGCACATAATGCAGCAGCGTGACCCCTTAAAAAAACGAGTGCTTCCAAACTCCAACACTTAGAAAAAGAATCACCTGCGGAGGATGTCTTGACAGAAAGTAGCTCATAGTCATAACATGTCTACTCATAAAAATACAAGCAGATCGCAAATGTTTAAGTAAAGAAAAAGAGTTTATCAAAGTTAGCAAATGTGCATTGACATCCATGATTGGTTCATAAACGACCCATTGAAACCCATATGATCCATTCAAGATTAGTTAATCATAGTAGGAATTGTGGTAATAAATTATGACTCACCACCGACAGTGTATAGGCCTACCGATTTAGGCTTGATATGAATATTTATTATCTCAACAGTTTAACCCAGGTCCAGGACCATTTTACTAAAGCCTTTTCAGCCTACAGCAAGTATTTTCACAAAAAATAGCCGTAGTAAGTAAAGTACAAATGCCTCAAAATTTAAATAAAAAGTACTTGAGTAAATCATTTACTCAAGTACTTTGAAGTACTTTTTATTACTAAATTACTATAAGTACATTTACAGTAAATGTACTTTACACTGCTGTGTAACGTGTGTTTTCTCATGCCAATAAAGCTCCTTTGAATTGAAAATGGACACACCCCCATCAGTGACGCGATCACCTCTTCAGCTGCGCACGCGCAGTGAGCAGCTCGCGTCACACAGCTCGGTATCGGCTCTGAGCACTCTCTCTCTCTCTCCAGAGACATCACATCACATCACTCACGGCACAGGGTCTGTTTATATCTCCATAAAAACACAAACATGTCTGAATATGACAGCAACCCCTTCGTGGATCCCGTGGACGTCAACCCGTTCCAGGTCAGTTCAACTTAAAGCTGTTATTTAAAGCGCTGTTATAGCTTAAAAACAGTGTAAAAGATACTATTATTGTTTAACCAGAACCTGTTTGGTTGGTTGTCTGGGTTAAGGTTTGGCCTTTCCTTTCCTTAGCAGCAGTTTCCTGTAATCGACGCGCTGATAATGATCGACAGGTATATTCATCCAATTATAGCTCTTTTTAGACCAATGTAGAATGACACGTTGACTTGGTGCAAGACGTATACCATTACCTGCGCAGGTAGTTATTGTATAGGCCCCTTATAATGGGGATCGAACTTGATCATCACCATACTGTTTACGGTTTGCATGTTTTCATGAATGAACAGCTTGTAGGCAGCTTGCAGTGGTTTTCATTCAACCTTTTTCATAAATGTTCATTATTGATTGGGCATTTGAGCCGAGGACCATCATTTGATGACATTTAGTCTCTCAGACCCAAAACATTTTGGTGGACCCAAGGGTTAAAGATCTATAAGGGTCCATTTGGTTACCAACTCTCCAATTTGCTGGGGACCACCTGGAGGCTGGAGTGGAACCCCGTCAAGCATCAGGTCCACCGGTGGTCCCCAGACCACTTGTTGAGAACCACTGCTCTAATGTTGCCAGGTAGCAGATATGACAGACATGTTTAGTTTATAAACATCTTAACTAAGAGGAACAATAAGCACCATATAGGCCTACTGTGAAACCAGCTCTGTTGCAGCAGTGACCTAAATAGGTGATAATTCCTGTTGTTTTCTGAACAAATGGCTGTTGGGGATAAAAGGCAATGTATACTTTATTTTAACATTTGCCTTAAAGGAAGAATAGTCTTTGTTTGCTGGAAAACAAGTTATTAAAGCACCCTGCCCTCTGTGCCCTGCCCCTGAGCCATAAAATGGCTAAAAGACACACACACAAACCTGTTTCCAGCTTTTCTTTCTTGTTCTTTCTTGGCACAGAGGGCACCTAGGGACAGCTGCAATTCAAAACTGGCCCCTGTAAAATCTGAATCCCCCTCCCACCCATGTTTCCCCTCACTGTATATTTCTTTTCCCTTTTTACCTCCACTGATGATTTATTTTTTACTATAGTTGTGTATATTCGTACGTCTCTAAATGATTTGATGAATTGAAAATGGTGGGCCCTATTGTAAACAAGTGTAATGCTTTATGGTGTTGTCCACTCACAGTTAATATTTTTTGTATTGAGTTGTACTTGAAATGTACTGTAATTCTGCAAACTGTTAATCAATCAATCAAAATTGGGATCTGCTAACCAAGTAAAGCATGGGTTCTCAACTTGGGGACCACCAGGGTCCTTGAGGGGTTTCCAGGTGGTCCCCATGCAGCTAAAGGATGGAGAGTTGGTAACCAAATGTACTCTTATTAGAGCTTTAACTTGAGAAATCTTGAGATCGAGTTAAATTATTGTTAAGCATCTGCATTACTTAATTTATATGAAGTCTACACAGTTAGAGAATGTAGAAAAATTGTTATGTTGATCAACGTTTGCCTCTTTCTCTCTGAGGGTTAGGGTACCACATTAATACAGCAGCATGGAATCATTGCAAATCAAATGGTGGTCCGTGGCTCAAATGCCACATTAATAATGGGCCTTGTTATGAAAAGGGTTGAAGAGAAAGGCCCACAACCTCCATTAAATACAGAATCATAATACTGAATGAAGTCTGCTTATGTTCCATCTTCAGGATGCCTCAGTCACACAAGCCACCAAAGGGATCGAAAATGTGGGAGAGTTCAACCCTTTTTCCGCTGGAGAAATGGTGAGGCTACAGCACTTAATTTAATACCGCTTGCTTTCACGTTTTGATTTGATACAGCATTACCTTCTCTCTTTTTTTTTTTAAAACATCTGTTTATTATGATTTTTGGTATACAGGCATTTCAAGAATGTTTAACCAGTAAGTTACAGATACTCTTCATTCACACCAGCATGCAGGGCTATCCAGGGCCCTGCCCTGGTACTTTGAAGATGCACACAAGCCCACACAGCCTTTCAGTTTTTGCACCTCGCTAACAAAACCTGCCGATCAACACTACGTTTCACAGGTTGAAACAATAGGAATGACCGACCTTGGATGCATATCAATGGAAACGGTACATTGTGTCAACCTGCTAAGTAGCCTACTGTACTGTAGGTGTCTGAAGCAGTCTAAATAGTTGGATATTACATCATAACAGTGGCTGGTGGATTCATGAACTAATTAAATTACAGAGGTTACATTTGCAAGGTAAATGCATAATTATGACAACACTAAAGTTTCCCTATTATGCAAGCAAATGGAATAAATTTTGATATACAGTATTTTGTGGGTTAAAGGGACACTTCACCCTTTTTGCAAAAAAATATATGTTAATGACGTTTAGAAACTTTAGATCACTTTCCTGGGGGTATTTATGTGTGTAATATGTGGTTTTAGATATTTTAGATTGTAGCAGTGAGCCTGTTGTCTCTGATGTCATGGACACTGGTCTCACTACCTTCCTGGACTACAATTCCTATAATTCTTTGGTGCACTGCTCCTCCTTGTGGATAGGGGGGAGAGCTGTCTTACTGAGACAACATGTAGTCCAGGAAGGAAGTGAGCCCAGTGTCCATGACATCAGAGACAACAGGCTCACTGCTACAATCTAAAATATCTAAAACCACATATTACACACATAAAGACCCCCAGGAAAGTGTTCTAAAGCTTCTAAACGTCATTAACATATATTTTTTTGCAAAAAGGGTGAAGTGTCCCTTTAATAAATAAGTATCGCTCACAAGCTCGTGCACGCAACATAAACCCACTAGTGAATAAATCCACTGCACATCCCTGATTACAAATATGTATATAATGTGTCCTCAGGCACTCCACAGCGACGTTACCATCCCCATCTCTCAACCGGCTGTGTTGCAGGCATCTATGGAGCCCAGTAGTATACAGGTGAGACGTACATGCACACACGCACGCACGTATGATGGAGGTTTGAGTTTATAAATGAATATGTCCATTTTTCTTAGATTAGCGGTCACAATACGTTTGTGCAGTGGGTCAAATGGGTCATTCAGGCTAAATTAATATTGTGACGTTTTTATTTCATATAATTTGGTATGATGTACTTTTTGTTTAATACTAAAACAAGCCTTTAGTAAACTTGCTTTAATAGCATTTTTTGGGGGACAATGCAAAATTACAGACAAATAACAATGAAAGGTATTTTAATATTATGTATTAAAAGATTCACGATTCACAAGATATTTTGTGATGGTGGCAGATGAAATTATTTGAGTGAGTTCTGCACTAAGCACTTTTTTTCCCTGACCTGAGATGAGATGCTGATTAGTCATGGTGTGAGTCTAGGAGAGCTGAATCGTCTGCTAAATGAACAGAACAGTCACAGGTTGACTAATAATAAAGAAAACGGGATCTGAATTGCTCCGTTGAGCCATAATTATGTTAGTGGTTAAGGTGAGGACGTAGTGCTGTTAACCCTAAAGTGTGCTGCGGCTGAATCCCAGGCCACCTTCCTAAACTAAATGAATTCTCTTCATTCTCCATGCAGGCGACTGCGGCAGCAGCCCAGGCCACCCTCCTCAAACAGCAGGAGGAGCTAGAGAAGAAAGCTGCTGAGCTGGACAGGAAGGAGCAGGAACTCAAAAACATTGCCTCCCGGACAGGACAACCCGGTTGTGAGTTTCACACATTAGCATTTTGATGGTTTTATAGAGAGAGTTACTTTAGTGTGACCAGCGTGAGTTAACAACGGAGGATTATGCCTCCCGATTTTTGGGGGGAACGGAAGGAGAGTCTTTTCAGAGTAAAATATGCCATATCTGTTGGGACTCTAGTGCCTTTATTTTGAAGAATTCCCCGGGAAAAGTAGTGTTAAAAGAGAATTGTTGTTGTTATTATTATTTTTATTATTATATTCAACAACCAGTGATACGCAAAGGAAAAAACGCAGCGGAGCTCAGCATGTGTGCTGGGTAGGGATGTTAATAGTTAATAATTGTTAATCGAGATAGTGTGAGAAGTTCAGTCATTAGCAGTTACCAATTTATAGAATATTCTGCCGTTCTATCATTGGGCAGTTTTCTGTCAATGTAATGCTGTGTGCACGCGCGTGGCAGAGGAACGCACATGTTCCGGTAGATCGGCTATTTACGATGTGTTGTGAACTTGTAGATCGGCTATTTACGATGTGTTGTGAACTTGTAGATCGGCTATTTACGATGTGTTGTGAACTTGTAGATCGGCTATTCACGATGCGTTGTGAGCTTGTAGATCGGCTATTTACAATGCGTTGTGAGCTTGTAGATAGGCTATTTACAATGCGTTGTGAGCTTGTAGATTGGCTATTTACAATGCGTTGTGAGCTTGTAGATTGGCTATATAAAAAGCACTCACATTTCCACTTTTTTATTGGAACACACCAATATATGAACGCTTACGTAAGCTACGTATGAGCCTTCATGTGAGCATTTACATCAATGCTCACATCATTTACTTCAACTCGCTTTATACAAAAGGTCAGAGTTCACCTACAGCTGAAATCTCAAGTGAATCACCAAGTTCTAATCACTTTATGCAAGAACAAACACTGATTTGAATAATAACTTACTTACAGGCAATTATGAGGTGTATATATCATAACGTTACACATCCAACAAACATACTGTAAGTAGTGTAATGTTATTCAGTCAGTCAGTTGTGAAACCACAAGAGTCGGCTGACTAATCTGTCGATTAATTTGTGAACCCCTTTTCCGCTGCAGCCCGAGAAAACAACTGGCCACCGCTCCCAAAGTTCTTCCCTGTGAACCCGTGCTTCTATCAGGACTTTGACGAGGACATTCCTGAGGAGTACCGCAAGATCTGCAGGAGAATGTACTACCTCTGGATGTGTACGTATGGAGTAAAGATCTCAGACTGAGAACTTTAACAAGAAAACAGAGTCACAACCAAATCACTCGTCACTGAGGCACACACACACACACACACACACACACACACACACACACACACACACACACACACACACACACACGTATGTTACTTCATTAAACCATTTAGTAACTTGTTTACTTGTTATACTTTTCAAGCTGGGAACACAATTTTAGATGTTGCTATACAGCATTTACTAGCCTTTTGTAGCAGATGGAGACAATTAAAAAGCATGTAAGAGGAGCTTGCACCTTTGGCTATTACTGTAATTTCTCCTAATGTTCATTAAAAAGAAAAAAAGATAATCAAAGGAAATTGAAAGAGGTTTTTATGTCATCTGTTTAGGAGGCTGAGAAATATAAATATCAAAATCAGAAGGCGTTTTGCCGTTTTTAGACTCGTCCATGCAATGTGCATTTTGTCTCGGATGTGGAACTTGAGGGGATCATTGTGTGATCAAGTGTGTCTGTCGTATGTTTACCATTGTGTGTTTTAAATTGCATGCATGCATATTACAACTAACCCTTGAGCTGTAGAAACACTTCCAATGTATATTACAACTGACCCTGAGTTTCCCGTGTTAACTCTTTGTTTCCTGTGTGTCTCCACAGTCCACTGCGCCACCCTGTTCCTGAACATCCTGGCGTGCCTGTCTTACTTCACGGCAGACTCTCAGTATGGTGTGGATTTCGGCCTGTCTATCCTGTGGTTCATCCTGTTCACCCCCGTCTCCTTCGTCTGTTGGTATAGGCCAGTCTATAAGGCCTTCAGGTCAGTCATTCTGTTAGCATTGCATAACATCTCAGTGCGACACTTTGTGAGCTTGTAGATCAGCTATTTTCAGCATGCAATCGAGTGTAAAATAAAAACATACATTTTAGTCAACAAAATCAACTGTAGATTTAGTCATCTAAAATGTTATATTTAGTCAACTAAAACTAAAAGTTTTGATGTGACTAAAATATGACTAAATGAAAATGTATTCAAAATCAACACTACTATTATACTATACTGACATGCCTTTCTTTGTTGTTTTCTTTTCCTCCTCAGGTCTGACAGCTCCTTCAGTTTCTTTTTCTTCTTCTTTGTGTTCTTCTTCCAAGTAGCGGTGTACATCATCCAGACTGTGGGGATTCCCAAGTGGGGCAACAGGTCAGTGAGACGACCCAAACATCTCTCTAAAGTCTGAATGTCCTGTCAGTGTCAACTCATTCACAGCCAAAGCTGTCTTTGGACGTCTGTTGTGTGTTTTTAGTTTGTTCGCTAAGTTACACTCTTCGCTAACCTATGAGTCACCATTTAACCCTCACTCAAACAGGAGATCACGTGATCGCAAAATCTCAGTCAGTCACCGTTGACTTCCGTGTTTGTGGATTTGCTAAAACCCCTTTATCTCGCCTCTCTTCTTGTCCTCGCCATTGTTTGGCCAGATATGCTTTTTTTCAACAGACCATAACTAGAGAACCAAGGGTCGAAATAATAATAATAATAATCTATCTATAAATGCACCAAGTCTCTGTACGTGGGTACATCTGTCACATGTGTATGTCTACTACCGACTTCAAATTCGACACACTCATTCCACACCCCCACAGGGAGTCCAGTGCCCGGTGTCAAGTCGGTCGGACCCCCGGTTGTCCAGAACCGCCACAAAAGGCCTCTGCCCGGGCTCTGGACAGGGCCCCTGCCCAGGCTCCATATATGGAGCAGGCTGTTCTGACATCACAACACACAATTTTTGGCCATGCCTGACACAGAACTCCATATCTAGGAATGAAAGAACACAGAGACAGCTACAGAAATCTCCATATATGGGCATAACAGGGACACAGACAGATCGGTGGAATGGGTACTCTGACACGGGTACAACGGGTATTGCATAGCCGGGTGGGGCATGGATCTCCAACTTCTATCGTTACCGACTCGGTGCTCTACGGCAGGTGCTGAAGTATTTAGTTTTTTATCGGCAGTAAGTGTGTCATTATGACGCTTCGTTATTGGCAGTCGAATATAGCTTGTTCTCATTAAAAACACAGGAAAAAAACAAAGAAGTTTTATTATTACTTTTTATTTGTATTTTTTATAAATGGATCCTTTAACATTAGATCGGACCGGGTTGGATTTGTTTTTAGATCATTTTATTTCCTGGTGTACTGTTCTTCGGAAGTCCTAGGATCACTCACAGTTTGTGGAAGAGAGCCCTCTATCGTAAATACTGAAAACACCTAATGACGGATATTTGTCTATGGCAGTCAATGAGTTGATGCTTGTGACTGAGTGGATAGCTAGCTATTTAAGAAATGTTGGACATTTAGCTTTGAGTAAGTTTATACAGTACTTGTGGGTTTCTTTATTCATATACCTGTCTGTCTGCACCCTGTCCTGTCTCTCTCTTTTCTTGCCATCTCTTTGACAGATTCCAACCGCCCTAGTTTGATGCTGTGCTTTTTGTCTGGGCTGGGGGGCTACTTTGTAAGTGTGTGGAACCTCTCTCTCTCTCTTCGGGTTCTATCTCTCTTCATTTAAGTTGGCTTTTCCATCCAACAGACCCTCATTCAACCTTTCAAACTTCATTATTATTATTATTGTGTTTCTCGAGCCAATTCAATGATTGATTGGCTAGAGAGTGTGTGCTCCATTTTGAAGTTGCAATGTCTTTGTTGCCATACAGTCAGCTTCTTCCATGCTATATTTGAATGCCATAGAAAGGCCTGTTGAATACTATGTTGATGATGTGAAAGGAACATAGAAAGGCTTGTTGAACAATCTGTTGATGTGAAATGATTGAACATGGGAAAGGCTTGTTGAACACTATGTTAATGTGAAATGAACATTGGAAAGGAAAGGGTGTGGTTCAGATTATGCCTGTGTCGTTTACAGTGGATGGATCGCAGCAATCTCCATGGTCCGTACTAACCTGGCTGTGGCCGTGGTCATGATGGTAGTGGCTGGTTTCTTCACCCTCAACGCTGTCCTGGGAGTGATCCTACTGAAGATGGTAAGGCGTTAGAAAGTACTTTGGAATGGAGTTTTACATTTTGTCCAGTCTAGATCTGCATATCTTGATGATTGGTGAGAAATAATTATTATAAGTTAGCTTCTCCTTCTTGATAGATTACACACCTACCTCTCCTTAGACATTGCATTGAACCTCGGTGCTTTCTCAGAGCGCGTGGTGTGAATTCTGGGTAATTGTCAATCGGTGGCAATTTTGGTCAACACTGCCACTCCCAATTCCTTTTTTATCCTTTCCAGATCCATATACCTTCCTCTTTACTCCAGGTCCACTCTAAATACCTTACCCTTTACTCTAAATACCCTAAATAGTCTTTACTCCAGATCCACTCTATATACTGTACCTTAATCTTTACTCTAAACTCCCTAAATAATCTTTACTCCAGGTCCACTCTAAATACCGGAGGACCGGGGCCAGCTTCACCAAAGCCCAGCAGGAGTTCAGCGTGGGCGTTCTAACGAACGGAGCGTTCCAGTCAGCTGCGACCAGCGCTGCCTCCACTGCTGCCCAGGGAGTCTTCCAGAGGAACCCGTAAACACCTCCCCTGCTGCCCAGGGAGACTTCCAGAGGAACCCTACACACCTCCACTGCTGCCCAGGGAGACTTCCAGAGACACCAGTAAAAAGTCTACTCTCATTTTGTAGATTTATAGACCACTCCTGCCATGTTCCAATACCCTTTGGTAGCTTTTCTGTTAGATCTGGAGTTTACTTATTTATTGAGGTGACGGGAAAAGGAGCCATTTATGATCAAGGAAAGATGTCGTCTTCGAAATTCTGTAATTTGTACTTTTCAGTTCAATTCAAAGGGGGGTTAATGGAGATGGCAAGCCATTAATGCTTGCATTTGACCACTCAACGGAAGCAACTCTGTAAAATATTTTTAAATTAAATAATATGTAGTAAGGCTAGCCATTAGCTGCATGTCTGAACTGGAATGACTCCTGTCATTCCTGTTGGTTACTGAATACAAATGTAAGATAAAAAGTATTAGGACTGTGAGCTCTCACTCTCTGTAAAGATGATGTACATCATCAAAACATATAATGTATGCCCATGCTGGCTGTGTGGTATGGATGGCGCCACTATAGGAAGATACTGGCTGGGGCTATGGATGGCACCACTATATAGGAAAAATGTATAGCGCACAGATGTCCTGACGTGACTCGCTCATCTCCTGAGTCGTGGAAATAGTTTCTCTATGGAGAATAACATTGGGTCACCTTAGAATGGTCTCATATAAGCATTGTGGTCCAAAAATAAACAAACTGTTTCGGCGATATTGTGGGGGAGGTGGCCCTGTATCGTTTATGATAGTCAGACAATCCTATTTGATACAGTCTGTTTCTGGCGAAAATATAACTAATTTGGCGGCAGTCTTCATATGAGTGAAACCGCCCAGGATCATTTATTTTTGGAACACAGTTCTTATTTGACGCAATATTAAAAAAAATATAGACACAGAATGTGGGGGGGAAATGCGACTCAGGTAGGATGTGTAAATGACGTCATACTTTGATGCTCTATAGAAGCAACATTTCAATGAATGGTGAGGTGACACCTGCCTCCATGTGAAACACTGAACAGGAAGTACACTGCACCCCCCCCAGTGAAGTAGGTGGCTGTGAACATGGAAGTAGCGTACTTCAAGTACCACTTAAATATACTCTTATTATACTCTTATCTATTGGATTGGATTGGATAGGATCCTTGCTGTCGGGTGGAAACCTCAATTTGTCCAGAATTTTTCAGAATTCAAATAAAAAAAATGGCACATCTAACAAGCTGAAAATGTGTTGCATGATGACGGTTATTTCTGCTACTATTGTGTGACGAAGTATCTTACCGACAGCAACGATAATTTGAGGCTAATGCAATGTTTCTATCTTTTCACTCTTCTATAGGCCTATATTTATTGGCTTACAGATGAGTGAAAACCGGCGCTATGAGACTAGAGTTTTAGGTTAGCTCGCTCTACGACACCGATTACTTTCACATACCTTTTAATGGTGAGGTTGGCCCTTTAAACCTTTATCACTGTTGTCATCCATTTTAAGCATTCGGCACACACTACATTCTCTCTTTTGGTACTCAACTTGCATTCTATTTTCTACATTTTGCTGCAGCAAATAATTAATCCCTTATTGTAATGTGTACTAATATTTTGTGTTTTGGCAGCCACCACTACACTGTAACAGTTAAATCCATACACGCACACTTGAAAACTTTTGTCTATGTCAGTGGTTTTCAACCAGTGGTCCTAGGGTCCAGATGGTCACCAGCTAAATGGTGGAGTTGGTAACCACATCGTACATTTTTCAATTTTTAAAATGTAAAATGAAATCAAGTGGATTTTATGTTCTGAATAGTTAAACATTGTTAAACATCAGCATTACTTAATGTATAAGGTCTACACAATTAGAGAATGTAGAAGAATTGTTATTTTGATCATTTTCCCGTTAGCTTTCCTATGGTACAATATCAATACAGCATGGAACCGATGTCCGATAATTAAATATTCTTTAGTTTGGGGTCTGAGAGGCCAAATCTCATCAAATGGTGGCCTTTGTCTTAAATGCCTAATAAATAATGGACCTTGGTATGAAAAAGGGTTGAAAACCACTGCTCCAATGTCATTTGGAACTCGGTCCAAGAATCAGTTTTTTAGTGGGAACAAATGTTACAGGGTGTGGACAGAAAACCGCTTTGAAGTGAATATCACAGAGAACACTTCAGTTACAAATGAAGTTACACTACTGATATACTGATATGAAGAATTACATACGTCTGAATGTATCACTCACTGTCTGGCAAAAAAAACAGATCCTCCCAACTGTATTATACTGTAAATGATTATCTGATTATTGGTGAAGGGTTGAAGGTTTTTCTTATCTATTTTTTTACTGTTTAATCATTATTACACTGGAATAGATGAAGAAGTCTTAAGACGCTCAAATGAAGAAATGTTTATTTCAAATGTTTTGGCAGCAAAGTGGAGACACTGTATTGCGTTGTTTCTTGTAACATTACACTGTATTGTTTTTGATTATTAATATGGAGCTTTCTTATGATAGATGATAGGGTAACTGTACGTGTGTGTATGTATGTATTTAATGCTGCTGTAGATTTAACTTTTGTAAAGAGGGATTAAGTTATATGACGGGGTTAGACATTGTAAATATTCACAAAATAAAAATGATGTGAGCAAATTGAAGGAGCTGAAAGAAGTTCTCATGTTTTTTTTTATTCATCCGTCTAAAATGTATACTGTAAGGCGGTGTTTCTGGAAGTGGGTGCTGTGGCACAGGTCCAGGGATACAAGTCCAGAATATTTTCTGCGGCACGTTGACTGTTCCAGGTTAAAGGTCACATTTGTTTGCTGCTGTTATAATGTTTGTCATTGTTTTATTGTATTTGATCCTGTTATTATATGAACTTTATTATACAGCCTGCAGAGGAGGTCACTCAACATGTCACTGTATACTGTACTGGCTGATATAATAACTCAACCTTAGATTAGTAGACCACTAGTGGAAACATTTTACTCAAGTTCTGTACTTGAGTACACTTTTGAGCAGTGGTGGAAAAACATGGTTCTCATTTACTGTTTTGGTCTTTTGGATATACGATTAAGCATTTAAACCCTGTTTCTAAATAGGCTATACACACGTCTGCATGTTTTATAGTGCATGTCTATGCAGTATGCACACGCAAGCAAATGCGTGCTCATGTGTTCACGCACGTCTTATGGGGTGTCCCCCCCACTTCTAAAAGTAGCACTACAACACTGGTTGGCAGAGCTACAGTATACCGTACCACCGACAGGAGTGTTATTGACATGTACTTCTCCCCATGATATCATGTACATTAACCCATTAAAACTTTGGCGTGTGTGTGTGTGTGTGTGTGTGTGTGTTTCTCACATCACTTAAAACGCATATCTTCTCTTCTGGTGGGTCCCTGGCACAAAGCCAGATGGGCCGAATACATTTGGGGGTCCTTGGCATGAAAAGGTTTGAGAACTACTGATTTAGAATGGGTTTTTAATGGGTTAAAAAAGGCTATCCTAGAATATTTTCTACGACTCTTTCCTCATCAATTCCTGATTGTTAAAAAAACTCCATGACAAATTATTACAGATAATAGTACAGTACTGGACGCAGGATGTGACCAGAAAACAAGTCATGGTAAAGAACAGAATTCTCAGTGGTCTTTCGGTCAGAGTGTCTGCCCTAAGACTGGGAGGTCGGGGTTCGGTCATACCAAAGACCATTTTGAAAAACCAATAGCAATTAAAATAGCCAAGCTCACAATGTGTCGATGTGGATTGGCTATTTTTACTATTACTATTTCAAAAATAGAAACAATGTGGTGCCCAAACATGCGTGGTGTGCCTGTGCTCCTGTATCAGTACGGCCAGGTTTCTAGAAGGTTTTGGAACCCTTCCCATACCGATACAGGAGGATTTTCACCACAAATAAAAGCCATAAGCTGTATGAATGGGCCACCACCGAATAGTATGAGTATGTGAAATTCATGATAACGTTACATAATGTAGGCTAAATACAGTAAAATCTTGAGTGCTTTAACTCTGACACTGTACAAATGGAATCAGATATATCGGATGCATGTTCTGTTGTGTATTAGGCTTATTGTCTAGTAAATCAAACATTTTGTCTAAATATTAACTTGTTTACAATGTATGTGATGTACATGGCCTACTAATAGTAACTGACCAATAGTATGACCCATTTTGACTCAGGGTTCGTCAATGTATTCTTCAGGCCAAGGACCCAATAGCTGAGAAAGAAATGAAGCAGGGACCCCTTAGCTGAGTGAGAGATGAACTAGTCTAGATAGTCATATTGTATAGCTGAGTGAGAGATGAACTACATACAGTAGTCATATTGTATAGCTGAGTGAGAGATGAACTACATACAGTAGTCATATTGTATAGCTGAGTGAGAGATGAACTACATACAGTAGTCATATTGTATAGCTGAGTGAGAGATGAACTACATACAGTAGTCATATTGTATAGCTGAGAGAGAGATGAACTACATACAGTAGTCATATTGTATAGCTGAGAGAGATGAACTACATACAGTAGTCATATTGTATAGCTGAGAGAGAGATGAACTACATACAGTAGTCATATTGTATAGCTGAGAGAGAGATGAACTACATACAGTAGTCATATTGTATAGCTGAGTGAGAGATGAACTAGATAGTCATATTGTATAGCTGAGAGAGAGATGAACTACATACAGTAGTCATATTGTATAGCTGAGTGAGAGATGAACTACATACAGTAGTCATATTGTATAGCTGAGAGAGAGAGATGAAACGGGGACTCCCACTACATATTGTAGTGCTCCTATTGGCTCAATGGTAAAAATGTCAGCGCAGGAACCTCTTTCAAATCCGGGGTAGAAGAGGAAAGTTCCATACTGTAGACCAGTGATACTCAACCTCAGGCCCGCGGGCCACATCAGGCCCGCGGGACCATTATGACTGGCCCACCAATGAAAATAAAAAAAAATGAAGAAAAAAAAATCTGGAAAATGAAATAAAAATAAATAAATCTGAATGAAGTTATCTTTAATTACATTATTATAAGTAATACTATTAGAGTTGTACTATTACTCGAACGAAAATAAAAGCTTGGGGGGGGGGGGGGGGAGATGCAATGCAAATGAAAGACATATACTGTGTATCCCTATTCCCTGACATAATTTTATAGCTAAACGGACAGAATTCTATTTTATTTGAATGATGAAACCCAGCTGCCATTAATAGTTGGAAATGGAAATGGAAATTGCGGAAATTGCGGAAATTGCGGAAATTGTAATTGCGGAAATTGTGGAAATGGTGGAAATGGAAATTGCGGAAATTGCGGAAATGGTAATTGCGGAAATTGCGGAAATGGTGGAAATGGAAATTGCGGAAATTGCGGAAATTGAAATTGAGGAAATTGCGGAAATGGAAATTGCGGAAATGGTAATTGCGGAAATTGCTCTTCAGTTATAGCTATCTATTTTCAGGTAGATTGTTTTATTTTACTCAGTCAGCCATATCACTACTCATTTTTTTTCATGAAAAAGGTCATAGCTGGGTAATCTATTTTCAGGCAAATTGTGTTTATTGTATTTCATTTTACTCAGCCATAACAATTTATTTTCTGTTAACCAACTTGCTGGCTGGCAGACAGACAGACAGCTACTCATGGAGAATTGGACAGGCAGGCAGTCAGAAAGCTACTCATAGACAGGCAGACAGACAGCTACTCATGGAGAATTGGACAGGCAGGCAGACAGCTACTAATGGACAATTGGACAGGCAGGAAGGCAGACAGAGCTCATAGACAGACAGACAGCTACTCATGGACAATTGGACAGGCAGGAAGGCAGACAGCTACTCATAGACAGACAGACAGCTACTCATAGACAATTGGGCAGGCAGGCAGACAGCTACTCATAGACAGACAGACAGCTACTCATGGACAATTGGACAGGCAGGAAGGCAGACAGCTACTCATAGACAGGCAGACAGACAGCTACTCATGGACAATTAGGCAGGCAGACAGCTACTCATAGACAGGCAGACAGACAGCTACTCATGGACAATTAGGCAGGCAGGCAGACAGCTACTCAGACAGGCAGACAGACAGCTACTCATGGACAATTGGACAGGCAGGCAGGCAGACAGACAGCTACTCATAGACAGGCAGACAGACAGCTACTCATGGACAATTAGGCAGGCAGGCAGACAGCTACTCAGACAGGCAGACAGACAGCTACTCATGGACAATTGGACAGGCAGGCAGGCAGACAGACAGCTACTCATAGACAGACAGTAAGACAGCTACTCATTGACAGACAGACAAATAACTACTCATGGACAGACAGACAGACAGACAGACAGACAGGCAGGCAGGCAGGCAGGCAGGCAGGCAAAGAGCTACTCATGTTATGTTATTATGTTATTATAACAGCTACTCATGTTATGTGCAATAATTTGTGCAGTTATGGAAACAGCTCTTTGTGTTTATGCAAGAAAATGTAACACATTTATTTATTTACATATTGTGTGCATGCACATTGTACTTTGATACATTTTGCGAAAATAAAGCAATTGAAAGAGAGAAGTTATCAAGTATCATTAATGTCGTAATTTTATCTACTGGCCCCTGGCCCCTTGCCATTTTTGTAATGTGGCCCACAGGTACATCTATTTGAGTATCCCTGCTGTAGACAGTGCCTCTTTATGTAAGTATGGATTTGATGGATTCATATCAGCAGTGTTTTTCTTTCCCCTTCTTTTTATTGATAAAAAGACAAAGACAACAAAAAAAAGACCATATCAATTCAGCAGTGTTTAAAATGTAACAATGTTTGTTTCATTATGTTGTGATTCACATTAATGTGTATACTTTCAGACAGGACCCTGTTGAAGAGCCATGCAGGGGTCATCAAAATATGTCCATACATGCAGGACAAATGTGTCCGTGGCAAAATATTTGGTCTTGTCCGTGCATGGCAAATTTTGTTTTTACACAAGTTTGATCATAAGACCCAATTACTGAATGTCTAAGTCTCCAGATTTTCTTCAAAATATCTTGTATGACACTGATTTACTATGTCACTATGTATGGCACATTAGGAGTCTAACTATAGGCCTACTACTAGTGGTTCTCAAATGTTTTATTCCACCTTAACTGCTCCTTCGCCTGGAAAGGAGACAGCTTAGGTGGTTCTGGCATCTGGTTAGGATGCCTCTCGTGCATCTCCCTAGGGAGGTCCTCGATGCACGTCCCACTGGGAGGAGACCCCGGGGTAGACCAAGGCGCAGTTAGAAACACATCGACTCACTGGCCTTGGAGCACTCTGGTGGAGCTGTTGCCCCCGCGACCCGACTAGTACGGATTAAGCGGTTGAAGATGGATGGTCCAACCTTAACTCTTGAGAGTGTACAAATGCTGACCGTCCATTTGTTTCCATTTGTACACACACACACACACACACACACACACACACACACACACACACACACACACACACACACACACACACGCGCATGCACACGCACACACACACACACACACACACACACACACACACACACACACACACACACACACACACACACACACACACACACACACACACACACACACACACACCTGTTATAGTCAATCAGGGCTAGCTCTCTTTATGTGTTTCTGGTAATATTATTGTCCACTCATTTTGTCCTTGGCAAAAAAAATATGACAGAAATGTCCACCACAAGGTGGCATGGTGATGAATGATGACCCATGGCAACAGCAGGCCTTTCCACAAACACTGATATAAGTTTGGGTACAACATTATAAATATTCATTTCATGCTCTTCTTGTGCTAAGCTGAGCCTGTCTATATCTAAGGCTCTGAGCTGAGCTATATAGGCTTGAACCATCCTGTCTGCTACAGTGCTACATTCTCATCGACCACAACACCAAGTGTGAGATTCTACGATGAAGGCTGCTGTTACTCTACTATTCCACCTGGTGGTGCTGTTGTGCTTGTCTGGGAATGGGACAGAGGATAACATACACTTTAATAGTTTAATAGATTTGGAGAATTGCTTATTGATAAAATAATAATAATTTGATTAATAATTTACCAGGAGGCAGAGAAATGCCAGCAGCCAGATTTAATCTTAAACACATCACTGGTACAAAAGTACTGAAGATCAAATTAACATTTGTTTTCCACCCCCTATCCCCTCACTGTATATGTATCTTTTCCATTTTTGCTTCCTATATGATGATGTTCTGTTCTTTAACTACATAGAAGTGTCTATTTGTATGTCTCTAAATGTTTTGATGAATTGAACAATGTGGACCCTGTTGTAAACAAGTGTAATGCTTAATTGGGTCGTCCACTCACATTTAACAGTCTTTGTATTGAGTTTGTGCTTGAAATGTACTGTAATTCTACAAACTGTTAATAAATATTTCAATCAATCAATGGCTTTTTAGGACGTTCTGCAGGCTAGCTTATGTTGTAACTTGTAGAATGTGATTCATAAATTACATGGTTACAAACGTTACAATGCAATCAATGCAATACTATTATATTAAGGCACTGAAAACAGCTTTAACAACTTTAAAAGTATTGTCTTTAGGAATGATGGTTGAGTTGAGTGTGACCAAAGCATGTAGCCTACATTGTAAACAGATGGTTCGCCCCTCCTCCTTCCTCTGTCGTTTCCATGGCAACCGACTGTCGTGTGTTTGTCATCCTAAAATGGCTGAAAGGGAGAACACATCGGCGGTGAGTGCATCATTCATGATATCTGACAATACACGCCCCCCCCCCCCATATTACATTGTCTGAGGATATATTGTTATATTTTATTTATCTCTGTGTTATGTTTATTATAACACTGAGTGCTCAGCTCAACTTTGCTACATGTATAGCTGCTGCTATGTGGCTAAGCTAACTGAGGTTTGTTACAGTAAGTAGATTATAGCCAGTCTGTTTATAATCTCTCTCCTTCGACTACAAAAGAGCAGTGGTGGAAAACTACTCTTACTTAAGTATAAGTATTAAGTATCAATACTGCAATGTAGAAATGCTCTGTTACAAGTACATTTCAGGAATTAAAAATGTATTGGGGGGGGGGGGGGGGGGGGAGTGCAAAGTTATTGGCACCAAAATGTAGGCTACTTAAATTAGCAGAAGTAAAAGTACTCATTATGCAGAATGTGATTGATTGAAATTTTAATTTCACAGTATGCATAATGAGTACAATTCAAAGAGTCAATACAAGTCAATACAAAAAACTTACTTTGTGGACGATCCATGATTAAGCATTTACACTTTACACAACAGGGTCCACCTTTTTCAATTCATCAGAACATTTAAAGATGTACAAATATACACTTCTATTTTATAGAAGTGTATATTTCAAACAGGAAATCATCATATAAAGAAAGTAAAAAAAGGGAAAAACATGTAGGTCTACACTAGTATGGGGAGAAAGGATTGGAGGTTACGCAAGTATCAGGAGCGCATGTCTAGCGCATTTGGGAAAGCATCTCCTTGATGCGCATCACAGAAACATCTTTTCATAAACTCACACATCTATGAGAGATAGGAGTGGGTCTTGTGCGTGATGACGTTGGCACGCACCGGTCTCCGGATATAAGCGTGGACTACGCATGCGTGCACTCATTCAGTTACTTTATCTTCTGCTATATTGCAACTTGGCTAGACATGCGCTCGTGCTACTTAAATAACCCACGGTTACTGCGTAACCTAAATAAATACATAAAAATGCAATTCATTATTTTGCTTATGTCTAGCGCATTTGGGATCTCATACACTCCCTTCGTTATCACTAGAGGCCCAACCGAGTGTACACACTGCACACTGCTAAATGACTTAAAAGGGGCAGAGTGGCCGGATGGTAACCGCAAGGTTGCCAGTTTGAACCTGGGCTTCCCCAGAGTTAGTGTCGAAGTGTCCTTGAGCAAGACACTGAACCCCTAATTGCTCCTGATGTGCTAGTTGGTGCCTTGCATGGTTTCCACTGCCATCGGTGTGTGAATGTGTGTGTGAATGGGTGAATGTAATGCACAATCTATGTAAAGCGCCACTATATAAATGCACCATTTACCATTTAAATGGGCCATCTGAAAGGTTTTAGCTTTAGTCTAGTTTTAGTTAACTAAATATTATACGATTTTAGTTGATGTATTTTGGTGGGCCTTGATGGTGTTGAATCATGTGTGTTGCTTTATTTCAGCTTCCAGTCGCTACTGAGCCCAAGAAACGGCGGGCGCCTAAAGGTATTTTCCTTCTGCAAGTAGTTTCTCTTTTCTTCTTCTCTATCCCCTTCTTCTTCTTCTTCTTCATTGGCTGCTGCAGTCCATTACAGCGACCTGTATCGCACTGTTACATTACACCCAGATATACGCGACAAGGCGTGACAAAAAGCCACTCGCAGCACAAGTCTCTTCCTGGTTTTTAGACAGCACAGCAGGTGGATGGAAATGAAGCTCCGGCCAGAAAACCTGAAACGATTTGCCCGATTTGGAGCTTCATTTCCATCCTCCAGCTGTCTAAAAACCAGGAAGAAATCATCACCTGATGAAGGCCGTTCACGGCCAAAACGTCGTGTATTTACTAATGGTGTTTTTTAAATACAATAAAACACTACTGGAGCAAAGCCTGTGGATTACTTTCTTCACTGTAAAAACCAGGAAGAGACTCCTGCCGATAGCTGACACTCAAGTGACTACTGACCACTCACAGCACATCTTTACAGCCACTTATCAATACAATCCAAAGGAGCTTTATTGGCATGAGAAAACGTGAAAGCTTGGCAAGCTTCCGCGTGCGTCACAGAAGCTTGCCTCCTCTTGAGAACTAGTCTCTCGAGACAGACTGTGTTTTCCTTTGTATTGCCAATGGGTACCCAGATTTCTTAAGAACAGACGCAGAGAGCCGTCTATGGCGCATACTCTCTATAATACAAGATGACAAAATGGCTATGTGACCAAACACATGTAATCTTTCACCATGCAGTTCCAGAGCTTCCCATCCTAGAGAGAAGGAACTGGCTGATCCATCTGCACTATATCCGTAAAGACTACGACACCTGTAAGGTGAGACGTCCCTACGTTTGTCAGTGTTTATTTCGACAGTGATTTTTTATTTAGTTTCAGTCTTTAGAATACAATTCCATGTAGTTTTAGTGACATTGTATTTGATCGACTAAATATCATAAGAATTTAGTTGACTAAATCTACGGCTGATTTAGTCGACTAAAATGTATTTTGCTGGGCCTTGATAGCGTCGTATGGTTGATTTTATAATTAGCTGTGTGTGTGCTGAAAATAGCAGATCGACAAGCTTGTACATGGGCTATTTTCGTGACACCAATATAAAATAACTTGTCTTAGTTCTACTGGATCATTTCCCCACTAGCCCCTCCCTAATATTTTAGTATTGTTTTTATTTGTTGTTTTTATCAATCAATCAATTATCAATATATTTAGTGAAAAGTGGTAGTCGACATAGTTTTATGCGACAAAATTAACACTGTTTCATCATGTGACCTTTCCACATGGTTTTTCCTCCACCAATATCACACTTCCTTCCGCATTAGAAGTAACGTTGCAATTTTTTGGTCAAACCAGGCAATCATCAAAGAGCAACTGCAGGAGACCCATGGGATGTGTGAATACCCCATATATGTTCAAGGTACGTCAGCACCGTGTTCTTCTAACTGCGGGCTCTTTCTTACATCAAACCCACACCTTCAGCATCCAAGCTTTCTAATGCAACATTGCCCCTCCAAAATACTGTATGCCCTTTCCAAGCTAGAGTTCTCAACGGGCCTGAAAATGTATGGCCGAGGCTCAGCTCTGCCCAACTAATTAGCGTAATTTTAGGCCTGGATATAATAATTAATTGCATTTTGATGAATTGCATTTTTATAGTGCTTTTCCAAGTGCTCAAAGTGCTTTACAATGGTTCATTCATTTATAAATTGGGAGGTGAAGCGGCGAACAGTGGACGCTCACTTCCCACATTCACACACCAATGGTGGCGAGCTCACACCGACCAACTCATTGGAGGCAATGTGGGGTTCAGTGTCTTGCCCAAGGACACTTCGACATATGGACAGGAGGAGTCGGGATTCGAACCGCTGACCCAGGGATCATTGGACGACCTGCTCTACCTCCTGAGATCATTGGACGACCTGCTCTATCTCCTGAGATCATTGGACGACCTGCTCTATCTCCTGAGCCACAGCCACCCAGCCGCCCCTAATAATACCGCCCCTCCAAGCCCCCTGATGTGCCTCAGTTTTAATGTGTTATTGCTGTAAATCCTCCTTTGTATTTGTTTGCCACAGCGCTGATCCTGCGTCTGGAAGGTCAGATCCAACAGAGCCTGGAGTTGTTCCAGAGCTGTGCTATCCTAAACCCCAACAGTGCTGACAACCTGAAACAAGTGGCCAGATCACTGTGAGTTCCCCCCCCCCCCCCCCCCCACCCACCCACACACACACACACACACACACACACACACACACTCACACTCACACACACACACACACACACACACACACACACACACACACACAAATGTGTTTTTGGCCCATAAAAGCAAATCTTTTCATGTGGACAAGAAAACATAACTATCGACAGTACGTTGTTGTGTGGATGGAGAGATTTTCGTAAACGAGGCAGTGTAGACTGCCCCCTGTATGTGTGTGTGTGTGTGTGTGTGTGTGTGTGTGTGTGTGTGTGTGTGTGTGTGTACGAAGCATAAGATGAGTGGAGTTGCCAATATATATTCAGCCTGCTACGACGTTGCTCGTTTCATGATTGTCGCATAATAAGCTGACTTTATGGTCTGAACTTTCTCCTCCTCAGTTTCCTGCTTGGGAAGCACAAGGCGGCCATCGAGGTCTATCATGAAGCCGCGAGGCTCAACGAGAAGGACTGGGTGAGGGAAGGAAATCAAGTTGTGTACTATTTATCTGAGGAAATCAACAAGCCTGGCATCTTGCATTGCATTCCGGTGTTGTTTAGTCATATTTTAGTCATCTGAAAGGTTTTGGTTTTCATCTAGTTTTAGTCGACTAAATATCATAACATTTTAGTCGACTAAAACAGGTAGTCGACGAACATTTTTCATCATAGTTTTAGTCGATGAAGTTAGCACTGGTGCCTGCCATCCTCTTTATCATCTCTGAGACAATGACAACATTATTCTCCCTAGGCTAGGGGAGGTTCTGCGTCCATCAGACAGGTGGTGCTTTGGCTAAATTACGCTGTATGCTATTAGGAGTAGGACGAAGGCTCTACAAGGATTAAACTTGATTGTGCATAAATGATGAAGCGGCACCCTTTGAAAAAGGCGACAGAGCATCTACCTGTAGCTTATCACAGTTATGTAGCCATGAGCTGTAGTCATAAGTATGAGTCCCTTTTTATATGCAGTCCAAATGAGACAGTGCCTCAGGTTTAATGTGACCCTTTCCTACCACAGGAGATCAGCCACAATCTGGGTGTATGTTACACCTTCCTGAAAGACTTCAGAAATGTGAGTTCCATCGTTATTATATACCCTGTTAAAGGACTGTTGATTTAGTTTTAGTCATAGTATTTTGAATAAAATCTGAATTAGTTTTAGTCATATTTTAGACATCTAAGTTTTTTGGTCGACATATGGCCTTGATGGCGTTGTAATGGCTGAGATTACACTTGGTTGCATGCCGTGAGCTTGTAGATCTCTATTTTCAGAGCCCAACCAACCATAAAATGACTTGTCTTTTAGTTCTAGTGGATCTCTTCTCCACTAGTCCCTCCCTAACATTTTAGTCTAGTTTTCATTTGTTGATGGAATTGTCACGGGAAGATGCAAAGCTACGGTCTACCATTCATTGTCAATGGAAGCCAGCAACATGAAGATGCAAAGAGGCATTGGACATTGTAGCTTCTGCAAAAGCTGCAAAGCTACAAAAATGTTGAGCTGGTTTCAACTTCAGAAATTCAGATACAAAGCTACAAATACGCTGTGTATAGCTTTGCATCTTTTTATCTTTTCCATCTGCCTGTGTGAACGCAGCAGACCAACAAGCATGACCGTCAGAGGTCATGCTTGACCTCTGAAATAAACAATACAACAACAAACACACATACGAAAATATAACACATCAAACTAAATCATTTAATTTACAGAGAGGATAAGATAAGATATTTCTTTAGATGTTTCTTGGATATTGGCAAGGATAATGAGGACTTAAGTGAAGCATCTAGGGAATTCCATAAATGAGGGCCTCTAAATTTGATGAATGATTGATGTTTGGAAGTGCAACAATAGGGTAATTCAAATCAAATTATCATCTATAATTACAGTTCATGGTTAAATCATTAATATAAATCAAACCTGACCTTTGAACTCTCCTCTAGGCTGAAGAGCATCTAAACATGGCCCTGCAGACCAACAAGCATGACCGAACCTTCATGATGCTGGGGAAGATCCACCTGTTAGCCGGGAACACCGACAAGGCTATCGAGGTCTATAAGAGTGCTGTGGAGTAAGTAGACAATTTACAAATTAGACATTTTTAGCAGATGCTCTCAATCTAGAGCATTAATATGATAATTGGTAAATGGTGCATTTATATAGCACCTTTATCTGAGGCGATTTAGATAGATTGTGCATTACATTCACCCATTCATTCACCGCAATTAGGTGATCAGAGTCTTGCCCAAGGACACTGCTTCCTCTGCTGCCCCGATTATGATTGGAAATCATTTTCTTTTTTTATTAGTTATAAAAAGTTATTATTTCAATCAAAAGTTACGATTTCTAATAGTTTTAAGATAACATAAAAAAGATAAACTATTAATCCTCATGTAAATGCTGGTGTCATCCACTGCAGTGTAAATAAAGGAATGTCAGTCACTATCTATAATAGAGCGTCACTCTAAAGTATTTATTTAAAGACGTTTACGCCGCGGACAAAGCCAACTCTTGTCGTGACAAATCATAACAACAAACACAATCTTTTGGGCCAAACAAAGAATTAGAAAGTAGAAAGAAACGGCAGGTTACAACACTTTTTTGTTGTTTTCTTTGTAATTATGTGTGTGTTGTCATGATTTGTCACGACAAGAGTTGGCTTCGTACGACGCTTAAAAGCTCTTTAAATAAATACGTTTTGAAATGTCTATGGGAAAAAGGCATTGGGATTCATTTCCTGGGCCTGGCATCGTCATGACAGGGGGCGGGACTGCGACGCTCTATAGTGTATATAGCCCAGCTTTTGTGTTTGTGTCTACCAAATTTGAGATGATTTGATTGGCTCAGCACATAATGTGATGTATGATCACACTTCAGACGAGTGTTATTTTTTGAGGAGACCTCCTATGGCCAGCTTTGAGGGTTTGTGTAAACATTGTGAACGAGCTATCACCTCGTTCACTGATTGGTCTAGAAGTTGGGTGTGCGTCCCCTTGGTTTTGCAGGCACAGGGGTTCTCATCTGAACCAGAGGGAGGCGGGGTCAATGCTTCCCGACCCGGTGTGGTTTGGGCTTAAGGCCTATTCATAGTCTGGATTTTCGGTGGTGAGGTGACCACCGCTCCGGTGGTGAGCTGACCACCGGAGCTGAAATAACGTTGAGCGGTGGTGAGTAAAAACAGAGAGAAGGGCTGGAGCGGTGGCGGTGGTTTTCTCTTCACCGCGGCTCGTGACGTCATGTTGTAGTTCGGTGGTCACCTAACCACCGAAAATCCAGACTATGTATGAGCCTTAACTCTCACACTTATGCCAGTGTGCCAGTGATCACCCTCCCCTGTACCTGGGTACATTTCAAACGAAATAGAAAAACTGTTACTGTGGACGACACCATGATAAAGCATTACACTTTTTTACAACAGGGTCCACCATTTCCAATTCGTCAGAAAACCTAAGGTTGCCTAATACCCTTATGCTCTATTTAGGTTCTCCCCAGAAAATACTGAAGTGCTGACTACTCTGGGTCTGCTGTATTTACAGGTCAGTTAATTATCAATTGTTTTGTCACATATAGTGAAAAGATTGGGAGTGAAAAGGGATGAGTGAAACATAGTACTGTTGTAGTTGTACAAACATTAGTGATGCTTCTGAAAAGATGCTGCCATGTAGACATAAGCATCTGAACGTGAATTAACCATTTCTACTTATGTCTGTTTCTCTCAGCTCGGGAAATACCAGAAAGCCTTTGAGCACCTTGGGAACGCTCTCACCTACGATCCAAACAACTACACGGTTAGTGGGGGTTCTTGAACAACCAATATGCTGCCACTATGCTTGTGGGGAATGCAGTGTAAATGTAACAATGGAAATGGTGTGATTCCAATGTTGATCTGGGAATTCATGTGGCCTGCCTGTGAGTCTGTGACTCACTCTGTGACCTGCCTGTTAGTCATCTAGGATAGTGGTTCGGTTCCCAAACTTTTTAGTTCAATTGACCCAAAAAAGAGATTAGACGTTTGCCTGGGACCCAAACTAGTGAAAATAGCAGATCTACAAGCTCACAACGCATCACTTCGCACTGTGTTGTGAGCTAGTAGATCGGCTGTTTTCACTACTTCTTAAAGATTTGTTTTCATGGAATGGAATTTCTTAGATTTTTCTTTTATTTCTTCATAAAATTACTGAAAAACATTGAATTTGTGTTTAATTCAGGAAAGGAAATGTAGGGAATTCAGGAAATGTACTTTAAAGATGCCAATACTTTTGAATTCCGGACTCTTTCTACATTGCAGAATTGATACTTTTACTTAAGTAGTAAGTAAAAGTTTTTTCACCACTGTTCTATTTCCTCCTAGGCCATCCTGGCTGCAGGCAGCATGATGCAGACCCATGGAGACTTCGACGTGGCCATGAACAAGTACCGCGTGGCAGCCGTGGCCGTGCCAGAGAGCCCTCCTCTCTGGAACAACATCGGAATGTGCTTCTTTGGCAAGAAGAAATATGTGGCCGTGAGTAATGGAGTTCACTTCATTCATCTAGGACAGTGGTCCTCAACCCTTTTCAGGCCGTGACCCCCCAAAATAGTCATATTTGAACTGGGGACTTCCCCCCACACTAACAGGCACTTGGACTGTAGGAGTTGAACTTGAGGCATTACGTTTCGTTTGACCACAGATAAATATTGTGAAAATAGCCGATCTACAAGATCACAACACTATTTTCACAATGGTTGCCTTGTTCTTTTATTATTTGACAATTTGTCCAATGTGTGACCAGTTTTTATAGTATAGCCCAGTTAGGGCCCAACTTCGATACACATATGTGTCTCCTTTCCTCATGCCGAACAACGTTCGTGTTCTGACTTTTGACTTAAGATCACCCACAAATTGGAATTATATGAAAAACAGTTCAAATCTATCTCCTCCCGGGATCTTTGATCAAAATGGACAAAAGCCATGGCACTTGTTTTGATATGTGCCTTGACTCATGGGTGAACATATCTGTCATTTTGACCAGTAAGCTCCGTCCCCAGCTTTATTTTTTGCCGTTTGAAAAACGCTTAAACCTGATTTTCTGCTGGAGCAATTTGTGTGACATGTTCTACAAAAAATCTGTAGATCATTATCTGAAATCCCAATTGAAGAGAAGTTTGTACGTGAAGCATTTTACAAAACATAGCAGCGATAACAGGCATAACTCATGACTCGTCTGTCTGTCTGTCTGTCTGTCTGTCTGTCTGTCTGTCTGTCTGTCTGTCTGTCTGTCTGTCTGTCTGTCTGTCTGTATGTTTGGGGTAAGAACTGCTGCAATACCGCTGGGTGACCTAAAGTGGCACTGTTGAGCAGCCTAAAAGGGCTTATTGATTGGTCCTCACTTATCACTGCTTGCAGCTATATTATTTTCTTTCTTTTTGATGTTTTAAAAAGGTCTTATAAGTCATTAAATTGTCACTTCAATGTTACCTGGGGACCTCTCAAAATCATGCGAGCTTGTAGATCGGCTATTTTCAGCATGCAACCAAGTGTAAAATCAGGCATTACGACACCATCAAGGCACCGCCAAAATACATTTTTGTCGACAAAATCAACTGTAGATCTGGACTAAAACCTTATGATATTTAGTTGACTTAAACTGCGACTGAAACTACATAAAAAGGTGCTGTCAAAATCAACAGCGTTGACCTCACTGACAGACACCTCTCCTCCTCTCCCGTCCCGTCCCCTCGCAGGCCATCAGCTGCCTGAAGAGGGCACACTACCTGTCTCCATTCGACTGGAAGATCCTGTTCAACCTGGGCCTGGTGCATCTGACCATGCAGCAGTACGCCTCCGCCTTCCACTTCCTCAATGCAGCCGTCAACCTCAACCCACGCATGGGAGAGATCTACATGCTGCTAGCAGGTAGGTACCGACCCACGCATGGGAGAGATCTACATGCTGCTAGCAGGTAGGTACCGACCCACGCATGGGAGAGATCTACATGCTGCTAGCAGGTAGGTACCGACCCACGCATGGGAGAGATCTACATGCTGCTAGCAGGTAGGTACCGACCCACGCATGGGAGAGATCTACATGCTGCTAGCAGGTAGGTACCGACCCACGCATGGGAGAGATCTACATGCTGCTAGCAGGTAGGTACCGACCCACGCATGGGAGAGATCTACATGCTGCTAGCAGGTAGGTACCGACCCATGCATGGGAGAGATCTACATGCTGCTAGCAGGTAGGTACCGACCCACGCATGGGAGAGATCTAGTTAGATAGTTACTTACTTTATTGACACAAATGTATAAAACATTGGGTCCAAACAATAATAAAAAACCCATGAATCAAAAACTTTAAAAAGGTACAATACATTAAAATATACAATACACAATACAGAAACCCTTTACAACAGGAGCTTTCTATTGCTCCACAAGTGACAGGCAGGCATGTAGCATATGCAAAGTCTCTCTGTTAGTGCCCACAAAGAGTGAGCTCAAATCAATCTCTCTGATATCCTGTGTGAGGGGACAAACCAGTATGTGCTGTTCGTTTTGTATACCAGTCTCACATTGGCAAAACCGCTGTTCAGGTGGTATGCGGCTCCATCTTCCCATTTCCACACGCAGTCTATGAGCGGACAACCGAAACCGTGTAAAGGTTATCCTCAAATAGTCCTTAATGTAAGGTGTACTGCTGGTGCTGGTATAGAGTGGGTGAACAGATAGATCTGGGTTGATTGGTATGTCTTATATCTTGTTCCCTTTTTGGATTGTAATTTATGAATCATGTCCCTTCGGTCACTCTCAATATGATCTCGTTTTTCCATTATCTCAGATAAATGAGAATACATGACTTGGTTCTCATTTTTCAGCAATTGAAGAACATACATGTACCACAAGGGGTCATCAAGCATGCCATTCCGCTGCTGTATGTTGGTGAAGAACCTGGCTTGCTTTTCTCTCACCAAAGCTTGCATTGAAGGCAGTCCTGCTTCTAACAGGCAGGTTAAGTTAGGGGTAGTAACCCTCACCCCAAGTAGGGATTTCACTCCAGCCATGTAGAGAGTTTCAACAGACTTTAAGGGGATTTTCAACCAAGCCTCACACCCATACAATATAGCTGATGAGAAAGCAGCCTCAAAAACCTTACGTTTTACACAAAATGGAGCATCATAGTTGGTGGTCAGGAAGATAATCAGTTTGTTTAGGTGCTTTGTCTTCTCCTTTGCATGTAGGGCAAGTGAGTTTCGGGCATTTCCATCAGCAGTGAAGATGGCTCCAAGATATGTATAACTGTCACAATGCTTCACTGTAAGGGAAGCAAGCTGAATAGGTTGCCTGTCTTCATCAGATCCCGATATAGCCATACATTTGGTTTTACTTTCATTAACAAGCATGCCATATTCATCACAATATTCCTCCAGATATTTCAGTTTTTCAGTCAGCCTTTCCTTTGATGTTGCCAGGATGACAAATCTACAAATTTAAGTCGACGATTAATTGTCACACAAATAATTGCGATGAACAATTTAATTGTGGTTTTTGCATTGAAAATGTGTATTTCTGCTTGCCTTTTAGGCTTCATAATCACAAATTGCACAGGGAAAAAATGACAAATAACTTAAATATACAAAGAAATATACAAAGACACATTTAATATTTAATATTTTTATATATTTTTCTTTCCAAACTATTTCCAAAATAGCTGATCTACAAGCTTACAACACATGTTGTAAGCTGGCACACAAAGAGTTCAACACACCTCAGATTTTGGCTTCTGTTTAATGTAATTCCTGTCACTGACTTTCACCACCAGTTGCCTTGACCAATCTGGACGACGTAGAGAACGCCACCCGATCCTATGAACAAGCAGTGGCTCTGGACCAGTGAGTCTCTTCCATTTGACCTTTTAAAACATCTTTCAACTTAGGTCACTTTCACACCTGCCGTTAACGTGTATATTTATTGGTGGTTCAAGTTCAAGTAGAACTTGACCACATTAAAACCTAGATATAATGGACTGAAGACCCAGACAGTTAGGCTAGTACCTCAGATAGTCTGTATTTGCTTGTTGAGAATAGGGATGCCAGAAAGTGACCATCAGCCAAATTGAATAATCGACAACTCTGCCGATTAATAATCGATTAATTGAACCCCCCCATTTAAAAAGAAAATCAATATCAGATAAAACTTCTAAGATTTGATATTATGCACATGCCATGGTCCCATAACCATTAGTGCATGCTTTGATGGTTACAGTTTTATAATAAGTTTTGACGAGTAAACCTTTGTGGAGATCTTCTCAGTTCTCATTGTATGCTAGTTACTGCCATTCAGGATGGAAAATTAAATCCATTTGGATTTGGGATGAAGTAGTTTCATAAGGGGCTGGTATGAAGTACTTGATATAAACAGAACATTTTCAGTTCACTAGTCTACACTACACTACTCTACAACTGCCTTCATTTCATCTGATTGTCTGTCTGGCAGGCACTTAACAAGCGATCGTTAACTGTCTGTTAGAGAGAGGGGCAGAGAAGAGTGGCTTTGCTCAACTACTGTGTAGAAATTTTGGAGACTGACGATTAATCCTTAAATCGATTAATCGGTGGCATCCCTAGTGAGAAAGTAACTATAACTATAATTATGTCAAATGCACATTACAATTTAATGCCACTCATTTTGAGTACTGTTTCATCTTCCTCAATGTTTGAATACTGCCTCCCCATGGTCAACCGGGGCATCTTGCAGGTCCAATCCACTGGTCAACCTGAACTTTGCCATCCTGCTCTACAACCACGGGGACAAGAAGAGAGCGCTGGAACAGTACCAGGAGATGGAGCGCAAAGTCAACCTCCTCCGAGACTCTAGTAGCAATGTGGAGTTTGATCCTGAGGTATAAGACTCTAGTAGCAATGTGGAGTTTGATCCCATCAAACTTCCTGATGCCGTTTTCCTCCCAGTGTGGAGGAAGGAGTTTTAGGGTGGATGTTTACTGTGATCTTGAAATATTATATACTGTATACCTTGTATTATAATTATTAGTTTATGTTGCATGTAAACAACTATAGAGATTCTCAAAGCAGTTGTCACTTGTCTCCCAACCCCCACCTCCAGTCGCCGTGGGAGCACTCCCTACCATCACTGTTTGACAGTCCTTTGCCTCCATTGTTTCATCCAGCCTTTGTAGAAGTCCGTTCTTAATCTCGGCCGTTTTTCCACGTCCAGCTGATGGACATGGCTCAGAAGATGGGCGCCGCCCTGCAGGTGTCAGAGAGTCTGGTGTGGAACAAACCAGCCAAGGATTCCAAGTCCAAACCACACTCGGCAGCCGTCCCCAAAACCCCTGGCGCTCCCCTGGGGACCAACCAGGCCCTGGGACAGGCCATGTCGTCTGCTGCCAGCTACAGCAAAAGCATCCACCTGCCAAAAGGTAGAGGCATGGGCTTTTAGGACACTGTTGATTTTGACAACCAATTTTGAATTAGTTTCAGTCATAGTCTTTTGAATGAGATTTTCAATTTTTTTTTTTTAAACTTAATTTCACCTCCTACCTATTGGACAGTATTAAATGACCCCATATTATTAGGATGTTGATATTAATTTTGTATTCATCATTAGTGCCCCAGATCACACCTTAGAAAGCATGGCTTTACCCAGTTTTTTGACTGGCAAGTCATATTTTGACAGCAGAAACTGCCATAATTTGCACCCCTCATATCTAATTATTGGCCTTAATTTGCCTATCCGCGGCCTATTCGTGGCCGCCTCCCCCGCCACATAATGTAGGCTCAGGGATACATTGCTCTTGCATGAACTGAAGCCTGTCACTGAATGATGATGCAAGAGGTGCGTGTCAGTGTAGGCCTATTGTTGTTGGCGGCGTTTTGCCGTGTGTGATTTATTAATAAATGGAGTGACCTGTAGTGCTCCAAAGAGAGAACTTCAGCTGTCATCTAATCCTCCCACATTAATGCCGTTCCCTACGCCTCGGAACGCTACAATAGTGATGTGGCCAAAACAAGTACACATACAGTTCCAAGTTACCGGTAGTCATGTCTTGAGGCGCAAGAGCAGCAACAAGTGCAGTGGACAAAGAGACGTTTAGTTTACCACGGAAGCATCCTGCTGAGTCCTAACAAAGCCAACTGTCTGTTGTAGTTTCCTCCCTATCCTCCATGCATATTTCATTCATTCATCACAATTTTCGTCGCTACAAAGACTCGACTTGTTTCGCTGTTTGTTGTGGTTTTGGTGGTGACGCGTTCCCTTAGGCTTCGTACACACATAAAGAACAACTGTGCTGTGCTCTGCCTGTGTTTCATGGCCGCCCCAAATTGCTTTTCCAATGGAAGTCACGTGGTTTGACCAAACACTTGTGTTTGATTGCCCCCCCCCCCCCCCCCTCCCATCATACACAACTGTTTGGTCAAACCACGTGACTTCCATTGGAAAATCATTGAGGCGGCCATGAAAAACGGACAGCACAGAGTATGTTCGTCTGATCTGTGTGTACGAAGCCTTAACACTGACACACACACACACACCGCACCGCCCCCTGGTCCTGGTTTCTGAAGCTGTTCTCCCATACACAACTCATACACGATGTCGAGTGTCAGAGATATTCATGCATGATATTAATTTTGTATTCATCCTTAGGGCCCCATATCACATTTGAAACACAAAGTGGTTTTTTTGTCATATTTTCACAGCACAAACTGCCTGTCCTATCTAAAGATTGGACAGTATTAGGATGTTGATATTAATTTTGTATTCATCCTTAGGGCCCCAAATCACACCTTAGAAAGCATGAGTGTCTATTTCAAACACAGTGTTTTTTGACTGGGGAGTCATATTTTTCATAAAATCATAATGCCTGCTTTTACACTTCTCAAATCTCATATTACAAGCTCTCAAAACGCCACAAGTTTGTAGATCTGCTATTTTCATAGCCCAACATCCGAGCGCAACCAAACATTTAATGACTTGTCTTTTAGTTCTACTGCATCTCTTCTCCACTAGTCCCTCCCTAACATTAAACTACTTTTTCATAGTTTTTATTTCGTTTTCGTCAGTGAAAAAAAGGTAATCGATGACTTTTTTGTCATAGTTTTAGTCTACAAAATTAACACTGATTCTATAACATCTGTATCTGTTAGCTTAGTACTACATTGCTGTTTGAACTGATCAACACAATATCATTTCTCTAACAAAGACCTGAATGTACCTTTATGTGGGTGTCTTCATCATCATATAAAATGTCCCAACCCTAATGTTTCTGTCTTACAGGAAGCCCATCTTCACCCCTGGAGTCAGAGTCTGATGTAGACGGCGCTCTAAGCCCACCCAGTGAGCCCCCCTTCTCCCCTGAACCCAAGGAGTCGGACACAGCCAAACCCAAAGCCTCCAGGAGTAAGTCTAAGAAGGACGAAGTAAATTAGTTGGGAACCTATCAGTGTGACAGCTTTTACCAATGTATCACTCTCTCTTTTTCACGCCATTGAATGGATTTTCTATCTCAGTGGTTTTCAACCCTTTTCATATTCAAGGGCCATTATTTATTGAGCTTTTGATACACAGAGTCAGACACCATTTGATGAGATCTAGCCTCTCAGAACCAAATATGTTGTTATTTTGTGCACAGTTTATGCTGTATTGATGTGGTACCATAGGAGAGTTAACAGACATAGTTGATCAAAATAAATGTTCTTCTACGTTCTCTAATTGTGTATATTTAGTGAAAATTAAGTAATGCAGATGAACAATAATTGAACTCTTGAGAGCGTAAAATGGGGGATCATGAATGTGTCAGTGATTATCAAGGACAGTTTGAAAAGCTGAAAAGATCTTCTTGCATTATAGAATATGAATATAGATAGATGTTTATTACGCTTTGAACCAAAGCTGTGTTGTTGCTGCACTTCAATGACATTCCCCCATAATAATATGATAATAATATTATGATAATATGACAATCACTGATGACCTCTAAGCACAGGGATGTTTTTTAAGTTGTTTATTAGAGGCAACCTTACAAATGTGTTTGTATAATGGTGCTCTTTTTTAGTTTATTGTTCATTGTAAATAAATAATGTAAATAGTGTTTTTGTGCTCTTATATGTAGATAAATGTTACGAGGTATGATTAAATAAAGGGTCATATCACACTTATTTTCAGCTAAAAGTTTGACTGATAAAGTTTTTCATTATAATGTTTACTACAATAAAGTGTATTCAAGTATCGAATACACTTTTTAACAGAAACTGAAATATCCAAGCTTAAAAGGCTAAAATAATAATAATCTAAGTTATACTTATACTAATTATTTCAATCCAACTGACATCTTGTGGCATGGTAGTACAACTCGAGTCAAAATTAAGGCCTAGTAAATTTAAGTAAGTAAAACATTTGAGTACCTTTTTTTTTCTCCGCTTTTTTCCACCATTGGTTGTCTGTCTGCGTCCCTTTTGTGCCCATATAAGGAGCTCTCTATGTCATGATTATGCCCTCAGATTATGCACACAGCCATAGGCCTGGCTGTGTAAGTCCTTGTGCACTGGTAAACGTCTGTGGAGAATGTCTGAAGAGTGCAAACTGACTGTGTAAAGTGGACTGACTCTCAATGTGGAATAAGGCTGTGGTTGCCATGGCAATCAATTGGCTCAGGCAGAGCTTGGAAATTGGTGTGGGGACTTATGCGAGAGCCTGACCAGAGCCTATTGTGGCGGTACTGGACAACCGTGTATCTGACCGACTCAAGGCCGGGTAGCACTCCGTTTGGTGGTGTGGAACGTGTGTGTCAAATTTTGTCGAGGCAACCAGTTCTCGAGTTACGTGGATTACAGAATGGGTACATACACAAGTACAGAAACGTGGTGCATTTATTGTAAGATAATATAAAGTACAATATCTGAGATATAGTGGAGTAGAACTACGTTCTTAATCTCTCCTATGGTCATGAATTGTTAACCTGACGCTGCCAGATCCAAAAAGCTTGCTACACAAATTTGTTTCACAGCTTATTTGGATCTGGGATCGCGGAAGCAAATTCGATGACGGGGCTGTTCCTTTTTTTCAAGATACATGGTAGATGATTGGATGGGAGCGTCTGTCTATCACCGTGTGGGCGTGCAAACACAACCAATCATATCGACGTGTCTATATACCGTCACATCCGCATCCCGCCTTTAGCTCACGCTGATTGGTTCGGTACGAAGCAGAACTGACTCAGGGCTCAACTCCGTCAGAGATCCCAGATGAGTGTTGTGTTGGGGAATATGTTTCCGCAATACCGCCCTCATCTGGCAGCGTCAGGTTAATGAATTGTGGGTCATGACCGAAATAAAATGGTCGTGGATAGGATACAAGCGGACAAAATGAGTTTCCTCAGATTGCTGGCATCTCCCTTAGAGATAGGGTGAGAAGTTCAGTCACATGGAAGAGACTCAGAGTAGAGCCGCTGCTTCTTCTCTTGGAAAGGAGCCAGCCTAGGTGGTTCAGGCATCTACTAATGGATGCCTCCCGTGCGTCTCCCTAAGGAGACTCGTTGCACGTCCCACTGGGAGGAGATACCCGGGCAGGCCAAGGAACAGATGAGAGGATTTACATCTCCACACTTGTTGTGAGAGCCATTTCAGTAGTAAACAGTGTTTGGTCTGATTATCTGTGACACACAATTGCACTTATTGTGCTATTTTATGTGATACATCACTGGTGGTTAATCAGCAATCAGCTCAAACAGTTCCTGCCATGAGTGGATGACCTGCATATACGTTTATTTATAACAGTATGCTTTAGTCAGTGATTGATTGATTGATTGATTGTACATGGTTCATGTACACATGCATGCATGCATGCATGCACACAGTCTGTGTTTGTTTCTTTGTTATTTTAAGTTAAAAACCACACCTATACTTATTTTGTTTTGATTATGTTGGATGTGTTTGGTTAACACAGTCACATTCCACTGCTGTACTTACTGGTATGAGCATGTGACGAATAAAACCTTCATGTCAATCTTGAAACAACCTTTCAAAACCAGTTTCCTTTGCACTGGACTGTATGCTTGTGGAATTCCATGTGTTACTGTATATTAACGTCGCAGTTCACAATCACATTCACAGCCATTGCTTTGTGAATTTGAAAACGTACAGGGTGTGTGCACTCCTTGCAACTTAAGCTGACAAAGTTAAAACTATTCAGGCCTAACATCTCAAAATAGCAAGGATTTTCTAAAAAAATTGGTCAGATTTTTGACAAAAAGGTATTCTGGCGATGTAATGCTTTTTGCACTTGGTTGCATGCTAAAAATAGCCAATCTACAAGTTCACAACACGTTTTTTTTTATGATGAAATTGTCAATATATTTAGTCTTATAGTTTTAGTCATCATAGCTTAATTTTTATTTAGTTTTCGTCTGTGACAAACGGCAGTCGACGGACATTTTTCGTCACAATTTCAGTCAACTGCGTAATACCTTTATGAATGTAACTTGTCATTTCACTCCTGGAAATGGCAATAACATCATGCCTTCAAGGAAATGATTGTTGTGATCGCTTGACCTTGTTTTCTGAGTCTCTTTTTGGCCCACAGCCCTCCTGCTACACTTGAGTGTTGTTTATACTATTGCCACTGCAGTCTGTTTGAAGACTAACATATTAACAAACCCAGACAAGCTGAAAAAAATCATGTTCTGCCTGCCAATTTTCTCTCTCACCTCCACTAGTGTGAAGTAACCTAAACCTAGTACATTTACTCAAGCACTATTACTCTGCTACATCTCAGAGGCAAGTATTGTACTTTTACTCCACTACAATTATTTGAAAACATTAGTTACTTTAGTTTTTTACTTGAAAACATAGGTCTACATTAGCCGATCTACAAGCTCACAGTGATGTGACGCATTATGAGCTTGCAGATCTGCTATAGTCAATTTTAGAAAACTTGTGAAATGAGACTGAGTACTTTCTACTTTTGGTACTCAAAGTACATTTTGATACCAATACTTTTGTACTTTTACTCAAGTACATTTTTAATTCCAGACTTTTACTTGTAACAGAGTATTTCTAGATTGCAGTATTGATACTTTTACTTAAGTAAAAAATAATATTTTTACTGGCTGCAGGATTCACCCCCTGAGAATTCATTACATTACATATCACTATACATTTCATACATTATATTAATAGATTACATATTACTCCAGTATTGTGTTGTTTTGGTGAACGATTGTAGGATTCACCCCCTGAGAATACATGCAATTCTGGGAACTCAGATGAATGCAAATGAAGTCCCAAGGTGAACTTTGTGATGTGGAATATATTTGCTGGCCCAATGCACAGAGCTGTTTGTGATAATGGCTAACGTGAGGTCTTTGTACTTACGATGGCAACTAAAGTTTTCAAATAATTGTAGTGGAGTAAAAGTGCAATATTTGCCTCTGATATGTAGTGGAGTAGAAGTAAAAGTACTGCAAATTTGTAATACTCAATAAAGGCGGTGTGCGAGACAGGGCCCATACATGCACACGTGCCTTCTCTCTCCACTTAAACAAGATAACGTGCCAAAGAGGCATGGCATGGCGTGGCGTGTGACAGACGGCCACCATCACTCACACACACTGAAACATGCAGGGAATGAGAACGAGGCATGAAAGAGATTCTGTTTACATTTCTGCCAGCCAGAGAAACCCACACCCTTCTCCTGCACTGCGCCCAGGCCGTCACATTGACATCAGCCTCATCTACGGAACACTGTGGCTGAAATTCAGAACTCACACTTCAAGTCTAGGAAGTACGTGCTGCATGCATGAATCTGTTTTCTATAGGTAAGACTGCAGTGTTTCAAGCACAATGCATTTCATTGGACATATGTGTGGCTCCAGTTGGATCATTAATGTCATACAATCACAGCTCTGTTTTCATTTGTTTGTTGGTTTGTGTTGGCTTGGCAAAGAGATCTCTCTGCTGAAACCTGCTTGACCGGCTGTCCTCCAGAGACATGTTGTAGGATAATGGAGTCATTCATTTGAAAAGAGGCCTTTCTTCTTTCCTAGTCTTGAAAACGCAAAAGAATATCGTGTGTGTGTGTGTGTGTGTGTGTGTGTGTGTGTGTGTCTGTCTTTGTGCCTCGAAATACACTAGTGTGCACATACCAAAATATCCAGCGTAATGTAATTCTGGGAATTGAACGCTTGAATTAAAGGTGGGCGTTTGTTGTGTAACAGCATATGTAGGAGAGGGAGACAGGCGGCCGTGGGAGGGGCCGGAGCTAGTGGGGCGTGTCCCAGGTAGACTGGATATTCTTGCTGGATGAGGATAGGTGAACTGAAGAAGAAGAGGCGGGACCTTCTGAAATGGCATGGCAACAACACGCTTATAAAGACAGAGAGGTTCTCCCGACCAGGTGACAGTTCAGTTCAGCTCCCTTCATGTTTCGGTGAATCAAGTCCAGCAACACCTTGTGAATAGAATCACAATGCTCAGCCTTATCAGGTTACCACGCGTTCTCACCATCAACCAAGTGCCCCAAGTAAGTTCTGCTAATTCACTACGTCTAATCTATGCTGATATTTAACATGCTGATTCTGAGAGAGGTGAATCAATCAAGGAATATGGATACTGAAAGAAAACACTGTCCTGATATATTTTCAAAGCATAAGAAAAGCTATTGTTGATATAACTATAATTATGTTGTTGATAATACTGTATACTATTTGCGATATTTCTTTAATTCAGATCAATACAAAATAAGTAATAAAGAAATAATTTTCCTCTACCTGATATTAATGATATGATGGGCAAAAATTATAAAGTTATAAAAATGCATTGAGCATCTAAAACTGAAAAAACTATAACTGTTTAACGACTTAAACCCCAGCATAAGATCTACAAGCTCATATGTGTTGTGAGCCTGTACTGTAGATCTGATATGGTGGTTTTACTTAAGTGTAGAAATACTCTTGTTACAAGTACAAGTCCGGAATTCAAAATGTACTTGAGTAAAAGTACAAAGGTATTGGAATCAAACTGCACTTGAGAAAGTACTCATTGTGCAGAATATCACACGTTTTCAAATGTATACAAATCTTACGAAAATAGCCAATCTACAAGTTCACAATGCGCCGCGAAAGCTTGTAGATCGGCTATTATCAAATGGCAAAATGTTTTAGCGCTATAACTAAAGATTTCAAATAATTGGAGTCCAGTCAAAACTAAATGAATGCATCTGAGATGTAGTGGAGTAGAAGTAAAAATTGTACTTAAGGACAGTACTTGAGTAACTTTACACCACAGGGCATCAACCATATAGGCTTTTAAGTGGTTAATTCTGTCGAGGTCGGTGTCGTTCACATGTCAGTGACACCTAAACATGAGTGTTCTTGTCTCAGTCAGGTCTTTCATGAGGACTCTATCATCTCTGGGTAACACCACCCTGTTGGTGTTTAATTTAAACCCAGGTCTTCCATGAGGACTCTATCATCTCTGGGTACCACCACCCTGTTAGTGTTTAATTTAAACCTTATCCCAGGTCTTCCATGAGGACTCTATCATCTCTGGGTAACACCACCCTGTTAGTGTTTAATTTAAACCTTGTCCCAGGTCTTCCATGAGGACTCTATCATATCTGGGTAACACCACCCTGTTAGTGTTTAATTTAAACCTTGTCCCAGGTCTTCCATGAGGACTCTATCATATCTGGGTACCACCACCCTGTTGGTGTTTAATTTAAACCCAGGTCTTCCATGAGGACTCTATCATCTCTGGGTAACACCACCCTGTTAGTGTTTAATTTAAACCTTATCCCAGGTCTTCCATGAGGACTCTATCATCTCTGGGTAACACCACCCTCTTAGTGTTTAATTTAAACCTTATCCCAGGTCTTCCATGAGGACTCTATCATCTCTGGGTAACACCACCCTGTTAGTGTTTAATTTAAACCTTATCCCAGGTCTTCCATGAGGACTCTATCATCTCTGGGTACCGCCACCCCTGCAGCTCAGCCACTGACTGCATCCTCAGCCTCTTCCAGATGACCAATGAGACTCTCAACATCTGGACCCACTTCCTGCCTACATGGTCAGTCCGTCACACATGTTTAAATTTCATATCGTAGCTGACGGGAAATTATTAGAATTAGAATAATACATTAGAAGAATAATACATTAAATATTTGCTAGATGAGTGCGGTCAGGCCAACACCAACTGGCTCTACGGTGTTGTTAACTATACCTCCACACTCTCCTGTCTAACATCAGAGTCTAGAGTTCTACAGTGTTGTTAACTCTGCTGTGCATCTTGCGTTTCTTGGCTTTATCCTGAGTGTCAGTCTGCTTGCCGCTTGTTCTGGGTGCCTGACACAGTGCACTTCCAGCCGCATCCTTTTCTCTGAACTGGATCTGTGACCCGTGGTAGGTCCCCATAGAGCAGAAAAAGAAGACCATACTGCATCAAATCAACAAACTTTACTATAACATCTGTTCGAACATTGGCCAAACTGTCAAATAATATAAGAAAGAGGCAAACTGTGTGAAAATGGTTATTTTTTACAATACCTGTGGAACAGAGTCGAACTAAAAAACTAAATACATTCAAAGTGCTTGTCAGGGTGGGGAGTAAGTTCCCAGATGATTATTTTGGGGGGGTCCCCAGTTCAAATATGATTATTTTGGGGGTTCCCCGGTTCAAATATTTGGGGGGACACTTTGACACTTGTTCTGGGATCGCGGTTCTTAGGATATCCGGTTGCTCTACCGTCCACTCTACCCCATAACCACTGCCACGCCTCCAAAAGGTTGTGAACCACTGCCGTAGACTCATAGAGGACCACATTTCTGATGTGGTCCGTCCATGTGACACAGCTTGTGTTGTGATTTAAGAAAGCCTAGTTCTCCGTAGTGATTCTTTCTGAAATGCAGGTGATGTAGATATCTCATATGTTTTCACAGACATCTCTGTTTAAGTATCTGATGGAGAGTATCCCTCTGTCCAGCGACACGTGGGAGGAAACCTGTGAAACATGAAAAGCTTGCATAATTAGGGTTAAGGCAGAAACTCATCATACCTTGACTTGACTCGATGCATATTATGTTCTCTGGCAGACTGGCACGTACCTCACTGGTATGTGAATGAACCAGTTTCTCATATCCACCTCTCTGCACATCCTCAGAGCAGGAGATCATGCATATATTAATAATAATAATTTGCAGGTGATATGTGATTATAATGTATGAGTCAACATCATTGAGCTTGTGGTATTTCTATTAATAGTCACTGTGATGAATGATCATATTATGGTCAAACAATCTTAGCTTATATACTTCAACCTTCAGGTTGAATGTAATTTGTGTCAATGAATCAACATTACAAAATATATATTTTAAATAAGAATATTATTAATAATTTTAATATTGATTCTTTTTAATTCAATGGACTAAATTCATTAGTCTGATTATCATAGTTCATTATATAACGGTGTTTGTTGCACAAAAATGCATTATTTTATTATTAAGAGTTTTTTTTATAAATTTGTTTACATCCTTAAGCACACTTTCATGATTTGTTTGGAATGAGAGCACAACACCCAGGGAGACTAAATGTGTAGATCTCCTATAGATAAATCCACAGAAGGGTGCTCTGGGGCTGGGCTGAGGTATACCATTAAGCACACCTCAGCTAGGCCTCGATTAGCTATGACCTACAGGGCACTGATCCATGGATTAGCTACACCTGACCTACAGGGCACTGATCCATGGATTAGCTACACCTGACCTACAGGGCACTGCTCCATGGATTAGCTACACCTGACCTACAGGGCACTGCTCCATGGATTAGCTACACCTGACCTACAGCAGGGCACTGCTCCATGGATTAGCTACACCTGACCTACAGGGCACTGCTCCATGGGTTAGCTACACCTGACCTACAGGGCACTGCTCCATGGATTAGCTACACCTGACCTACAGGGCACTGATCCATGGATTAGCTACACCTGACCTACAGGGCACTGCTCCATGGATTAGCTACACCTGACCTACAGGGCACTGCTCCATGGATTAGCTACACCTGACCTACAGGGCACTGCTCCATGGGTTAGCTACACCTGACCTACAGGGCACTGATCCATGGATTAGCTACACCTGACCTACAGGGCACTGATCCATGGATTAGCTACACCTGACCTACAGGGCACTGCTCCATGGATTAGCTACACCTGACCTACAGGGCACTGCTCCATGGATTAGCTACACCTGACCTACAGCAGGGCACTGCTCCATGGATTAGCTACACCTGACCTACAGGGCACTGCTCCATGGGTTAGCTACACCTGACCTACAGGGCACTGCTCCATGGATTAGCTACACCTGACCTACAGCAGGGCACTGCTCCATGGATTAGCTACACCTGACCTACAGGGCACTGCTCCATGGATTAGCTACACCTGACCTACAAGGCACTGCTCCATGGATTAGCTACACCTGACCTACAGGGCACTGCTCCATGGATTAGCTACACCTGACCTACAGGGCACTGCTCCATGGATTAGCTACACCTGACCTACAAGGCACTGCTCCATGGATTAGCTACACCTGACCTACAGGGCACTGCTCCATGGATTAGCTACACCTGACCTACAAGGCACTGCTCCATGGATTAGCTACACCTGACCTACAGGGCACTGCTCCATGGATTCGTCTATAGATGCACATGCTTTGTTCTGAGGCCTCTTGTGTGCAACAACAAGCCCTCAGGACTAAAAGCTCTCTAGTATTACAACACATACCATCCGTTACGGCTCACTTTACTTTGGTCTGAGGTCAGAAATCATTCATAACACACTCATTGAACCATTCGTTATGGGTCACTTTACTCTGGTCTGAGGTCAGAAATCATTCATAACACACTCATTGAACCATTCGTTACGGGTCACTTTACTCTGGTCTGAGGTCAGAAATCATTCATAACCTAAGGGGTTAAAGGGACTCAGAACTTCAGGCTAAAAGAGGGAGTATACTTGGTTACAAAACAACAATTACACATTTCAACCTTTTAGAATTAAATTAAGTTATTGATAAAGTAGATAAAAGGTTGAATAGAGATTGAGACAATTATAGACTGTGATTGAGACAAAGAAAGCGTGCGTGCGTGCGTGCGTGCGTGCGTGCGTGCGTGCGTGCGTGCGTGCGTGCATGCGCTCGCATGTGTTTGTGTGTGTGTGTGTGTGTGTGGGGGGGAGTTCTGTTGTGTTGAGATAAACACTGTGACACTGTCTCAACAGAGCGCACCCATCATTCATAATTCCATAATTGCGTGTTTCATTCTGATAGATATGTACTTTATGTAAGTTCCCTCGAAAGACTGCATTCTTCTTACCGCTTGTTTCTGAGAATGGGGAATGTGTTAGTTAGTGTCAGGTTAGTGATCCCTCAGTCAGTCCTCCCCAGAGTCCCCACTGAGATGATGTTTGTTTTGACTGAACAGTCCCAGGGAGAGGGTGTGTGTGTGCGTGAGAATCAGGGTGTGTGTAGGTGAATGTGTATGCGTGAGGGTGTGTGTGTCCTGGGACCTGCAGGTGTGGAATTGTATGCCTGCAGACACTAATGAGCTAGTCTCTGCTTAACATTCTCTGATGTGTTGCCTCAATTAGTCTACTACGATGGGGAAACTCACACATTACGGTCGCTTTGTTAATGAGGCGCGCTGAGTTATGGAAACACTGTCCATTATATTCATACACACCTGGTAGGCCTGAGCTACCCGATAACATCTGATTGTTGTTATTTGCACACGCAAAACACTATGCAGCCTACCATCCAGTGTTCATTTTGAGTCCATTTTAATTTAGTTTTAGTCATATTTTAGTCTGAAATGTTTTAGTTTTGGTCTACTTTTAGTCGACTAAATCTATGGATGATTTTTGTCGACTTAAATAAATAAAAAATGCCATTTGACGTGCAACAAATTATATACATTTCTGATTGAGTCATAACATGAAAGTAATAACCTATGTTTGTTTACCATGGGTATCTGTATGATACCCTGGGTAAACAAACATATAGGTTACCCAGGGTATCTGTATGATACCCTAGGTAAACAAACATATAGATTATTACTTTCATACAGATGTTGCTTATATTTCCTCTCAGGTACTTCCTATGGAAGCTGCTAACGGTGGTACTGATGCAGACTGCATGGCAGGACTCTTTCACCTGGCCCTTCTTGGTGTTCCTCCTGGCGTGTTGCACATACCCGCTGGCCTCCAGCTGTGCCCACACCTTCAGCACCATGTCGCCACGTGCACGACACATCTGCTTCTTCTTCGATTACGGCGCCCTCAGTTTCTACAGCCTGGGTATGTACGTACTGTATGCATTTGCAGTGTTCAGCACACTAAAGCCTGCTACTGTGTTACCTTACATACGTTCGTATGTGCAGGCTTCAGCACACTACAGCCTGCTATGTTAGCTTACATACGTATGTATGTGCGGGTGCATATCTTTGTTCCGACGTCCCAACAGTCCGACAGGCACAGGTATGACACCCCAAACCCTAACGTGGAAGCTACGGGTGAGTCTATCTTAGCCGGCCACATAGCCAAGAGTGAGTCTTAACCAGCCACGTATGCCGGAGCCAGGAGTGAGTCTTAACCAGCCACGTATGCCGGAGCCAGGAGTGAGTCTTAACCAGCCACGTATGCCGGAGCCAGGAGTGAGTCTTAACAAGCCACGTATGCCAGAGCCACGAGTGAGTCTTAACCGGCCACGTATGTCGGACTATTGGTATGTCGGACTAACCTATGGCCACCATGTATGTGTAGGGTTCAGCACATTATAGCCTGAGCCTGCTATTAGCTTTGTCAAACAGAAAACCAAAGCTATGACAGGGACTTATAGTGTGACAGTATGAGTAAGCCTTACCGAACCAGCCATGATGTGGCCCATAATACAGCAAGGTATGCAATTATGCATGAACCTTGATAATGTGCTATGCTTGCTGTACGCTTGTGTGTGTGTGTGTGTGTGTGTGTGTGTGTGTGTGTGTGTGTGTGTGTGTGTGTGTGTGTGTGTGTGTGTGTGTGTGTGTGTGTGTGTGTGTGTGTGACAGTGTGTGTGTGTGTGTGTGTGTGTGTGTGTGTGTGTGTGTCATACAAACATATTTGAAACCACCATATCTCTTCCACAATCTAAAGGTTTGTGAATTCCTTGTCATGCTCAGGGTCAGCGGTTGTCTACTCAGCGTACGTCTTCCCTGACAGGTGGCTTAACAGCACGTTCCACCATCTCTACGTCCCCATAGCGGTCCTCAACACACTGTTCTGCACTGCCATGGCCTGCTACTCCAGGTGCGGACACTACTCAGTCTATTTCACACCAGCACTGGTTCACTATGGAGACACAAAGGAGACTATTTGTGTCTCCATAGGGAACAAATTATCAAATTATTGGCTAAGGAATGTGACAGAAACAATGAAATGTGGGCGAAATACTCCTTTAAGTACAATTTTGAGGTGTTTTTAGTTTTTTGGAGTATTTCTAATTCTCAGTACTTCTACTTCTACTCCTCAATACATCTCAGAGGCAAATATTATATCTCTACTCCACTATAATTATTTGAAAAGTTACTAGTTAGTTTGTAGATTTTGATTATTATTACGAAAAGATACACAAAACAACCATTACCCACTTCAGCCCTACATTCCGGTCATTTGAAAATAGCCGATCTACAGATCGACGCGACACACAAAATATTTTACTTGTAACAGAGTATTTCTACATTGCATTATATTGATACTTTTATACTATCAATACTGATACTGTTAAAAACTGTGAGTACTTTCCCCACCACTGCACAATGTGCATGTACTTTGTTATTGTTTTGGTAACGTTTGATGATGCTTTAATAACTTTTCCTCCCATCTGTCTCTGTTAAGGCTAGGCTTACCATTCCTACAATATGACCATTTCATCGTCAAAAGGTAAAGGCCCTTCACCTTTCTGTTCGTTTCAACCACTGCCACGAAAAACTAGATTTTTTTCACTGACGAAAACAAACAAAACAAAAACTATGCTACCATGACTAAAACTAAGACTAAATATACTGATCATTTTGTCGACAAATAAAAACTACCGGTAGACTAAAATGTTAGGGAGGGACTATAGTGGAGAAGAGATCCAGTAGAACTAGTCATTTCATGTTGGTTGCACTCGGGTGGGGAGCTGCACTCTGAAAACAGTAGATCTACTGTAAGTCATTCACTATGAGCTTGCAGATCGGCTATTTTCAGCATGTAACCAAGTGCAAAATCAGCCATTACGACGCCATCAAGGCATCGCTGCCCAAAGTACATTTTAGTCGACAAAATCAACTCTAGCTTTAGTTGACTAAAATCCTACATCACTGTCTAAAACTAGACTAATACTAAAACATACAAATGACTAAAATATGACTCAAACGACTATGACTAAAACTGTCCCTAAGTTTGCTGTAAAAAAAAACAAAAAAAAAACACTGGTTCAAACATTGTTTCTCCAGTTGCTTGGAATAGTTGTACTACAAAGAAATGTTGAAGAAAACAGATATACTATCACACACACATATATTATCACCATATTCGCTGAGCAACACAGTTGTACAGTACAACTTGTACTGCAAAATGAGCCCTTATCCATCCTCTTCAGAAAGTGATATGTGATTGCACATAGAACTTATCTTGTATTTCATTAAATAAGGATTTATTCTTTGTGGCAGTTCAACAATTGAGCAACTTGCTTGTCAGTGGAGTGGATCTCACCCAACCTTGAACAAAGAGACCCACCCTAAAACATAATGAACTTTCGGGTGGTTTCAGCTGGGCATATTTTATCTAAGGACTGAAATGGAGAACAGTAAATATATGATAAATTATATACAGTAGCAACCTATGTGAACTATATCAATTGGAGAACTGTAAATCATGTTTTCATCCATCTAATCTGTTGATAATAATAATAGAAGTGTCTTGCTGCTTTTGAAAATGTTGTGCGTCACAGATTCCTAGAACTGGTTGTGTGATTCTCAGAGTGATGATATGTTCTTGTCTTATATCATCTTGTTATGAGCAACAATAAGAATAAGACACATGTTGGCTCACTTAGAACAGTGGTTCTCAACCTGTGGGGTCGGGATCTTCCCCTCATGTTATTGGGGGGGGTCCCAAGATGACAAAAGGTAAATAGTCAATTTAATTTAATTTAATCGTTTTAATACATCAAAAGAAATAAAATAAATGAAATGAAAATGTATCAAAAGTAATCAACAAACTATACTATAAAAACTGGTCAAACATTGGTCAAATATTTAAATAATATAAGAAAGAGGCAAACATTTAGAAAATAGGCTTAATGTAATGCTTCAACTCCTACAATTCCAAGTGCTTGTCAGCGTGGGTCGGTCCCCAGTTCAATATAATGATTATTTTGGTGGGGTCCCCAGTTCAAATATGATTATTTTGGTGGGGTCCCCAGTTCAAATATGATTATTTTGCAGAGTCCCTTGTTCAAATAAGATTATTTTGGTAGGGTCCCCAGTTCAAATATGATTATTTTGGTGGGGTCCCCAGTTCAAATATGATTATTTTGGTGGGGTCCCCAGTTCAAATATGATTATTTTGGTGGGGTAACCTGCAGTTCAAATATGATTATTTTGGTGGGGTCCCCAGTTCAAATATGATTATTTTGGTGGGGTCCCCTGCAATTCAAATATGATTATTTTGGTGGGGTCCCCAGTTCAAATATGATTATTTAGAGGGGTGGCGGCCTGAAAAGGTTGTGCACCACTGACATAAGATTTGAGATTCAACACATCTCACAAAATTACTGATCATTCAAAAAAGGTCTCTGAGAATGATTTCACATTCAAATCGGTATGAGCCGTCTGCCCCGCTCTTTATTAAATACTCGCTATTACCCATCGACAAAGTAAACGTTTTTCAGACCTGTTTATTTATGTTTAAATTCAAAAAATGCATACAAGACCTTCCGTCTTCTTTTCACAATTTCTTCCGTGTTACTTCGGACATTCACTCCTACCCCACAAGGCAAAGAGATCATTTTGAATTACCCTATTGTCGCACGTCCAAATATCAATCTTTCATCAAATTTAGAGGCCCTCATCTATGGAACTCCCTAGATGCCTCACTTAAATCCTCATTATCCTTACCAATATTCAAAAAACATCTTAAGAAATATCTTATTTTTTCGTCTCTGTAGATTTCATGTTTTACCTTGATGTGTTATATTTTCTTTTGTGTATTTTATTTCTGTTTTCTGTGCAGTCTGTGTTTTTATTTTCTTTACTGCTCAGCTGCCCCCCTTTGACAACTTCTAGATTTATGTACTGTTCTTAATGAACTTTTAATCTTTTAAACCAATAACCACTTCCTTTAGGAAAGGATTCCATATAAGCCTATAGGCTTCTTCCTTTCCTTGCATTATATTTTTGTTTCTTTTATATGTTATTGTCATTTATTTGTATTATATGCTAAATAAACAAACAAACAAACAAAAGATAATTGGCCACAAATGTATAACAACAAGCACAAACTGTATCAGTACATTCTGAGTATTCGATTTTGGTTTTTAGATGAAAATCAAAGGAAAGCAACCCAACATTTCACAAATGTATGTCACAGAAATACTTTGACAATGCCAGAGACACTTAACCAGCATTGTTTGAGTTAGTTTGGTTTGTGTATCGTTTCGGTTAGATTCTGAGATGACCATTTTATACTATATGGAGGATAATAGTTCCTTTTGTTATATAACAGATTCCCAGAGTGCCAGAGTCCAAAGTTTGGAAAGGCTCTCCGCGTTGTGGCGTTTGCTTACCCCTACCTGTTTGACAGCATTCCTCTGTTCTATCGGGTAAGACCACCACTACTACGATGGGTGGAGCACAGATCTCTAGCAGGAGGAGGCATGATGCCCCTCTACCTCCCTCCATTGTTTGTGTGTGTACACGTGTGTGTGCCATTGCATTGTTTTGGCATGCAATGAGCATGCAATAAGCAGTGTTAATTTTGACAGCAAATATTATTTAGTTAGGCCTATAGTCATATTTTAGTCATCTGAAATGTTATGGTTTTAGTCTACTTTTGGTTGACTAAATATCATAAGATTTAAGTCGACTAAATTTACAGTTGATTTTGTCGACAAAAATGTATGTTGGCGTTCACAGTGCGTGTCTGTTTTGGCAGATCTTCATGTGTGTCGGTGAGGGCTGCACAGACACTGACGGCAACATGCAGCATTGCTACCACATTTCCTTGGCCTTCCTCACCAGCTTTCTGTTTGCTACACACCTACCTGAGCGGCTGGCCCCTGGTAGCTTTGACTACATAGGTAAGTGAGAACTGTTATTAAACAATAGTATATATTTTTTGAGCATCTCATCAATATCAAATCGACTAATCAAATGATTCCTGAGCGTGGCACGCCTGCAGCTCACCGCTCCTTGGCAGCGGCTCACCTCTCCAAGAGATGCATGGGTCAAATGCGGAGAACACATTTTACTGTGGTAACGTGTGTGACAAATCATACGACTTTGACTTTGAATATGTCCGTACACAGACAAATCCGTGGCAAGACTTGTCCTTGTCCGTGGCAAATTCTAGATTTTGTTTTTACACACCAACCATTATAATGTTCTAATTTTGATCATAAGATCCAATTACTGAATGTCAGTATCCATGTTTTCTTCAGAATATGTATGACACTGATTTACTACGACACTATGGCACATAATGAATCCACTAGGACAGTGGTTCTCAATTCTTTTTATCAAGGACCCTAACTCTGAGAGTGTACAAATGGAACAGGTCCATTTGTTTCCATTTGTACCATCTCGGCGTTACAGACATGTAATGGTAATTTAGGGCTATAGCTCTTTTACTGTATGTGTTTGGCAGTCTACTAATTTTGCATTATGCAAAAATGTCCAACTATATAATGTATTAAAAATAATTAAAATAGCAGATCTACAATATTGTGAGCTTGTAGAGCTGCTATTTTGAAATGGCTGAAATGTACATTGGGCTGAAGTGGTTACTTTGTGTTTTGTAATAATAATCAAAAGCTACAAGTAACTACGTTTTCAAATAATTGCAGTGGAGTAAAAGTACAAGTACAATATCTAGTGGAGTAGAAGTAAGAGAGAAAAAAAGTAGTACAGTACAGTACAGTACAGTACAGTACAGTACAGTACAGTACAGTACAGTACAGTACAGTACAGTACAGTACAGTACAGTATTAAATGTACTTGCTGTTGAAAACCAGTGTCCTTTACATTCAACTACGTTGCTTTTCTGCCCCCTGCAGGTCACAGCCATCAACTGTTCCATGTGTGTGGTATCATGGGGACTCATTTCCAGATGAAGGCCATCGAGCTGGACATGGCCACACGACGCACCTGGCTCCTCGCGCACTCGCTGCCTGTGAACTTCGCCAACACAATGGTGGTAATATTGTTGTCGTTGTTGCTGAATCTGGCCATCATCATGCTGTTCTCCCTGCCTCTCCTCTGGGCTCCGGAGGCGGTCAGCCGGGAAGAAACAAGTCACAGGAAAGGCCAGAAGACAGCCGTGACCATGGGCTGTGCCGCCTGTGCCGCCTGTGCCTGCTACTAAAATCCCACTAGGCCTACTGCCAACTGGTAGGCAGGAAAATGTCAACCAGAATAACCCGTTCTGAGTGAAACTCCTACCTATATGCACTGGCCCTATAGGGTTGACGTGGTGTCTGGTTGCTAGGGCCGACACTTACCAGCACTCCACTTGCCTCCACACTTCCACAGACTATTCATAAGTACTCTGCCAAGGTTCTAAGATTATTATCTCACCCTCAATGTCTTCACATAATATGTGAAGACATTGAGGGTGAGATAATAAAATATTATTGTACAGTCAATATAAAACACATTATTCTTTAGGACCACTCACTCTACGCAATGTCATCAAACATCGATGGGCAGTTGGGCACCTATGGTAACATCATTCTACAGGCCACAGGTTTCTGCGTTACACCTTTGATTATTATTATTATTTATTTATTTATTAATTAAAATATTTCTCCCCTTGGCATAGTGCAAGACCGAATCAATCGAGCGGCATGGTCGAGCTTTTAGTATACATAACTACAAGAATGTGAAGATGTGAGGAAGCATTATAGGGATGAGATCAGATTATCATGTTCTCTGGAACTACACTAGAGAACCTTGACAAATGCCTGTTAAGCAGTGGTGGAAAAAGTACTCACAATTTTTTGTGTAAAAGTATCAATACTGCAATATAGAAATACTCTGTTACAAGTAAAAGCCCTGAAATAATGTACAAAAGTATTGGCATCAAAATGAAAAGTACTAAAAGTAAAAGTAATCCGCTGCTATTTTCAAAAGGCCAAAATCAAGTGGTTTAATGTATGTTTTGTAATAATAATCAAAATCTACAAAGTAACTAGTAATAACTAAAGTTTTCAAATAAACATATTGGAAAAGTACAATATTTTTATATTCAGGATAGATTGTGTTGATAGATTGTACATAACGGTACACATTGTACACTGAGCAGCAGTGGATCAGTGGTAGAGTGGCCGGTAGAGCGGCCGGAAGGGAATTGCAAGGTTCCTATTGATCCAGGGCTCCCCCAGAATTAGTGTCGAAGTGTCCTTGAGCAAGACTCTGAACCCTAATTACTCCCAATGTGCAGGTTGGTGCCTTGCATGGTTTCCTTCGCCATCGGTGTATGAATGTGTGTGTGAATGGGTGAATGTAATGCTACTAATGCACAATCTATGTAAAGCGCTTTGGATAAAGGCGCTATATAAATGTACCATTTACTACTATTCATTCTCATATCCACTGCTGATATTCACTGTATATCCTATTGACTATTGCAATACTTTTACTGTTTTTTTAATATAATATAATATATAAAGGGGAAGGGCATTAATATATATATCCCCTTTTCTAATGCTCCTCCTGTTTTTTAATGACCAGAATTGTTTGTATGCCCCTTTTCACAAAAATGTGAATGGTTCCGTTCTAGGAGCTTCCTCCATACCCAGATGTGGAACAGGTTGTTGCCAGCGCCATCTGGTGTAAAGTAGCCTACATTGTTTGGTTTTGTTTTAAGAAAATGCCCCTGTTTTTGAGTGGTGCATGCAACCACTCCAAGGAACAGCAATGTCCCTATGTCCCTCCCTATGTCCTAACCTATGTCCCTATGTCACAATGTTAGAGTACCAGTAGGGGCAAAAGTGCCACTGTTGTGCTAGAAACAGAGAGAGAGAGAGATAGTGTTGCACTGTTGCCTGCTAATTACAGGGAGAGAGAGAGAGATATATAGCTGTCTGCTAAATGCTAATTCCCCCACACAGTAACTCTGTCATTTCTCGACTGTTTCGGACGCGGGCGGCTCGCCGGAACCAGACTGGCAACCTGGGCACGTTCCTGTGGGTCTGGAAGTTCCGGGGACCCACCGGAGACCACCACACAGAGTTGCACCACTCAGTTCACACGGGTGTGATTTTTAAGTCCAATCCTGGCATGCATCTCATTTATTTGTAGCGACATGTCAGAGACGTGTGTCTGTTTTCCTAGTTCTATAAGTAGATTGCCAGCTTTAAACACTTAGGCCTACTGTAATAAAAACAGACCTGGGGTTGCAACTGTCCTTGGACTTGGACTGTATTTCCAAGTACAAAGTTCTCCCCAGAATAATGCCGGGGTTCAGGTGACCATCTTCAAGAAACCAAACCAACAAACCATTAATGGTTTGTTGGTTTGGTATTCTTTGGTTTTGATATTCTTTAAATTGTTTTGAGAGGGGAAAAAGCTGCTATTTGTCCCAAAGTGACTGCAAAAGATTGCTGCTATTTGTTTCAAAAAGCTTTATACCCTGTATATACCATGTATATAATGATGCAATGTGACTTAGCTCTGTTTACACAATGCTGTACCCCCTCCAACTGTATCTAATTTCCCTATTTTCAACTGTTTTATTGTATTTTTACATTTTATTTGGCAATTTAAATGTATGTTTAAACATACGTTTAAATCGCCAATGCAAGTGTTATCATGCCAATAAAGCTCATTTGAATTGAACATTTGAATTTATATTATTTCTGGAGGCCACTAACTGGGAAAACACGTTGAAGGGACTTACAATGAAGTTTTTAGGTAATTTGTTGATACACATTGTTTCGTAGGATACATATGACTTAAATGTTAAATCTACAACTGTAGGTCGCATGTTACTTACATTATGTGATGTAATATCTGCTTTTGTTGCTTTCTTTTATCAGTTTTGTAATCTGGTACATACTGTATATATTGTTCTGATTCCCTAGTTCATTGTTGTCACTAGTTGTAGCCTAGAATTGATTGATTGAATGAAAACTTTATAACTAGAAATGCACTAGTCCCCCCATCCCACTTGTCCCACACAAGCGATACTGGAGTACTGGGTTAGCAACTTACTACTTGAGTTTCTATTAAATGCCTTGATGTCATATTCGACCATAGGCCTATTGGCTATCATTTATAAACTCCTCTGGTGTCTCACATTTTGTTTTAAAATCATGCTTTATTTTTATGTTTATGCTATTTTAACAGGCTTAAAAACACATCTTGCAGGAAGAGACAATGAGAGAGGTTTACAACAGAAGGCCAACTATTAGGGGCTAACTATATATATATATTTGAACACTGAATTGCCTGTCATCAGTCGCAATGTGGGACAGGGTCTCAAAATGTGGGACGCCTGAAAAGTCTTGGAAATGAGGGACTGTCCCACGCAAAGAGGGACATCTGGTCACCCTCCCTTTTGGTCTCCTGCATGATATGTGTTTTCTCAGGGCAATTTTGAAAGAAACCAGTGTTACACATCCTTTAATGGAATGGATGGCATTCTATATTTTGGAGGCAGAGCAGAGAGTAGGCTACTAGAATGAGTATTTTCCAATGTTTATTCTAAATTTGGGTGGTACCAGATCGTTGTCGCTCCCTCCAGTGTTATGGCTTCGACTTTGTCTTAAATACCAATCTCAGTTCTATTTGCTTAACCCTGTCTTACCTTGAGCCATCCCAAACTAGCAGAGTGTGTTTGAATTAGGTGGGAAGAGAAGAAGAGAAGAAGTAGTCGTATTGGTTTGTTTTGGAGGTCTGAAGGCCATGACAGCCAGGCACAACAGTGTAACAAATGCATACTTTGGCAGTCTTTGTTTGACACCACCCTTTATTAAATGAAACAATGAGAACCTTTATTACATTTAGGCATTTATTCAGCGATCTGATATCAGATATCAAGTGAACCGACCATATGGGGGGGACTTAATTCCACCAGGCTCTGATGAGGCTGTTCTTGACGTTCAGCAGAGGTACAGATATATTATGTCATGCCACTGGATTGTGGAATTACTGGCTTTTGGAGAATGTACCGACACTGAAGCCAGTCACAAACTAAACTATAGGCATGACTACTAATGGTGTGGTACGAGGCGTCACAAAAACAGCTCCCGTAGGATTTTTGTGCTAAAAAAAATCACTTATAGTTACTACACCACTGGTAAGGGGGAGGGGGCAGTCAAATCCAGGCATGGCAACACATGTTGTATGTAACTCATTCTGCTTCTTTGAGGCCATGACTCAATAACAACACAATATCAGAATAATAAACGTGTGGATGCCCAGAGGATAAGTCCCTCTCCTGTCCAACCCTGGGATGCTGCAATATTAGAATACTTTATTAGATAGAAAAGTAAACAACCATGTGATGTGGTACAGTAAGACATCAAAACTAAAAGGATAACACAAAAAGTGTTATCCTGGGGGGACCCCATCCCACACAAGCGATACTGGAGTGCGGTGGAAACTGGAAAGCCTGGTGAGGCGAGGTTACCAGTGGGCGGGGCTTCTTTCAACCAGCTGATAGCGCCGTCTGCTCTGTGATTGGTCCAAACGGACCAACCGACGGCGTTCCTCAAGAGGGAAACATTTTCAAATCCATTTTGCAGCACAACAGAGAGTTCAACCAGAGTCGACTCTTCTTCAATCTCAGTTTGTTTGGACAACACAATGCAACGGCCAGGGTGAGAAACAAAGCAGTTGTATTATCTTTTCAACGAAATCACATGTAATGTATGATTCGTCACTAACTAACGCACTTTTATTTGTAAATAGTTGGAGCTAACGGTTGCTAATGCTATTTGCTAACGTACAGTACACTCTCGAACTAGCTTAGCCGTTAGCTCGCTGGCTAGTATCAAGTCTAGTAGTCTACTAATCTAGAGAACTAGCAAGTCAGATACGGTAGCTCTGTTCACACAAAGCTGTACCCCCTGTATATATTTTGATTGTTTTGTCACTTACTTTGGCTAGCCGAAGATTTAGACTCTTGTAGATGTATTTAGAATTGATAAATACATCTACGAGAGTCTGCTATAAACGTATGAAAGGCTAAGGCAGGCAGGCAACGGATGTTTTCCATTCCACACCGGTTATTCCGGTTGGCTTGTTCTGGCACTGCAGACATAATTAGAGCAACCTTTTCAGGCCGCTACCCTCCAACATAATTTGACTTGGGGAGCAGTGGGGACCCCCCCCAAAATAATCATATTTGAACGTGAATGTACTATGGACCCACCACCATAACTTTTCCACCAGTTGGTCCCCAATACAATTCAGTTCTTTTTGGTTCTTAGTCCATGAGCCAGAGCTTCAAAATTGGAACGTTAATTATGAATTGAGTGGGCAAAACCTATAACTAATATTAAATTGTTTAATACTTCAATCAATCAATATAAGTAAATTGCTATGCTATTTCTATCTTTGAATCAGAATGTGCAGAACGGCATGTCTGTTTATTTCACTCATACTAACAACACAACACACACCCCCACTTCCTTATTTCCCCCGAAACCCTTGCCCACTCTCTTAGGGTGAATTATGTCCCTAGAAAGTCACTACACATCCACCAATGTAGGAATAGCAAGTAAGACGAATTGCTATTTCTATCTTTGAATCAGAATGTGCAGAACGGCACGTCTGTTTTATTTCACACTCTTCACTCATACCAACAACACAACACACACACCCCCACTAACCCACTTCCTTGTTTCCCCCGGAATCCCCGCCCACTCTCTTAGGCCTGACTCACACCTTCACAACAGATTGATGTATAGCTGATGCATGCGAAGGTGTGAGTGAAGCCTTCGGCCTCACTCACACGTTGCATCTAGCATACAACATTGATGCATGCTAGATGTAAGCAAAGGGTTTGGTTACATCTTGTCCCAATGCATTTCCAGTCGGAGTCACATGGCTTGTTGACACAACATTTGTGTTGTACGGCTTTTGGCTGTGTTTCGACTGCCCCCTCCCCCTCATACAACAAAAAAATTGTGTCAAACCATGTGACTCCAATTGGAAATTAATTGCGAGCTTGCATCAGTCAATAAGTCTTATGCATCAGCTATACATCAATCTGTTGTGAAGGTGTGAGTCAGGCCGAAGGCTTCACTCACACCTTTCAATCTAGCATACAACATTGATGCATGCTAGATGTAAGCAAAGGGTTTGTTTACATCGTGTAATGGGTTTGTTTACAAAGGGGTTAAGAGTTGTAGGAGTTGAGGAGTTACAGGTAACGTTAACTTACGTTACACATCTAGATCCATGTTGCCTCTAAAACCATCTTTACTCTTCTACAGAAAAGGTAAAACTCCACGGAGGCATGGCCAAAAGAAGACCTCCAACACAGAGAAAGACCCAGTTGGCGTAAGTTCACAACAAGACATCTTCACTCTGCTCTTGTATTAATCTTAAGCTGTCTTCTTGTCAAATAAAAAAACAAAATAAGTGTTCTGGAATTTTATTCAATAATACAATTTAAGCGCGGTGTTTCTCTGTGTAGGTGTACTGCCGTATACGTCCACTGGGGGCAGAGGACGTGGAATGTTGTATTGAGATGATCAGCAACAGCACCATTCAGCTCCACCCTCCCGATGGCCTCAAAGCGAACCGCAACGGGGAGTTTAAAGAGGTATGACGGTCTAATGCAGCGATTCCCACACTTTTCAGGTCGAGACCCAAAAGAGAGATCATTAGACGTTTGCCCGGCCGGGACCCAAACTAGTGAAAATAGCCAATCTACAAGCTTGCAACGTATTGCTTCACGCCATGTTGCAAGATTGTAGATTGGCTATTTTCACTACTTCTTCATCTATATATATTTTTTTATCCATGTAATATCTTAGATAAGGTTGTTTTTTGTTTTTCTCAAATTAAGTCGTGACCCATAAAAATAGGCTTGTCGTGACCCACAAATGGGTCCTGAGTCCTGACCCACTGTTTGGGGAAACTGTTTTGGTAACATGATCTAGTCCAGTGGCGTTCATATTTCATAATGCTTGTTCTTCTCTTTGTATTTGTCAGACGCAGTACTCCTTCAAAAAGGTGTTTGGCATCAAAACCACTCAAATGGAGCTGTTTGAAGATGTGTCCATGCCGCTGGTCGAGGATCTCATTCGTTGTAAGAATGGTAAGCGAGCAGAAGCAGAACGTTGTGTTCAAGTATTTGAAAATGTTACTTCTGATTCTGATGAGTTTTAAGGATCAAAATACTGAATTGGCATATTGCTTGTTTCACACAGGCTCATCGATTTTCTCTGTCGCCACAACTGATTTCACAGTCATTTGGATTTTATAGAAGTGAGCATGTCTTCTATAGAAGCATGTCATTTACGGTGTCTTGTAGATGGCCTATTTTTTGGTTATTCGTTATTTTAAGTGAAAATCCTAATGACCTCAGATATTTCATAACATTCTTCAACTGGTACTGTATGTATGTACATCACAATTCTACACATTGTGCTAATTGTTTATGAAACAGTGTGTGGTGGGCTAGTCCTTTCACAGATTAGATTAACAAACATTTGGTGGGATTTTATTTTGCTTTAATCCATATTCCCTGCACAGGTCTGCTCTTTACATATGGCGTCACGGGAAGTGGCAAGACCTTCACCATGACCGGCTACCCTGGGGAAGGCGGACTGCTTCCTCGTGTGCTAGACATGCTGTTCAACAGCATCGGCCCCTTGCAGGCCAAGAGATTTGTAAGGATTCATTCAATTGTATTTTAATGTTGTTGATCTCAAGTACTAGTAGTGAATATTTTGACCTTGGTGTGAACATTTGCTTGTCGTCCCCGTCAGGTCTTCAAGCCGGACGATAAGAACGGGATGGAGATCCAGAATCAAGTTGACGCCCTCCTGGAGAGACAGAAGAGAGAGAGTCAACCGCTGCCGCCCAAAACGCCCTCCTCAAGGTAGTGATTTTATTCACTGTTTTAAAGAGTATTTTTGCTCAGTTCTGCGTTGGACAGGAAAGCATAGGGAGAGAGGTCGCTGAGGACAGGATTGAATACCTCTGATCTAATGTTCTTTTTGTAACACTGTGTGGTACTGCATTCTACAACCATGACACCACTGGCTATTAGACAATAGCAGATATACAAGCTCACAGTGCATCACTTCGTGCCGTGCTACAAACTTTACATCTACTGTTTTAGACAACTTGATCAATCTTGAAAGTGTGAGAACTATTGATTTTGAAAGTATTTGTAGAATCGGCCATAGGTCTTAATGGGTTAACGGTCAGATCTAGACAATTGTACATGAGGCTGTGTGTGTGATATATTTGGTTCTGCGTTTCAGACAAAAGGCGGACCCAGAGTTTGCAGACATGATCAGCCCAGAAGAAGCGTGCAAATCCTCAAGTGTGGATGAAGACAGTTGTTACAGCGTCTTTGTGTCTTACATCGAGATCTACAACAACTACATATATGATCTCCTGGAAGAGACGCCATTTGACCCCATCAGACCAAAGTAAGCACGGACTGGGTTAGGGTGTATTTTTCAAACACCAATTATGGCTCATAATAGAGGGCGGGTCATGATCATACCCGGAAGATATGCGGGAACGCCTACTGAGTGGCAAAATACTACAAACAGAAAAGTCCCACTCACTTTATGCATGTGCAGATTGTTCATCTTTTGTTCATGATTGCAGGTACACAGAGTCAGAAGTTTTATCACTCGCCTCGTGCACATATAATATATGCTGATATACGTAATTGTGGTGAATCCATACTGTATACAACTATGTTTCACCTGAAAGCCTGGTAAAAGGTGTGGTAGATTAATGTTTTGCTGTGCATTCCTGGGATTATGGCACATGGTTTAGTTAAATTCTGACATTGTCCAGGGGCTCAGTCAGTCACTCATATTTGATACAGTCTGTCCCTGGTGAAAAATGTACTAATTCGGTGGCGGTAACTGTATCGCTTTCTCGCCGTCAGTTGATTTCTTCATATCCATATGTGTCAAACCACCGGGGTTATGTTTGGAATACAGTTTATATTTCACGCAATATCAAACAATAAGTCTATGGCAAAACCCAGATAGAATAGAATTACGTCAGACTTTGTTGTGCAATAGTATTTGGGTTGAAAAATCCTATTTGTTTTTACTAGGTGGCTTGGTGGAGGAACACCTGTACGGAACACTGAGTTCATGTATGTCACCAGTGAATAATGCATTACTGTTGTGTGTATCCTAGTTGTAACGTCTTGCCTGTAGCTGACATTTCAAATGGCTCCTACTCCACTAATAGACTTCCACCCATTCCCCCCTCATCCAACATCCAGGCTGTATGTAGCATATTTAAGTCGCTTATTTATTAGCCCTCTGCTTACTCTTCATTAATGAGCTATTTTTCATTTGGATTGGAGACTGCTTATGCTTCCTTGAATGCCTGTGCAAGTGTGCAGTGTCTGGAGTTTTTCAGTATGCATGTTGTGCGTCTACCAATTGCCCTGACTTTACAACGGATATTTCAGTTTGCAACTTTGAGATGAACTAACTTTCAACATTTTCATGGCATGACTCAGCAAAGACACATTGTTGAAAAGCATGTTCTAAACTTAATGCATGTTAATAACTGTTTTCAGAGCGCCACAGTCCAAAATTCTGCGTGAAGATCAGAACCACAACATGTATGTGTCCGGCTGTACAGAGGTTGAGGTGAAATCCACAGAGGAGGCTTTTGAAGTCTTCTGGAAGGGTGAGCCTCTCATAACTACTTGGCTAATGTCAATTAAAGTCAAAGTAGAATTCCGGTGTAAAGTAACGTTTTATCTTAATCTGATGTTATATCCAATAATGAGGTGAAAAATTACATAACATCCCCAGCTCTGACCGTGCACTCTGGGTCTTAGGCTAAATCACTTATTTTGATCGCTCATTTCATTTTGTTTTCCTACACATCTGTCTTTAATAATGAACAAACTACAAAGTCATTACAGTGTTTTGTCCGAAAGGGGCTTCTGTAACACGGCGAATGAGCCTAAAGCCCAAACCACACCAATGAGTTGCATTGGTGTGGTTGACCTTAAAAACCGCTTTGTCTCGTCCCTTTTGTGTGGTTTGGGCTTTAGAACCAGCGCGCAATGCTCGGAGCTGCGATAAACTCCTGTGAATGTATTTTTTTCCCTCTACCACTGGTTGTTGGATATAATACAATGGATAGCGCTGGTCTGGAATTCTCCTTTAACCTGCATTTGTTGGTCATACAGGGTCAATACCATTCTATACTAAAACAAATAATGCGTACGGCATGTTAACGGTTTGCTGTTTTCCAGGTCAAAAGAAAAGAAGAATTGCGAACACGCAGCTCAACCGCGAGTCCTCTCGCTCCCACAGTGTGTTCACAGTCAAACTGGCCCAGGCACCACTCGACGCAGATGGGGATCACATTCTCCAGGTGAACACAGACGTTCCCATTTCTGTCCAACAAACATAAAATGGTTTTGATTTGGGTATCTCGCACTCGTAACTGTAGCTAGTGACTGCAGTCACCACAAATCTTTTATTTTATTTCAGCCACTTGGATTCTATAGAAGCCTTCTATGAAAGCATGTCATGCACCAAAAAATAGCCCATTTGTTGATCGGCTATTTTCGGTACAATAAACATGAATGGTCTCAGACATTTCATAAAATCAAAGGTTAAAAGCCTCAATCTATGATTTCTTCAACTGGTCAACATTTTCACTCACTTTATTTTGCTTCATTCCACGATTGCAGGATAAGAACCAGGTGAACGTGAGTCAGCTGTGTCTGGTGGATCTAGCGGGAAGTGAGCGCACCAGCAGGACCAGAGCCGAGGGCAGCCGCCTCCGTGAAGCCGGTCAGTTCACCGTGTGCATCGTTGAATGTACCTACATGCCACTGTAGACCAGGGGTCTTCAACGTCTTTCAGGCCATGGACCCCTCGGTTGACAGAGAGATGAACCATAGAGTTTCATCGTTTGACAGCACGATCATAGTGTATTTTGGATTCATGTTGATTTGTATTTTCAGACATTCGTCGCTCTTTTATCCATTACACCAAACCTCTTTGCCGACAATAGCGATCTACAAGCTCACAACGTGCGGCGTTGTGAGCTTGTAAATCTGCTATTTTTGGCTAAAGTTCTCCTTAGACTATGGATGGTTCAGGTGGTTAATCTAACAAGTATTTGGACCCATTGTAGTAACTCTGAGGACAGCCTGTTGAAGAGCCCTACTGTAGACTATTAAGTGACATGCCTGTCGTGATGTCCCAAATACAGGCAACATCAACCAATCTCTGATGACACTACGCACGTGCATAGAGGTTCTGCGAGAGAACCAGATGTGTGGGACAAATAAGGTTGGTTTTCGTATATTTTGTTTATATTAACGTTCTCTTGGTTATCTCTCAGTAAATGTGGTTCTCACTAACTGAGCCTCCTCTTCTGAGCAGATGGTGCCATACAGAGACTCAAAAGTCACACATCTGTTCAAGAATTACTTTGACGGTGAAGGAAAGGTCAGGATGGTGGTGTGCGTCAATCCCAAAGCGGATGATTATGAAGAAACGATGGTAAGACTGAAATCTTCTGAACGTTTGTTAAAATCAACATGAAGTTGTACTTCACTACTATATATTATAGTCGCTGTCCTGCAGAAACCACCTCAATTTTTCATTATTGTCTCGATAAATCAATACTATTGAACACCCTTTCTGCACAGTGTTGGTCAAAAAATATTGAAGCAAATGGAAAGCATTAAATGAACAAAACCAGCTAACTCCAATAGATCCGTGAATCTGAGCAGTTAAAATGACAAATTTGATAATTGATAGCAGTTCTCATTGGTTGCCATGTTTTGGGTTGTAGCTGGTCATGCGTTTTGCAGAGATGACACAGGAAGTGGAAGTAGCCCGGCCAGTAGACCGTCCCATCTGTGTGCTTGCTTCTGGACGTCGACACAGGAACCAGGCCTTCAAGGAGGAGCTGTCACGCAATCTGGACGAGCGGGGGGGACCCATCAACCCTGGTAATGTGCTTCTAAAAACTGTAACGTTAGCTGGGAACAGTGCATTTATCTAGAAAGTCTAGAAACATTTTAGAGACGCACTTGCGAGCCTTATTAATTTCATTAATTCTATACTGGATTAAAGTTCTCAGCCGCCACGACTGATTTCAGTTATTTGGATTCCATAGAAGCCAACATGTCTTCATCAAATCTTAATAGTCTTGGATATTTTGTTTGTCTAAAAGCAAAGATTTAAAGCCTCAATCTGTGATTTCTTCACCTGGAGGAAAATGTTACTAAAACATAACTTATATATATTACACCTCCCCCTGGCCAGCCGGGGCGCCTGATGGAGGGGAAAGGAACTGGTCGGAATAACGTGTCCCTTCCACGCGCTACGTCTGGCCGGGGAAATTCCCCTCTGTCAGGTGAAAAGAAGCAGCTTGGATTCCTCATGCATAGAAGGAGGCATGAGGTCAGTCCGCTGCCCCCCCAGGCTGGCAGAGGAAGTGTAGCGCCCAGGATTACATTAGATAATTGGCACTGGGTGAAAAGAAAACTGGGTTACAAAATTGTGGGATAATTTTTTTTTAAATTAAAACATAACTTATTGTGTTAATTGTAAGGATGTTAATAGTTGTTTTTTTTTACAATTTTATTTATACAATTTCAGGTTCAAAGACAAGACATACTTTACAAACAATCACATCACACACACATATATGTACATAAACCCTTAAGGATGTTAATAGTTAATCGATTAATCGCAGTCACACATTTACAGGTTTACTGCCACCTGCTGGACGTAAATCCAAATCCAATATCAATAATAAAGCTTATCTGGCGGAGAATTCCGCCAAAAGCGGAAGGTTATTACATTCCTTATGGCGGAGCGTTTCGCCAAAAGTAGGGAGTAGGTTGGGAGTGGCTTATTGTCTGTATCCGCCAGTAACAGTCTGTCCCTGTTACAACCCCTGGGAGATGGATGCTGAGGTGGAGCGCCACACCTACCATCAGCTCCCACTAGTACTTACAACAATTATCAGCTCCCAGTACTTGCAGCACGACTTGCCGCACCCAGGCCGTGCTACTAACACGCTGAGTTGGCGGTGCCCATATCGAACCCACTACAATGTTCTCCAAAGGCGAGACGCTGCGAGAGCTCTACCGAATGAGCTACCCAGACACTAATACACAAACATTTTGCTTTATTTTGCTTGAATCCATATGTTCACTGTTAACAGATGACCCAACATTGCTGACTCAGCTCATGGACAGCCTTCCTCCCCTGCCTCCATGTGAGCTGGTGGACCCGGCAGATGACCAGACGTTGCCTCGTCTCATAGAAGTTCTAGAGCGAAGGATTCACATCCGCCAAATGATGAGTGAGCAGTTCAAGAACAGAGGTAAGGATCTGCAGCTCTGGTATTGTGAATTCTATGCTACTGCTATAGCCTCTGCCCTAACAGCTTTGTCTGGATTATCTGGATACGTCACAGTCATCATGTTGAGGTCTTTGTGTTTGCTTCAAAACCATGTTGTTTACTTCATAGTAATGTTGTCTTTGTGATTATTTCATAGTCACTATGTTGAGGTCTTTGTGCTTACTTCATCATAGTAACCAACTAACCATGTTGTTTTCTTCAGTCTCCATGTTGCGGTCCATGCAACAAGACTTTGACAGCCTCAGTGCCACTAAGGAGAACTACCTTCATGAGCAGAGAGCCAAGCTGGAAGAGAAAGACAAAATCATGTCGAATCAGAAGGCTGAGATGGAACGATTGGAGAAGAAATCCAAAATGCTGGAATACAAGGTTTGCTCCTTTTTCTGTAATCTACTCAAGTACTCATCCTTTAGCCTGCCATGCTACTTTTATTATTTATTATTTTTAACCCATTCAGGACGGGAACCCCTTTTGGGGTTCTTGACTGTGCTATGTACTGTATAGTAACATGACTTTTGTGATTTTTGGAATAAATATCTGTTTTTCAGAAGAGGCGTTTTTAGAATCTGGCTCAGTCCTAAATATAAGCCTGCATAATTCCAAAAAGAAAATGGATCTTAATCTGTAGTAGTTAAAACATTTGCAATTAATTATTTTGTATAGTTTTTGTTTACAACTTGGACACTTTGTAATAAAATGCTTGTCGTCGTCCAGATCGACATCCTGCAGAAGACCACCAATATATATGAAGAGGACAAGCGTTCGCTGCAGCAGGAGCTGGAGACGCGCGAGCAGAGGCTGCAGACGGAGTGCGGTGAGAGGAGGCGCATGGAGCAGCGCATGCAGGGCATGGTCGTCGACACCAAGATGAAGTGGGAGAAGGAGTGTGTAAGTTGACCCTGATGGTGACATGGTGTATTTTTAACCACAGATGGTTTGAATTCAAATATTGATAATTTGAGTTTTGGGGATGGGGTGTGTCAGAATATTCTCACTAAACTGAATAGAAACCCACAAACCTAATGTGTGTCACCTTCTTTTTGGTGATAAACAAAACCAAAAAGCCCAAAGTATTCTTGATGTAACCATGGATGGGACGATATGAAAATGAAATGTTGCGATTATATTACTGTAGCAAAAAATTACAGTGATTAACAACATTATCACGATAATCAAAATAGGCTTATCATTTAAAATGCCATTTTTGTTAACCACTTGAATCACCACGTGTCGACTGAAATAAGAGTGTACCAAGTGTGCTCTTCAAAGGTCTGTTTTTATCAAATACAGAAGGTTTACGTGGTACTGAATTTGCAGCTTAACAAAAGTTAATTCATACTATAGTACATGACAATTTCACCATACAGTTGAATCTCTGAGATACGATTCTTGTGAGAGTTTCTATAATCACTATAAGCAATGGCGATCATCGACGACTCGGTGTAACGCAGGTTAAAGTACTGGAGACTACTGTTTGCAAGGCATTCTGGGAGATGTTAAAAGTAAAACCACTGAATGCATTGTGCGTGATCCTCACGTCCACAGGACAGGAGAGTGAATGCTAAGCAGTTGGAGATGCAGAACAAACTGTGGGTCAAAGATGAGAAGTTGAAGCAGCTGAAGGCCATCGTGACGGAGGGCAGCGGCGGCACTCCCATCGAACTAGAAACGCCCAAGAGACCGGCCAGAGAGAGAGACCGCAATGCCCCGCCGCAAAAGAAGAGGTCCGGCTCGCCGACAGCCACACCCGTGAGTCATTTGTTGTATTTTGCGTTTATTTTGTAATTGATTTCAAAGGGTGTCTGTTCGTTACGTAAATGTTGTAGGATTACAGTGATGTTGACCCGCTTTCAGTGTAACAAGTACCGCCGGGACCGTGGGTGATCATTCAAGTGGGTCCCAGCCTGGGAGATTTTGTCGTTTTTTGGGACCAATTGTAGTATCTCAAAATTTAACGCATAGCCTAAAATCCCAAATTTAAAAACATCCATTTTGTAAAACTACCATGTCTTGTTTTAAACTTTGCCATAATTTCCAAATTGATTGCCTGTTTCAGCTTGACCTACGGTCTGTGAATCCCTTTGAATCAATTAAAATGCCATTGTGTGATTGGAGTGATGTGCACATTCAGTGCAGCAATCCATCCAGTCAGGGTTTGTCTTTCTGCATGGCGGTCAGCAAGGGAGAGCTGGAACTTGCTGTAAGTTGTACGCTTGCAATATTGCAAAGCCCAGTGGCTAGACTGTTGGAGAGGCCTGGAGACTCATTTTATTTTTGCCACTTTATTTCCATATTCCAGACAGTATGTACATTTGTACAACAGTATATTCAATATGGAATAATCATTGACTGCCCTATTCCTGCATCCCGTCCTGGATGTTGCAACGTTTCAGCCCCGGCCAGATGTTACCCCTTGTGTATGTGCAGTTTGTCTCTGAGAGTTCATCAGGGTGAAACAATAAGTTGTGTGTTATGTGTCAGACGCAGGAATAGGATGCGTATCGTTCAACATACTATTTGATATTGGCATCTTTGTGTGTAAGTCGCAATTTTGCATGAACCTCAGCGTCTATTCTGCTTCATTCCATTTCATTTTACTTTAACATGATTTCTCTTTGAGGAAAACCCATCTATCTTCAATACTTGACTCTCTTCAGTGTGTATTTTGACAGCAAATTTAGATTTCCTTTTAGTCTTTAGAATAAAATTTAATTTAGTTTTAGTCATATTTTAGTCATCTGAAAGGTTTTAGTCTAGTTTTAGTCGACTAATTATTTTAAGATTTTCGCCAACTAAATCTACAGTTGATTTTGTCGACAAAATGTATGTTGACAGGCCTTGATAGTGTCGTAATGGCTGAGTTTACAGTTTACACTTGGTTGTCTGCTGAAAGTAGCAGATCTAGATTAGATATTTTCAGAGTGCAACCAAAAGCATACAAAATGACTTGTGTTAAAGTTCTACTGGTTCTCTTCTCTACTAGTCCGTCCCTAACATTAAGTCTTACTTTTAGTCATAGCTTAGTTTTCATTTAGTATTCCTCTGTGGAAAAAAGGTATTCAAAAGACATTCTCGTCATAGTTTTAGTCGACGCGAAATCAACACTGCTCCCCTTCCTTCACTCACTTTTTTTAGGACACGATCAGCCAATCTCCTTTCTGCCAAACCCCATCCAGCCTTAGAGCAGGTCAGGAGCCCCACCACCACCACCCCACCACCACCACCTGCTCCACCTCCACCACCTCTACAAGTAGTCTCTCAGTAGCCTCTGTCATCTCTCACTGGGAGCAGAAGCTCCCGCTAGACCCCACCACCAGACAGGGAACCCCTCAGTACGGCAGCAGCAGCGTGGGCCGCAGGAGAGGCCAGCGCTGGGCTACAGACACCGGGTCAGAGACCCCTGGCACTGGCAGACCCCATGCTGCCCACGGGCTGAACCTAGAGTCAGGTCCCAGGGTTAGTAGTCAGTTTTACTATTTCAGTGGTTCTCAAAATGTATTTATTTTTTGATGGTTATGCCTGCAAACTTTTTCATTGTTACAATACAACCTTACATTTATGCAGAGAGTCAGTATTAGTCACGGAGGAAAACGTGAGAAAATAGCAGTTTCCATTAGACAGATTGAAAATATCTTCAGCCTCAGCATTTAACGACTTGAACCCCAACATCCCTATTCTGGGGGGGTAATTCAACAAAAAATACTTATAACTTGCACAAATAAATTGCATTAAACAGTGCTGCCGGGCAGGTCTTTGCGCAACCGCTCCGTCATTTAGATATATGCCAATGCTGTTTGGCCAATCAAAATAGCTAAACAGCATTGGCCAAGCCTCCATGTCTTAAGTCAAGTCATAAGACTTAGCAAAATAGGGCCCAGAGGGTCTAAGTGGTTAAACTGAAGGGATATTGACACATTTCAAATATTGTCAAAGTTTTCTGTGTCAACCCTGGATCTAGCCCTAGCACCCTAGGGTGCTACTTTGAGAACCACTGCTATAGAATGTCCACTTTTACGGCGTGTTCTTTGTAGTCTGCCTTTTTATGTAAAATGCATCCATAGTACAGCAAGTAGATGCATGAGTTCTTGTTTTGATCATGTTGGTGACATTCTTAAAACTGCTTTTATAGTTGTGGTAGGGCAGACTGCGCTGCCATGCTTGTAGAACCTCTAGTCATGCATCTATAGCTGCCGTACATGTATCTGAATAGTACCTACCTACCTTCATGATTCTGAATAGTACATACCTTCATGATTCTGAATAGTACATACAGGTACCTTCATGATTCTAACTGGAAAACTGGGTGCTCGATCCTTAATGTAGATCAGTGGTTTTCAACCCTTCATGTCAAGGTCCATTATTTATTCGGCATTTCAGCCATGACCACCATTTGATGAGATTTAGCCTCTCAGAACCAAAACTAATATAAAACGAATATATTGTTATAGTTGGATAATATTTTGTCCACAATTCCATTCTGTATTGATGTGGTACCATTAGGAAAGACACAATGCAAATGTTGATCACAATTCTTCTACATTATCTAATTGTGTAAATTATTGCCCTAATGTTTGACAATTGTTTAACTCGAGAGCGTAAAAAAATTATTTTATACTCAAGAGTTTGAGATCTTACAAGGGTCCATTTGGTTACCAACTATCATTTAGCTGGGGACCACCTGGAACTGCCTTAAGGACCACTGTTGAAAACCACTGAATTAGACGATAATAAAGAAGACAAGGACTGTACTCCAAATGTACTTTTTACTACTAGTGCCATGTAGATGTTTTGGGGGAATAATGCCCTTCCTCAGCTTGTACAATGCATTGGTAATTTCACAAACGATGGACCCTGGTCGGTGGGTCAAGATGTCCACAGCTAGCAGAACCGGAAGCTATAAACGCAACGCATAATGTAGGTTTAGTACAGCACCAAACAGTTTCTTCAAGTTAGTCATGTTCCCCATTTCTCAAAATGCCATTTGATGTATTTGGCTGTTATTGAGATGTAACTACTACTATTGATGATTTCTATAAAATTATTCAAGCTGCACCACTTTCACCTTTCAGAATCACGCTTTCTTCTAATCTAATCCAAGAACAATATGAAAATGAACGTGTTGCTGGAGGATTAAGCACTTCTCTCTTTGAACACTTCTTGGTGTCTTGATACGACTAAAAGTACTCTTAATTTGGAACCCAAAAGTGTTTACTATTCATTCAGTTCATGCTGTAGATCTTCCAGTAATGCCGACATTCTCAATTCACCAGCATTAACTAACGCTTGCTAAACACCGGCAGTAGTTAGGGCTGTCACAATTGCAACATTTAAGTTGATTAATTGTCATGGTTCCGATAAACTATTTAATTGTGTCATGGAATTGAACATGAATAAAACGTGAAATGCAATAAAACATGCAGATATGGCTAATAGCTTAAAATAAATTATATACGTTTTAATACATTTTATAGTTCAATTAAAAATTGCAAAATGGCTGATGTAGGCCAGCTATATTTATGCTTTTTTATGTCTGAAAAAACAGAAGATTATGACAATAATTGTGATTACCTGAATGTAATAATTGTGACAGGTCTACACACAAGCCGTAGCTACTAACTCCACTAAACCCACTTCTCTTGCCTATAATCATGTGAAATTAATTTGCCTGGTTTTTCTTTCTCACTTGGGTTTGATTTGGTGTTCGCCACCACTAGACTGCGCTACCGGTCCGTCCGCACCACAGACGCTCGCACTCGGCGGGTGCTGGGGAGAAATGGGTAGACCACACGCCTGCTTCTAATTTGGACCTAGGCACTGTGCTGCAGCCAATCTTACCCAATGCAATCAAGGTGTCGGCCGCCAGCGAGAAAGCGCTGTCAAAATGCCACAAATATGTGCTCACACACCAGGAGCTCGCCTCCGATGGCGAGATTGAGACCAGGTTGATAAAGGTAAAAGAAATGGCACAATTTTTTATTTTGACACTTCTTCTGGGGGACTTAATCTTTGTTTTGATTTTTGGTACGCTTCATTTTAATGCTTTTAGGTCCATTATTTATTCAGCATTTGTCTGAGATTTGGCCTTTCCGACCCGCAATGTAAAATATTTTGTTGTCGACTTGTCGTTGGATGATTTTGTCCACAGTTTCATGCTGTATTTAACCACAAATGTTCAAAATAGTAATTATTCTATGTCCTCTAATTTTGTAGACTTCTTGTAAGTAATGCAGATGTTTAAGAATAATTGAACTCTTGAGAGAGTAAAATGAAACCAAATGGACCCAGACAAGTGAAAATAGAAGATCTACAAGCTCACAATGCATCGCTTTGCCCTGCATTGTGTGTGAGCTTGTAGGTCAGCTATTTTCCACTACTACTCCACTACTAAGTGCCAACCAATCAGTGCATTATATCACAAAACAACATACAAGCTAAAACAAAACACACATGACTTCTTGTTATTGCACAACCCCAGCAGCATAATGCACAAACATGTAATTTCATCTGTTATCGCACAACAAACCCTTATTGTACTTTAAGATAGCAGATAAAAAAAACTAAAAGTGTCGCAGTAACAGATAATTTTTTAGCAGCATTGAGTGCAACTACCGCTGTGGGATAGAAGCTGTTACTGAATCTGTTGGTCTTGGACTTGATCACTCTGTACCGTCTGCCTGATGGCAGCAGTTCAAACAGTGAGTGAGCGGGGTGGGAAGTGTCTGAAATCCAGGGTTCATTTTACACTGTCAAGAGTTCAAGATTGAATAAGATCCATTTGGTTACTCCGTCATTTAGCTGGGGACCGTAATGTACTGTATTTTTGTTGTCTCTCTCTTATCTTGAGTGTGTTTTCATCCTCAGGGAGACGTGTTCAAAACCAGAGGTGGTGGTCAGTGTGTTCAGTTTACTGACATTGAGACGTTGAGACAGGAATCGGCAACTGCTCCAAGGTACAATATTAAATGAAGGCATGCCATTTCTATGTAAGAAAGTAGTAGGACACTTTCTTTGCAGGATGTATTCCTTATCATAGTCTCAAGTCTCAACTATTCCACACTGTATGAATGCTAGTATATAGTCTGGAATTACACCTCACCAATGTGAGCAAGGAAGCTGGCATTTCAGTTCACAAAAATATATATTTTTAAATATCTTTAACTCCTGCTATACAGTATATTTTGCTCATGATCAGAGCTTCCACGCTCCAGACTGAATGACTGGAAACATTTGAAAATTGAGGGAGGCAAAAGTCTGGCTGCGTGAAACTATACTCGTCATGCCTCAACTTGAAATACAGGTGCATTTAACACCACTTGAGTTTAAATGGTGCAGCAGCACACGGCTGCTTAAAAGGTTTTCATTTCCCAGTGGGTTGATAGACATTTCGTAATTAATGTATAAATACCCGGAGGTCTCATAGTGAATGTGGAATGGATAATATTTTATCAATACATTTGGTTAAGGTTAGGCACGGTAAATAATTATGGTAAGATGTCAAAACTCACTAGATGGTTTTTTCCCCCCTCCCTTTTCTTTCCCGTCAGTCGCAAGAGGAGATCAGGGTCTGGAGATTGTCCTGCAGGCGATATCAATGAAAATGTGGTAAGCAGTCCACTTTTACTTTTTAATAAATGTGTTTTTACACTCAAAGGAGCACAGTTGAGGCCTAAAATACCTGTTTTCTACACAACTCGTTTGTTTAGGCAACTGTTAGCCTGTCCTTCCATCTGCTTTTAAATATATTCTCTATTGTTTTAATGAGCATGTCTTTGTGTAACATGCATTTTTTTGTCTCTCACTCAAATAGATTCCACTCTCCAGTATAATTGCAGCTCAGGGCTATCAAAAGTAAGTGCCTCCGGCTCCAAATACATGTACTAATACACGGTTTCCCAAAAAGTGGGTTGGGACCAACAATAATAAGAAATGTATTATATAAAATAATACATATTTCATAAATTAATGATTTTTCTAAAGAATAAATGATCTACAAGCTCACAAAGCAGCATGAAGCGTTGCCTTGTGAGCTTGCACTGCTATTTTAACTAGTTTGGGTCCTGGCAGGCCAATGTCAAATTTGTTTGTGCTTGATTGTGCTTGAGCTAAAAAAAGTTTGGGAAACACTGTACTAATATATAATTATGTACAGTAGGTGGGAAACGGAATTTAACTTCATGTACCTGCAGTTATGAACAATAATGCAATATCTTAAACTGTTCTGTTTCATTCTTCCAGGCGCAGAAAACCTTAGATTGATGCAGTCAACGGACACAAGAAGCCTTCCTTGTCTTGTATTTTTCCATTCCCCTTTTTGTCTAGTTAAATATAAGACATGATTTAAATGCTGGATATTTTATTGCAACAGCAAGGTATACTAGTATACCTCACTGAAAACAATGCATCTTTTTGTTTGACTTTTTTAATCGCACAAAATATTTTTCTAGGTATATCAGCACCTGCATCTTAGTAGATTTGTATATAACCATTACATTATTGTACTTGCTGTCGTTTATCCATACCCAAAGACTTTATTAAGGAATGCTATATTTTGATGCCAGTTTGTCAAAGAACATTAGCTCAATATGTCCTATTTGATGCCTCAATAAAGTTTAGCTTTGTTACATAGTAATGCACTTGGTTTTTAATTATTTTAATTGAGTTTGAGCTGTCTTTGATAACAGACTTTTTGGCAAGCAAATTGTTTCACTTCTTTGCCAATTTCAGTGTAGGCTAATATTATGTGTATTGTGCGTCGGGGCACCCACCATATTTAAGTGATCAGACATCTTTGGGAACTTGTGTAGGGATGAGACTATATAAAAATTACAGGTCAACGATTATTATAGCAAAAACCAGTGAGTTAAATAAGAGCGTACCAAATATGCTCTTTACAAGTCTAGATGTATAGAGGGTGTGGTACTGAATCTGCAGCTCCATAAAAGCTCATTTATCCTAGTGTAGGACAATTGCACAATAAACTAAAATGTCTGCACTGTGATTATTGTGAGCGTTTTTATCACGATAAACCATAACTATTATCGTCCCATCCCTAAACTTGTTTGAGGGCCAGGGACCCATTCAAATGTGACTGACCCTGCGACTGACTGAAGATCCATCGCCCCACTGGATTCATTTGGCAGTGGATGCTTGAGAAGTCATGATGGTGAGATCACAGCTTTTCAGATTCATCATTGTTCTAGCATGATGAGCTTTCATCGATGTCTAACAAAATCTGAAAGTGCTGTGATTGCTTTGTAGTAAATTAAAGCTTCGCTGGGGAATGGCTTTGATAAGAAGTCTGAGATTTATCATTTCTTCCCCATTAGCAGGGTTCTCAAGTAGAGCGGTTTTAATAAGCGTATCTGATTATAATTTGTAGTACAGATTTCCGGTCCCTTTTATCTACTTACCAAAGGCTTTGGAGTCAACACAGGAGTAGAAAAAAAGGCGGCGATCTGAGCACTCAAAATGGTTTAGAAATGAGAGGGTGGATAAATATCAATTACTTTATTTAGAAAAGTTAAAAACAGCAAACATGTTTCGACTCACAGGAGTCTTCATCAGGGCAGGTAACCCTGCAGGCCAGGGCAGGCCTCATCTTTTTTTTTCTTTGTTTATTTTCACAGAAGCATTATTTAAATACTGGAGTTGAGAAATGAAGTGGTGCCATTAACAGCTTTTCTTAATAAACCCCGCAAGTATAATGTACAAGAATAATTACATTGAATTTTCACCCCAAAGAAGGGGGACAAAGGACAACAGAAAACAAAACAAACAAACCTTAAAAACAGGATCAATAAAAGTTGAAAAATAAAAGGCAGACAAAAACAGACAAAACAGTACACAACATCCGACAAACAATTACAAGTACATAATACATCCATAATCAGCATTAACATCACAGTATACTTTTAAATCAAAAGTCCAGCAGACCTCACACATCCTCAAGCAGAGACGGATTCAATTTCTGAATGAATTGGCCTAATTCTTAAATCATTTTGAGTACTCTGGTCGCTGCCTTTCCCCCCCAGTATTCCAATCCCACTATGTAGCACCAGTACACTTTATTTTTTACTTTTTTGCACCTCCATCGAGCACCTGGTTGACTCGTTGTGGCTTTGGAGTAGTTTTGAAGATGATTGGAAATGGACAAGGAGAGTCTGGATATAAAATGTAAAAAATAAATACATTTTTGATTCAAGACTACAAAGGTCAGCTACATACGTCTTCTAGAATTGCTGGCCACAGTGCATGGCCAGCCATATAGCAACACCTATATTTGAAAGTATTGGGTCTGAGAGGCTAAATCTCATCAAATGGTTCCATGGTCTGTGGCTCAAATGCTGAATAAATAATGGACCTTGATATGAACAAGAATTTATCAATTAATTACCAGCTGCTGCCTTATATCTCCAGAATTGTGCTATGACATGTAAATATCTGTATTTATGTATGTGGAAACAACATGATCTGTCCAGGTGAATGTAACTGTAAGAGTGTAGGCTATATGGAACCAAAGGACCCTTTTATAACTATAAACTGTGAGACTTCATGTAAAAATGGACTGTTATGGGTCAATTTGGTTGTATTAGTACACTCAGATAGGCCATTCCCCAAACCATTATATGTTGCACCTCATCTCATGCACAGCTGTCTGTTGTAGTGTTGACATTGGCTTGGCAGGTATTAAAGAACATCTCTCATATGTGTCAAAATCGTGGGGGTCCCCACGGAGGTCGGCAGTCTGTGTGGGGGTTCGTGGGTACAGCAGGGGTCTTTGACTTTTGTTTCATAAATGTAGTGTCTGATGGTTTGACTTCATGACATTCAGCTAGCATCCCATGGCTGAGAAGTTGGCTAGAGGCAAAAAGTGGCTGGTTACCTATAGAGACGAGGCAGCCAAAAATTAGCCATTTGTCAATGTCCACCAGAGGGTGCTGAAGAGGCTCAACCAAGCATCAGCAGGTGAACATTTTATTATTTTAAGTTTGTAGAATAAGCACAGTTCGAGGAAATCACAGTTCAGTTCAAGGTCTGCTAAGACGATTGAAATACCCATAGAAGCACTAAGGCATGTTTACCACCCAGGGAAATGGATGCACGGCAGGCACAGCCATCAGCGCCTGCAACAAAAGGGAGACATCCACCATGCATATGATGCCTTAAATCTAGATGCCGACAGCCGCACATGGGGAGCCCTTCTTTTAACTTGACTTTGTAACTTTCTCAGGTCACTTCCCAGTGATTGAAAAGCAACCAGAGTTATGTCGGGTCTGTTTAGGCCGGGGTGGGGAGCACACTTGTTCGGGTTCCTGTTAAAGGACCACTTCACCACTTTTCAACCTATCTTCATATAATATGTCCTCACCAATAATCATGATAAATTGGCATGATTTCTTTCTACTCAGTCTGTCTCATAGGAGGATTGAAATACCCATAGAAGCACTAAGGCATGTTTACATTGGAGTCCTCCATTTTCAGTTCATCAGGAGATTTAATGACATAGACTATACAGTACTATGCAAAAAACAACATATACACGGTTATAAATCAAAGGGAAAACTATGTTCAGTAGAGGGACACACTATAATTGTGTTGAAGTCTGTAGTTGTGGTGTCTAGCATCTTTCTCAGATCACCACTGTAAATAACCTTTTCATCCACGGCACCCTAAGACAGTGACAAAACAAATTCACGGAACGTAGCGAATCATGTATTTGTTTCCATTAGGACAGATTGAAAATAGAGTTGTTCCGATACCATTTTTCTCAGACAGAGTACTCGTACCATTTTTATTTCATTGTCATGCCTTGTACTTGTAATGATACTGTAATGTTCAATTACAACAATAATAGCCTGAAACGATTTTGAAAAAAATGCTTATCAGCAATACATTTAGAGTCCATTTGGTTCCATTTTTGCACTCGCTGTTACAGACCCTTATAAGAGTCCACTTGGTTTACTTTCTAACTAATTTAGCTGGGAGGCTGGAACTCCCACTTGAGAACCACTGTCTTACACACTATCTCTGTGGAGACACACACACACACACACACACACACACTACACTACAGTGTAGGACAGTAACCGTTCTTCTTTAGCAGCCATATTAACATGTTCTCTAGCTCTAGCATCATATATTGCCAAACAGCACTGAACTCTGATAATTATTAACAAAACGTTCACGGAGGTTCTGCTTTTGCCCTGCTTCTAGGCATACACAGGTGGAAAAAATGCAAGCAAGCTACACTGCTCGTCATAGCCTGCCACCAAGCTCAAGCCTCACGGAGACATATTGGGGACCATTTTTGGTCATACGAAAAGAACAGATCAACCTCTCTGTGTGTGTGTGTGTGTGTGTGTGTGTGTGTGGGGAGACTTGGGAGAGAGATTGATAAAGAGAGGGGGAGACGTGGAGTGCTTTAATCATGTTCAAGATGGATATCTGGTGTTGTGTTTATACCGAACCTTTGCATATTGATCGTTCATCCTAGTGTCTGTCAATTGAATGTTTTAGTACTCAGACTCAGAGTATCGGGCCTGGTTCCGATACAGAGTACGAGTACTTTAGGGTGGTATAGGCCTGAGTACCCGATACCAGTATCGGCACAACTCTAATTGAAAACAACTTTTATGCATGCCGTTGGTTTAACCACTCAAACCCCAGCATTCCTATTCTGGGGGCAACGTGTCACAACAACGTGAACTGAAGCGTTGTAGATCTGCTATTTTTGGTGAAGGTACTAAGTATAGAAGGTCTATGACTCTACGTGGTTAAACTGAAGTGACATTGATTCATTACCAAAGTATTTTGAGGCATTCTTGGACTTGTGTCAAGGCACCCCAGGGTGCCACGGCACCCGCATTGAGAAGCCCTGTTATCTAACCTCTTGCGTGGCCAAACACCATGAGGCAGCTTTCTTTGAGCTAAACCTGGGAAACGGCTATCAGTTGATCCCAAATCCAACAGGCATGTGTTCCAAAGCTTTGCTTGTGAAAATATTGACCCTTCCTTTTCCCTGCCTGTGTTTAACCAGCCAGCCTTTAAGCACAGGAGCAAATATCACATGACACATGAGCGTCTTTTCTAAATGACTCCTTTTACTCAAACACTTGCTAATGGCTGCTTAAATACTGGCCCTCTTATACGTTGTGTACCTCGTGTTTGCGTTAGAACACTATTGGATCTGTCACCTTTTTTGTGTGTAGCCTACTGTGTAGTTGTCACGGTCTGTCTCTAAAAATGTAGGCGGAGATCTACTTAAGTACATACTGCATAGAGTACATGTACACAAACGAAGAAAAGCTCAATCTCTGCTAATGGTATGGTAATTTTACTGCACAATGAAAGATTTTAACTAATCTACATCTCTAGGCTGAAAATTACAGATCTACAAGGCAAGCTCATAGCTACATCTGCAAATTTCAGAATACGGATGCTAGGATGGTTAAGAATTATTATTTCTTTTCAAGATATCTTTTTGCGCCTTTTCTGCCTTCATTGATAGTAGACTGACAGGAAATGCAGAGAGAGATGGGGAGTGACACGCAGCAAACAGGCGCGCAAATGGGATCAAGAGGGGGTTAAAGCGCTGCCGCCGAAAAAATCTGTCCCCCCAGGGGGGTCAAAGCCCCAAAACGTGGGATTATGGATAGGGTTTGGGGTTGGACTAAAGAGAAGTTGGGCCAGTGCCACCACACTACCCAAAACCCCCCGAAATGCACAACTGCATTTTGGCACAGTTATTATTATTATTTACCTGGCTGTGCTTCCTCCTCCCCATGTGTCTCAAAACGTTGTCTTTAACAATTTTATCAACAGCTCCTTCTTTTCTCCTAAACTAATTGTTCGTTGCATTGTGCTCTCATGTTAGCCAGGTGGAACCACTTCCCCTGCTGGAAAACATTTGCATTCTGCCGGAAGGGTGAGTCTGGTATCTCTCGGGCAGAGATTATGTACTCAACGCGAGACTTATGACATATTGAAGCTGTGCCACAGCGCAAATGTAAACACAACCTAACAAGACCACAACTTGAAATTATTATGGAGATTCATCTTCCGGCTTCCGGTTCATCGTTTCTGCTTGAGAGAGCCCAGATGCAGGCAGGATCAGGAACTTGTGAACTCAATACTGCTGCAATCTGGCAGTCAGGTACTCTCTTGTAACACTGGGCGAAAAACTAAATAAAAATTGTTCAACTAGCCGATCTACATTGAGACATTGTGATCTTGTAGATCGGCTATTTGAACTATTTTAAAAGGTTTTTTTAAATAGTAAAAAATGGCAAATTAGTTTAGGGATAAGGGTTAAGGGGTGGCGCAAGATATAGCCCCCATATCTAACTATAAATGTCTCCGGTTGTGTGCGAGCGTGTGTGTACTGTTGTAACTCGAGAACCGTTCGCCCCACCGACTTCAAATTCGACACACATTTTCCACACCCCCACAGGGAGTGCAGTGCCCGTTCTGACATCATTCTAAAGTCTGCATAGACTGCATAGACATTGACAAATAACTCCATATATAGTGGTGGATATTGCTTGCAATCTCACGATAGATATGTATCACAATACAGAGGCCAGGATACGATATATATATATATATAGCGATTATATGTTTATTCAATAAAATAGTGTGAAGTGAGGGGCATCAATCAAACATCAATTCAAAAACAATAACTCGTTAATGCGTCGTTAATGCCATTGAGGGCTTAATACAATGCATCTCCATGTGCTTGACTAAAGATGCGAGGCCGGGGCTCGACGCCTTGCAGAGGCCCGGTCTGTAACATTGAGTGACAACGAGTTCCCTTTTTACAGGGAACGGGCCAAACCATTTTCTTTATTTACACGGGGGTGGACAAAATACAGCCAGCAAAATATATCGTGTTTATGAGTGCAGGATTTCAAAAGTATGGTTATAAATTACTCCTAAAATCACTTTGGGGGGGACAAATGTGACACTGTGGGGGGATTTAACACCCGTCCCCCACCCATTCGTGCCCCTGGCAGCAAAGGTTATACATGACCCCTGTTTGACACTGTTTGACACAGGTAGATTGTTGTGTTGATTGAGGAAAAACCAGTAGGACTACAGTAGGGCCTATATAATTAAAACAAGAGACCAAGCTCAAGACAGACATGTGCCATGTCACTGTATTTTGCGTGTCTTAAGTACCAGGTCTTATTCCCTAACTTGAGTAAACTAAAGACCTGGAGGCGTGATCAATGCTCTTTGGCCACTCAGAATAGCCAAATGGCATTGATCACGCCTCCAGGTCTTTAGTTTACTCAAGTTAGGGAATAAGACCTGGTACTTAAGACACGCAAAATACAGCCCTAACTCTGTAAACTTATTTATTTATGTTTATTATATCACTATGGAATAATGGAACCCTTTTGACCTCAGTCTTGTTTCTAACCTTTATTTCTCTTGCTGAATGAAGTGTCCTTGAGGTTAGTTTAGAGTTAAACCCTGACAGTATTTATTTTTCAGGATTATACCATACCTTTGGAAATCAGGGTGACTAGTGTAGGTACAGTAGGTACAATGACACTGTATAGACCTGATAAGGGAATTAACACACCCGCCATGTTTCTTTTATCTTTGGTTTAATATGTAATATAATGTAGATATGCCTAGTGTGTTTAAATAATAGTATCAGTTGCTTGTGTGTGTGTGTGTGTGTGTGTGGAAATGTATTGACGTAACCCTGTAGTTCTATTTTATTTTACACACCATTGTAATGGAAAATATACGACTGCCTTCTTCACTGCCTCCTGCATCTCCACCAGACTCAACATCTCTGTTTGTACAACCGTGTGTGTGTGTGTGTGTTCAAAGCAAACAATGGGGTTTTGATGTTGAACTGGGGTCTTTGTTTCCCATTTTTCTCATTTTAGTTTTACCAAAATATCAAAAGCATATATGCATAGCATTAGCTATGCACATAATATTCAATACCTTTGCAAGATAAATTGTAATACGTGCATAGAAAGCATAGCAATATCTTCCATCAGTAGGTATGAGATTGTCAAATTTGGACACATTAAAGCTATAGACAAAAGTTATAGTCTATAAGAAATGATCAGATCTGATCAAACTAGATAGATAGATGATACCTTCATTATCCCATGGGAGAAAATCAGTCCGTAACTACACAGTCAAATGACTTATTTATCAATTTGTAACTATGGAATGTCTAGTGTTAAATTTGCACTATAGGATTTTATTGTTGATGCTGCTGTTGGCTAAACGTGTGTGTGTGTGTGTGTGTGTGTGTGTGTGTGTGTGTGTGTGTGTGACTCACTGTTAAACAATACCTATGTTCCTAAACAGCTAGTCTTCATTCCTCTATTAGTCCAGCTGATGCATGTGTGGCTTTTCAATACCATTCAGACATTGAAAATCAGCATCACGTGTTCATGTTGTATACTGATTACTGACACACAGATTTAAAATCACATTAAAACAAAGGTCCATCTCTTAACTTCGTTACATTTGGCTTTATACGAGTGTGTATGTACTGTATGTGTGTGTGTGCGCACACACGCTTGCACGTGCATGCGCGTGTCTCAGAGTAATTGAGACGAGGCTCCATGTGACCTGAGAAATCCCCTCAAATGCTCCTTATTTCCCCGTTGAAAGGTAAATGCAGTCCTTGTGTGCCGAGGGTAAAGCGGTAATATCCTACCTACACACAGGTCAGGAGACTCAGGACAGACAAGCCACCGTTGAGCTGCTTGTTTACCTGACAGGCTCACCTGTTGATCTAACTAAAAGCCTCTCACACCCCCTTAACACACACACAACACGAGGGAGTGTGTGTACCCAAGTTTAAACACACACATTAATAACATCTGTAATGCCACTCTTTGTCGAGTGCTTTAACAGGTTCAACATTGACCTTAGTGGTGTTTAATCTCGCTGCACGAATGACCGTCACTGACTGGGCAAACAAATCTTTTGTCTTTGTCAGCCGACTCGCTCGAAACACCTGTTCTTTGAGGAGATACACACCACGAGGAGACAGAGCTGGAACTGTTCCATCGCTAGATTCAACACCAGCTACACCACTCATTCACAAACTAAATACTTTGAGTAGAGTGTGTGTTTCTTTCTCAACTAAACACAAGCACAGCGGTCATCGATAAATGATGTCTGAGCACGGACAAATGTGTCTGTGGCAAAGACTTGGTCTTGTTCAAAGACTTGGTCTTGTTCAAAGACTTGGTCTTGTTCAAAGACTTGGTCTTGTTCATGTTGGTACATTTGAGACTTTCTGTTTCACCATTAGAATGTTCTTATTTTGATCATAAGACCCAATTACTGAATGTCAAGTCTCCAGCTCTCACTCTCAGAACTTTCTCATACTTGTTTCTTCTCATTAAGAAAACAGCTACAAGAGAGACGGATGAGAAAATATATCAGAGACGAGCAAGAAGACAATAGATTTACCATTTATTTATTTCTGGTGAGATGGATGCAGGCAGATAGCTGCACAGCAACGTGTGGGGAACAGAGAATGATGAAGTGTCTCTTTCTTGTCTTGTTCTTACACTTACGCAATTTTGAAAGAAAATAGCTTCACAATGAGATGTGTTGCGGGCAGTTTGTATGCTATCATTTGCTTTATTTTGTTATTTTTTACAAAATAACATTTTGCCTTCAATGCCTGACATAACTTAAGGATGCCAGGTTGACAGTGGTGGATAGTGACTAAGTATATAAGTACTTAAGTACTTTGAGGTGTTTGTACTTACATACTTACTTGAATATTTCCAATTTCCAAATACTTCTTCTACGCCAATACATCTCAGAGGCAAATAGAGCGCCGATGTGACGTCCTGACGTCACTCACTCATCCCCTCGATTCCCCTGGTTCACGGAAGTAATTTCTCTATGGAGAATAACATGAGGTGATCCTCTACTATAAGCATTGTGGTCCAAAAATAAACAAGCTGTCTCTGCGTTATTGTCAGGGAGGTGTCTCTGTATCGTTTATGACAGTCAGTCACTCATATATGATACAGTCTGTTTCTAGCGGAAATGTAACTAATTCAGTAGCAGTAACAATAGCGTTTTCTCACAGTCAGTTGATTCTTCATATCACAGTTCGGCAATCTAAAATCCCCCTATGGGGATTACAATGCAAATCAAAGTACATGAACCCGTGGATTTGCGCCCTCTACCGATATTGACGTCAGACTTCGGTGCTCTATACTAGTCTATAGGGCTATTGTACTTTTACTCCACTACAATTATTTGAAAACTTTAGTGACTACTTTGTAGATTTTGATTGTTATTTCAAAACATACCACATCAGCCCTATATATGTTTAGGCCATTTGAAAATAGCATATCTACAAGCTCACAATGCGTCGCATGAACGCGTTCGGAAATAGTGCACTGAGCTCACTGTGCAATGCAAACTAATAGGCGAGTGCGCTCCCGGAGCGCATTTCCGAACACACCCTTGAATTCATGGAGATTTTCTGTTTGTTTTTGTTGCATTTTCAAGCCAATAATTTGATGACCAGTGAGTCTCCATTGCATGATCATCAAAAAAAAATTAGGAAAGTGAGAAAAACAAACAAACATGAATTCAAGGCTTCATCATGGCATGTGTGAAAATAAGTAATTTTTTGGGTGAGCTAGACAATTATAAATACATTCACACTGTCATCTCAAGTGCTGCCACTAGATGTCAGTGTTGTCTGTTGTTCCATTCTGCCCCTCCTCTCCACACTGTTGACTGTGTGATCCCTTCAATGGGAAACACTGATGGGGGGGGAACTGAACTTTGCTGCAGGCTGAAGCCAAATGGACCACATTCCCATTAGGATGTGTGCAAACTGTGTTTACTCTCTCTCTCCATGGCCTCACCTCCACCACCATGAGACCTGAATCTGATCTGTTGACAGCTTGTTTCTGCAGCAGAAGTGTCCTTCTGACATAGCTTATATTGCTGACTAAATGCAGTGACCGTAGGTTACTATGGAAACCTGAAAAACATGTCCATCACGCCTCATGACATCACGCGTCACCCTCGTGACACGTCACTCCACCATATATTGCCGTCAGTCCATCACGCCTCGTGACACACTCCATATATGGCCGTCTCCATATGAAGGTCTCGACACTGACCTCATCAAACTCCGGATAGCCATACACGGAGAAGACTGGATCATCACCTATGGCCTGCAAATGAATGCCCGACCGTACCTGGGCCCTCCCTGTACACTCAAGACACTGCCCCCGCTGTCACCCTTAGATCTCCAGATATGGAGCTTCCCTGTTCTGACGTTCCATATGTTGATCTGACCTCATCAAACCCTCTAGACTCAAGACACGCTCCATATATGGCAAGACCTCATCAAACCCTGTATACTCAAGACACTGCCCTCGCTGCCACCCTTAGATCTCCATATATGGAGCTGACCTGTTCTGACATTCCATATGTTGATCTGACCTCATCAAACCCTGTACACACATCATCATCATATTTTTCCGACTGCAGTCGAGATCATGGATTTCCCATGGCTCTTCCAAGAGAGTTTTTGCGCTCTCATTAGAAGGCGGGTGTAAGTGCCATCCAGCCGTTTCTCTAATTTATTTGAAAGTGTCCATGTCTCTGAGCCATAGGGTAGAATTGGCTCGACGTTCGTCCTAAATAGTTTTACTTTGTACCTCTTACTAAGTTATGCATGTCATTGCAGGCTGACTAGGCCATACCCTTCCTAGTCTGAAAGTCCCTTTGGGAAGAAGATATATATGAACCAAAATGCTTGTAGTCATCAACCTATTTTTATTTTGATAGGGGCAGGTATAAATAAGATTTATCTTCTTCCTGCTCCTTTTCTTTTCAGATTTGGAATATGTAAAAAAAATATATGTAAAATGAATATAAGTATGTAAAAAAACCATAACTGAAATGAAATAAATATGATATGAAATGAAATATGAAATGTTTCAAACAGCCATAGTCGTCATCACAAATGTGATGAAATGTGATTTTGATAAAGTTATTTTTGATTTCATGTCTTTTAGGTCTTATTGTTGTGTGTCATACCTCTATAGCGTGTGAGGTGATTTGGAAGCAATGAGGCATTCACACTGTCATCAATCAGAATATATGGTCTCAACCAAATATATACTAGGCTTAGCCTCTTTGTGTCTCCATAGGGAACCACTGCTGGTCATCAAATTATTGGTTTAGGAATGCAAAAACATGGGGTGAGTAATCGATAAAAACTCCCAGCTCTGCTTAGCTTCCCAGTCTGTGAATTGCTCGGTCTTCCAATAGAATTATGAACATAATTATGTAATAATATAAAGTCTGTTGCAATTTCTCCTATTCTATGGGATTCTCCCCCTTTTCACCACGCACACCGTATGCCCTGGACTCTCTAGTCGTCCTCCCTCCTTTTTTCACAGAGAATATTAAAGAGTTATTAAATTAATCTGTGCTCGCCGGCGCGTGTTATTGCAGTGCAGAGATTTGTGGGCCGAATGAAGCCGTTAGGCCGCACTCTAAGCAGATTTATGAAGGGTGCCAGCCAGGCAGGGAATCGCCAAATAAACCTGATAACCTGTTTTATTTTTGCACAAGTGAACACTTTCCTCAAATCCGCTCATGTTCCACTCCCCCCATTTTTGCACGTTACCCCATTTCCTGCTGTAATATTTCCGTGCAGACTATTTCTGTCACAGTCTGTTTGGCGATGTTCTTTTTTTTTTATCTTAGGAGCTTAGTATTTAGAAAGGAGTGAATGGAACAAAGCCCCCTGATTGCACATATTGTTTTAATATTTTATGCAGTGTTTCTTGGTGCTGCATGTTTTAGTTTGCTTAATTAATATTGTGATCATAATTATTAATCACAATTATTGTCACTGATTAATTATTGGTGGAAAAATAATTTAACAATTTAACCTTATTGTTTTTGTAAGTCATTGTGCCGTATACAGTAAGCCTTAATCATTGTGCTTATCTATACCGCTTCAGTGGTGTAAAGTAACTAAGTAGGCTACATTTACTCAAGTACTGCACTTAATTACCGAGTTACTTTTACTTTACTGGAGTATTTCCAATTTTCAATTATTTTACTTCTACTCCACTACATCTCAGAGGAAAATGTTGTACTTTTACTGCTTTTACTCCACTACAATTACTTGTTACTTACTTTGTAGATTTATATTATCATTACAAATCATACATTTCCCAATTCAGCCCTATATACATTTTGGTAATTTGAAAATAGCCGAGCTACAAGCTCTGCTATTTTCAACAGATTTTTGAAAACTTGAAAAATGGGACATTCTGCATGAGTACTTTCTACTTGTGGTACTTTAAGTACATTTTGATTCCAATACTTTTGTACTTTTACTCAAGTAAATTTTTAATACTGGAATTTACTTGTAACAGAGTATTTCTATAGGCCTTCATTGTATTATTGATACTTTTAGAAATTAGATGTTTGCCCGGGACCCAAACTGAACATCAACCAATCTACAAGCTCACAAGGCGTTGCTTAGTGCCGCGTTGTGAGGTTGTAGATCAGCTATTTTCACCACTTCTTAAGCATTTGTTTTGTATTTTATGTAATTTCTTCGATTTTTTTCTTCTATTTCTTAAAAGCATTGCGTATTGTTTTTAACTCATGTGTTTTTGAGAATTATTTTTTGAAAATGTTTTGAAATAATAATAATAAAAAGTAAATGGTGCATTTACTGTATATAGCGTTTTTATCCAAAGAACTTTACATAGATTTAGGAACGAAAAAAACATTGCATGGATGCAAAGCAAAGTTAGCAAAGTTACCATGTTTACCCACGGTTACTGGACTAAGCTCAAGAACTTGTTTACAGCCAGGCCCTGCTCATAGAACATTTCATGGTAGGGGTTCAATGCCTTGCTCAAGGGCACTTCAATGGTGGTAATTTTAACGTGCCGGTCCGGGGATACGAACTAGCGACCTTCCGATATCAAGACCGCTCCGCAAACCGTTCGGCCACCGCTGCCCCAATGCACCTGGGATGTATCCTCAGTGAGCATGGGCAGCTGGGTTTCGGGTCTCGTAACATCATACCGCTCACTCAGGTGACCCATGCCGGGGTGATCAAGTCCTGACTTAGCTTACCCTCGATCAGTCCCATTAGGGAAAGACCAGGGCCACACAATCCGTTGAGCCTGGGAAACGGTGCTGCTGCAGGCTCTGCTTGTGGCTTGAATGGCCCTCCTAAAGGCCTCACCGTGGCCCTCCTAAAGGCCTCACCGTGGCCCTCCTAAAGGCCTCATGGCCCTCCTAAAGGCCTCACTGTGGGTTTGTTGGGCTTCCTCAAGGAAGACACAGGCTGGGGCGCCAACCTATACTGCTCCTGGGTGCCGTCTACATTATGGCTGTCACCCGTCTCTCCAGTGGTCACCAGACTTCCTGGTGTCTCTTATCCTATAAAGGAGACTATGTGACATAGTTATCCTATGAATAGGATAACCGACTGCAGTCGAAATAGGATAACCAGAACAAAAAAAACATTGCTTGGATTCACCTGAGACTTATCCTCAGTATCCCAAGGTCTTCAGGGTTTCAGGTCTCGCAACATCATATCGTACCCCTCACTCAGGTGACCCTCACTCAGGTGATTGTGCATTACATAACACACACATTCATACACCGATGGCGGAGGAAACCATGCAAACCTGCACATCAGGAGCAATTAGGGGTTCAGAGTCTTGCTCAAGGACACTTCGACACTAACTCTGGGAGAGCCCGGGATCGAACTGGATCTGGCTGTTCTACTGGTCACTCTACCCCTGGCCCTGAGCAACTGCCGCCCAAAATGTAGGAAACCATATGCCATGGGGCCATGGCGATTGTACATGATGATTATAATGGTTCTCAACATATATATATATATATATATATCCTTGAGCGAATTAAGACACCTGAACCTGAATTACTCCCGATGTGCAGGTTTGGTAGGTATAGTTGTGTGTGCTCTCTCTCCGTTTCCCATCCTAGTAGATTTCTAACTGCGTGCATGCGGCATGCGTGTGAGCATGCGTTTTTCCCCAAGCCTTTAGACAAAAGTCTGCTTTCAATTACTCCAACAAAATTGCTTTACAGAGTCCATGCATGATTAAATATTCATTATGTTAAACTAGGCACTTTCTTTGTATATAAATCCATATTATATTTGTCTGCCATGGCAGGCTGCCCGAAGCCACATGAGATGATTCTGGGTCGAAAACATAGAAAACGCCCCCGGTCGATACGTGAGTCCTTAGCAGATCCTTTTCTCCTGGCCTTGTTTGTTTTTGTTATAATGTAAATGACCCACTGTTAATTTTGACAGTAAACCTGCATTTTTTTGTTTTTAGTTCAGTTTTAGTCGACTAAATGTGTGATTTTAGTCAACTAAATCTCCAGTTGATTGTCTCTAATTAGTTACTCTGTAGATTTGGATTATTATTACAAAACTTACATTAACCACTTAAGTCTATACATTTCAGCCATCACATTGTGAGCTTGTAGATCTGCTATTTTCAAATTATTTTTTATACATTTACGGGACATCCTGCATAATGAGTAGCCTACTTTCTATACTTTTTTGATAGGTGCCGCTACCAATACTTTTGTACTTTTACTTAAGTACATGTTGAATTCTGGACTTTTAATTGTAACAGAGTATTTCTACACTGTAGTACTTTTACTAGTAAAAAATGTGAATACTTTACCCACCACTACAGAGAGAGAGCGTGCGCATGTGTGTGTTCGTGCGTGCGTGTGTATTTGTTTGTTTGGAGAAGGCAGGGCAGGGGGTAAGCAAAGGGGAAAACCATTCAATTTCAAGTAGGGCCATGCTTCCCTGAAAATATTTACACAATATTTTTTTCATATTGATAAAAATGATTACTTAAAAAGACCTCATGGAAAATGAATCGAAAAAGTATTTGAAATTCCTCCGGATTTGGCCGGGGCCTGCTAACGTGAGCCACTAGTCTATTTATTTGCTTAGTGATTTGTGGTGGTGGGGGAGTCGGTGTTGTGTTAGCTTAGAATGGTATGTTGGTTTATCAATGGTGGAAAAAGTACTCCCATTTTTTACTTACGTAAAAGTATCAATACTGCAATATAGAAATACTTTGTCTCTGTTACTTAAATAAAAGTACAAAAGTATTGGTATCAAAATGTATAGGCTACTTTTAAGTAGGCTACCAAAAGTATAGAAAATACTCATTATGTAGAATGTCAAGTTTACAAATGCATACAAATCTTTTGAAAATAGCAGATCTACAGTTGTTATTTTTAAATGGCCGAAATGTATATTGAATTAAAGGTATTTGGTGGGTCGCACAGTGGCAAGAGTGAATTTTAACAATTTTCTACATCAAAATTACATTTCAGCTGTCCAGCCTTCATCAGTGTATGTATAAGTGGTTAACACTCTTGGCGCCGAGGCCAGATTCGAGCCATGTGATACGGAAAGCCAAGGGGTTGGAGACAATAGCCATGAATTTAGAGACATATCTAAAGAATTATTGAATATTCTCTGTTTTGTCTTTGACAACACACAATAACTTAAAATAAGGATTAACATGTCTGCTATCATGGGGGAAAAAACTGATTTGATAAAATGTACCGGTATGAAGCTGTAAGCAGCTGAATACAGGCCGTTTTCACCCAAAACAGCACACAGAGTTACACGTACTTTCAAAGTACTTTCAAAGTACTTTCTACTAGGACTACATATCCATGACATATCTCAAATTAAACCTTATGGTGTCGACTATAAAAAAAAAAAAAAGCTTCTCACATTTTCCATTATAGAAATATGAACCTCAGCATGGTTTTTCAACAGACGGCTGTATGTAGTGACACCGATGCGTCTACAACGGTCCAGAACGCCAAAATGCAACATGATAGAAACTCACTTTCTGTGTGTGATGCATACAGACATTCCAGGGTGATTGTTTTGTGCATTCTTTTTTTGTTATATTAGTTTTTTGTTTTGTTTTGGGCATTCTTATCCGTTTACATGGAAACAGCAGCATCAATAGCAGCCTCAATAGCATCCGCAGCAGCAGCGGAAGGCTGACATGTCTGTAAATATAAAACAATGTCAATCAATTTAGTACCGTCATAGAAAAGACATAATCTAGTGTAAAATAAATACATAGAAATGCAGAGAGACAGTGTAGTGTCTCAGTAAACTATAGGATCATAGAATGCAGAGAGACAGTGTAGTGTCTCAGTAAACTATAGGATCATAGAATGCAGAGAGACAGTGTAGTGTCTCAGTAAACTATAGGATCATAGAATGCAGACTGAGCCTCTTTTTCCTTCCCTCCTCTCTCCCCCCATATGTTGTACAAAAAGTCACGCTAAATAATATATAACTTATTATCAAACAACACAATGTATACAGTAGTATGAATTAATTGTAGTGGCTATACATTTGTATCGCTTACATGTAAATGAATGCCCGACAAAGCTGGTTGCACCAGCGGTGGATTCGAACCCACAACCCATGTGGTGCGTGTATATCATTATTATACATTTTTAGTGTTTTACTAAACCACGTTAAAGTCAAAACAGCCAGTTTCTCCTCATTCACGTTTCAACCATTGGCATTGCCGGTCTGGAGGCCACTCTAAACTCAAGGAGAGTGTTATATGTATGCAGACCAGACCAGGAGGAATGCATATCATTTTTGAATGAATTAGACAGGAGCTGACCACTGAAAATAAAAAAGGCCTAATATTCTATGTAGAATAACATCTCAGGAAAAGGAAAACGCAATGCCAACAGCCTATATGTTTCAATCTGATGCTGTGGGCAAATAAACGCTAGAGGGATTCCTGCCAGCAGGTTTATGGAGAACCAACGATACACTGTATAGAGAGAGAGAGAGAGAGAGAGGTGAAGAGACCTATACGTTTCCCGCACATGCTATTTAAAGCTAATCGGAGTAGGACCACCCTATTGATATACTGTGGGTGGTCAGAAATACAGAGAGACATACAGAGCAACACATCCTGCAGTCTCTGCTGTACAAACTCTGGCATCATCACACAATTCAGTCCCTTCACTCACACATGCACGCACCTGTCCCACGCACACACATGTACCCCCCCCCCCCCCCCCCCCCCAACAAACACACTTCTCATCAATTGACTAATGACCTCCGAAGCGTACACACCATTATTAGCGCTTTGTGCTACCAAGTACCAATATATTATCATTTGCATCGTTTGCTGTATTTACTGTACTGCACAGTGTATAAATAAAGGAAAGCAGTGCTGTTATACAATAACATGCCAGCACTGCACGGTCAGGGTAGAGATGTGACCAGCAGCACCTGGAGCGAGGTGGAGGCAGTCGAAATGCCTCGAACAATGGAGGAACAAAGGCTTTCATTCCCATTATGAAAATTAATCTAACCCAACATAGAGCAAGCAGGCTTTGCTAATGGGGCTTGTACGGTCAATTATCTTAATTGCTCCGTTTACAGAACCTGCCGAATGTTCAAGGATCAGGCCGTGGAAAACCTGAGGGATGAGCTCAATCAATCCCCATCATTATAATTGTCGATAAATTTGCTTGCAAAATGACAGACAGGGCAACCGCAAGGGTCGGCCGAGGGTAATCTCAGGTCGTTGTATGCATGGAGGGGAGGATGTTGAGAGTATATATTATGCAGGTCCATTTGTAATTGATCTGAAGTTGTGGTGAGAAGATGACGGGATAGTTAATCTAGGAGGGTAATTGACATTTACTGATCTCATTAGCCAAGCCTTAATGTCGTTTATCCTTGTATTGTGGTGCTGATAATTAGCAGCAGACATATGCACAGCACTGCAGTCTCCATTATTGTCAGTGGTCCACTCCCCCTCCTCCAGAATGTAATATCCGTCACTTAATGGATGGTTTATATTTGGTGGTGCAGCGTGTTGTGTTGTGAGCGTTTATTTTATTTTACTTTTATCGGCAGAATCTTGGCAAAGATTGGCAAAAAAAATATATATAATTATATATATATATACACATCTGCTGATGCGTTCGGCTCTCCGCACAACCCTTTGCAATGCCTCGCGGTTTAGGTCGGTGCAGTTGGCAAACCAGGCCGTGAAGCAGCCGGTCAGGATGCTCTCTGTGGTGCCTCTGTAGAAAGCTCTTAGAACTTTTGGACCCATGCCAGCTTTCTTCAGTTTTCGGAGAAAGAAGAGCCTTTTTTACTAAGTAGGTCCTACGTCCTATAGAGTTTTTAAACTGAAGTGACATTGATACATTTCCAAATATCAAAGTATTCTGAGGCATAGGGTTCCACCACGGCACCCACTGAGAAGCCCAACACTACAGAGAGTGTGTTGTATTTATCTGTCTCCCTTCCTCTCTTTGGCCTAGCGCTCCCTCTCTCTTTCTGTGCATATCGTGGAGCTCTCTCTGTCTCTCTCTCTCTCTCTGCATATGGTGGGTCCATTTCAATTGTAAGCTGCTGGAGAGTGACTAACACGGAGGTCCTGTGGAGAAGGTCAAGCGCCGGCAGCCATTAAACTCACTTGTCTGAGATATTGAGTGCTCTGTTATTCTTTTTTTTTGTTTTTTTGACCATGTAGTGTTTGATGAGCCGCACTACAATATAATCACATCCTCTCAGCAGCACCACAGAGTAGAGTAGAGGCCAGAGTGAGCGTTGATGCTTCAAAACATAAAACTGAGATTTAAAGCAGTGGTTCTCAACCAGTGATCCGGGTACCACCCGCGGTCCTTGAGGGTGTTCCAGGTGGTCCCCAGCTAAATGATGGAAAGTTGGTAACCAGTTATGGACCCTTATACTGTAGATCATTAAAAAATTGTAAATTGTTATGAAACATCTGCATTAATTTAACAGAAGTCTACACAATTAGAGAATGTAGAAGAGTTGTTAATTTGATCAACGCTTGTTATCTCTCGTAATGGTACCACATCAATACAGCATGGAATTGTTTGTGTCTGAGAGGCTAAATCTCATCAAATGGTGCATGGTCCATGACTCAAATGCTGAATAAATAATGGACCTTGATATAAAATAGGTTGAAAGATTACTATTGACCCTTCACCCTGGCCATGAGGTTTGGACCTGTAATTTGGGGTGATGATGAATCTGTTGAAGGAGTCTATATAACTGTGCATTTGTTTTAGCATAGTTTTAAACTTTCTCTTCATCTCTTTCTCACCTTGACCTTTTCCTGGTTTTAGGAAGGCAAAGTCGAGGCGGAGAAGGGTGTTCGTGTTGGAGAGAAGATTGACACTCTCCCTCCAGAATACAGGTTTACAGAAGACGGTGTCAGAGACCATACCCGCTCCCAAATCTGAGGTGAGACACCTCAATATATAAGTGTCAGTCCCATTTTAATGTCTCTCCTGACACATTGTGGTGGCACAATGTTTTGAAATAATATAATTAATAATTTATCCAAGGCGCTTTACATAGATTGTGCATTACATTCACCCATTCACACACACACATTCACACACCGATGATGGAGGAAACCATGCACGGCACCAACCAGCACATCTGGAGCAATTAGCCCTTCGCTAAATCCCTCTCGAACCTGTCCTTGTCCAATAGGCACGTTAGCAGCGAGGAGACAGGGCAAGCTGTACTTCTCCCCCATAGAGATGCATGTTAAATGACGGGATTTCTCTATATAAATAATCGATCATGTCAGTAGCAAGAGCATCAAAAGCATCTTCTAAATCTAGTCAGCCAGGCCTGCAGTAGGCTATGCACTGGAATCATTTGCATGACATTATATTCCGACAGGAGTTTTCATGTAGCGGTAAGACTACGGTCATTACCATCACCTGGGTAGGTCAGTCATGCAACTCGAAGTTAAGCCGTGTATATGTTCAACAACACAGCCATGCAAAATAACACTGACAGCTATGAGGTGGAAAAAGCTTGACCTGCATAGCAACAGTTGCTAAATTATTTGGATTGGACAATCACTAATTAAGGGTTCAGACAGAGTCTTACTCAAGGACACATCGACACTAACTCTGGGGGAGCCCGGGTTCTCTACCCCTGAGTCTATAGAGATTGAGAGAACTTAACTTTGAATGTTGGTTCTCTCATGAAGCTGTCTTAATCTCCAGAGAGCCGTGAGTTGCTTAGCAACGCTTATAAACAGAGCAGACGTAATCTTCAAACTTTGATATTATATCTCAGTGTTTAATTCACAATGTGAAGTTACAGTATAAACTCTCAGTTGAACAATGCTTTAAAGTCTATTCATTCAAAATGTTAAAACCATGACCTTTTGGTCCTACTGTATATGACCTTCATCAGTTCAAGATCAAGAACGTGATGAATATCACATGGGACTGAAATGTTTTTAACTTTTTCATTTGAAGCATTGTTGTAGGGAGTGATGCTGTACCAACCTACATCAACTTTTGCTTTAGGCAACACCCCAAAAAACAGCAGAAAGACCATGGCACGGGCAAATAAATAAATTAATACGAGGCAGTCAATGTGTTAAATATAAATTTCCCATCCACTGGCTTCTATAGCTCTTCTACATAATATGTGTATGTGTGTGTACACACACACACATATGCACGCACGCGTGCGCGCACACACACACACACGCACACACGCACACACACACACACACACACACACACACACACACACACACATTATCATTATACCTCATACTTTCATACAATCAGACTGCCAACAGTTTTGTCTTTCCAGATGAAGAGGACTCAGCTTTGGGAATTCTCACCTCTCATGACTTTGAACTTCAGCATCCAGCTTAAATACACAACACCATTTGGCCAGGAGGACGTAGCGTAGCCTAGCATAATAATCACATTAGTGTTGAGCTGAGCTTAGCTGAACACATTCTCTTATTTTATAGTAAATAAGCAATCAGCGGCGTGGCAAATTTAATTCAACATTTCTTAATTAACCTTGGGAGAAAAAACTAATTTAAGTCTATTAAATCATCAAATGAGCTCAGGTAAAGCCAAACTTGATTATGCATGTGGGGCAAAAATACTAAAATAGATCCTGTTTAGGGTCTTTGAGGTGAGAAAATGGCAACATTTGTGTGAGTCAAAGAAGCTCTCTGTTTAAGCTGTTAAATTGTGGCTCACATCAGTGCAATTAAACTTGTCAGGAGGAATACCAACTTCCTGGTTGAATTCACAATGTTAATTAGGTGGTCGGGATTTTTTAGAAATAAATTATTGGCCTTCTTTATCTCTTGCTGTGGTTGAACGATTCTCATAAAGACTTGAGCCTTTTCTCTATGCCTTCCTATCATAATCGACATGTGGGGTGCTTGCAAAAATAATTGCAAAGGAAGTGTATGGCTAATGAGTTCCACACAGAGCCGCAGCGCATATAACCCGCTGTTTAAAATGCAAATGACTACATATTTAAATACAGGGAGCATATTATTCAAATTCCGGACGCATGCACCTTGTAGTACGCTGGTCCGACTTCCGTAAGTTCCGTTTAGTCCCAACTTAACTCCCGCCCGGTGCTATTTCCTTGTCTCCTACAAACAAACATTTGTGTTCTTATAGGCAGCGGTTCCCAAACTTTTTTGTCTGTGCACCTCCAGTTAACTCCCGACCTAGCCGACATACCCCCCACCATGGAAATTAAATTTATGAACATATATTGTTTATATTTTATGTCACATATGATAAACATATATGCTAATGATGCTTATCATATGTGACATAATTACTCAAAATTGGCCGCCTGCATATATGTTGCATGAGCTGAGACACATATTTCCTATGTCCATGTGCATATATCCACAGATTCCACAATCACATACACTATATGCACATATATGAACCTGAATATGGCAGATATTCTGCATATACTTGCCATGTATTGGCATAATATGTTCATATATTTAAAATAACATTATAGCACCACCATTAGCATTTTCATGTCAAGCACCCCCTAGAAGGCGCCCGCGCACCACAAAGGGTGCACACACCACTTGGGAGTTGGGACCCAGGTAGGATAAGATAAGATGCTCTATAAGAGCATCTTACCTGGATCATCCCCAGACTTCCTTGAGGGGTTTCCAAATATATGGACCCTTACGGGTCGGCAACTCTCAGAGTTGTGGAGGTCCCTGAGCCTAAAAACACAGTGAGAAACACTGTTCTAAGGAATGGCTATAGTTCTATGGATGAAAAGGTGTTTGAATAAAAGCCGACCGGTCTCCTTTAAGAACAGCTGAGGTCATAGCGGTTGGCCCAGCGTTGCCCGTGACCTTTCGGAGCCGCCACAAGCGGCCAGCTATCATCTATCAACATCTAAACTTTCCCCCGTGCTCGGTCAAACACGTGCGGGAGAGCAGCCACTGACATTAAAACTCAATTAGCCGGGCCACTTTCTAAATAATGCATTAGCGCTGCACATCGCCTGGTGCCCATAGCGCGGTTCTCCCGTACTACATACATCTCAATATGTCAGGGCTGGGAACTGCCTGGGAAGTAATGTGTTGGTATTGAGGCATTGAGATGCAGATGAGCTCTGGCAATTAGACTGTTGTCATTTTAGTGTGAGTGTGAGTCTATTGCATGCCTGGATATTATGTTTGGCTGAGAGCCCTGGTTGCATGTTGAAAATATCTAAAAGCTGCGACATGTTGTAGATCAGCTATTTTCAGCATGCAACCAAGTGTAAAATCAGCCATTATGATAGTACGACACCATCATGGTGTGGCCAGGTGGAGTTGAGATGTGGCCAGGTGGAGTTGAGCCTCAGGAGCCACCATAGGGACAGTCTACTTCCTCATTGACAATCAAGTGACTATTTAAAGGCCCTGTCATCTAGCCAACATCAGAGATGACAGGGCCTTTAAATATTCACTTGATTGTCAATGAGGAAGTAGACTGTCCCTATGGTGGCTCCTGAGGCTCAACTCCACCTGGCCACAATGGCATCACCAACAGAGAGAGACAAAGAGCCACAGCCGGTAAAAAGTATATCAAAAGTATATATATATATACACACACACACACACGCACACGCACACGCACACGCACACACGTGTGTGTGTGTGTGTGTGTGTGTGTGGAAGCAAATCCCAGAGCTTTCATTGTTCTTGGCAGCAAAGCACCATATCCTGGTCGGTGATGAAGACAAAACCGTAAGTCACTTGCAAAATGTATTTATTTTTTATAGCTCTTGATTGCCACTGTTTTTCACTGTGAATGGAACCAGGGACTGTACATGTAGCATTTTGCTGCAGCAACTGAAAACGACATAGGCCTACTCAGCTAAACGTACCCGTACGCCGTCATTAGCTTCTTTGTTTGATACCCTGAGCCTTTGATGTGGAATCATAAGCGTCCAATAAAACCTGCAAACAAAATGCAGGAGAGCCAACAAGCGCTGTAGTCGCAGAATGAGTAACTTATTTATCACACCAGAAAGGAAAATGGTATTCCTTGTTTAGTTTACGATGACTGATAAAAAAGGTTGATGGATAGTTGCTGGGTCAGGGGCAGTGGTGGAAAACATACTCGAGTCGCATATGTATCAATATGGCAATATAAAAATGTATAAATTCCAAATATTATTAAAGTCGTTCGAGGCACCCCTGGACTTGCGTCACAGCACCCTAGGGTGCCACGGTACCCACTTTGAGAAGCACTGTTCTATGCTGTGGTGGGTTGTGGATCAGGGTTCGTCCTCAGCATTGTGATGACTGACTGCTGCACATATTTAATTGATAAGTTTGGAATTATGTGTATTGTAACCTTTTAAAATAATGTGTCTTCCTTATTTTAAGTCATGAAATTATCCAAACATTACATAAAAAATAAATAATGGAATTCAAAATGTACTAAAAAAAATGTACAAAAGTATTGGTATAAAAATGTACGTTAAAGTACAGAAAGTACTCATTATGCAAAATGTCCGTTTTCAGTTTTGTAAAGTGCATCACATTGTGAGCTTGTAGATCTGCTATTTTCAAATGGCCGAAATGTATATAGGGCTGAAGTGGTTAATGCATATGTTGTAATAATAATAATCACAATCTAGAAAGTAACTATAGTAATATAAAGTTTTCAAATGCGTCTGAGATGTGGGTAGAAGTAAATAAAGTACACACATTTTGAAAATTAGTAAATAATAAGTAAAGTATAAAATCCTCAAAATTAGTAGGCTACAGTACTTGAGTGCATGTATGTATGTTACTGTACACCACTGCGGATGGTTAGGAAGGGGGAGGAGGACAGGAAGGGAGGGATGGAGGGAGGGTTATGAATGTTGCATTATATAAACAACGCTTTTTATTTGTTTTACTGCTGTTGGCAGTATACTTTCGCAGTGTTTCACAGTGTTTCTCAAACATTTTTGGCTCAATAATAATATATGTCTGTTATGTTATTCTGGGTTCTATACATTACATGAATATGAATAATAATTTATTATGACAATTAATTTCAGAATATAATATACAATACACTATATGCAGCCTTATCATGATGATGGGAGTGACTGATAAGCCAGACAGTTTCACAGTTTCATTTCTTTATTAATTTGCTTTCCTCTGCTGGATATTGCTTTAACATCTCTATTAATTCTCTACATGTCTCTTTCATTTCCTCTCAGTCTCCTGGCATGGGGCAGAAGAATCATCCCAGCATGGGACAGAAGACTGTCACTTATCCAAGACAACACCTGTATAACCAACATGGCAGAGCAAGAGCCAGGTACGCTTAACCTCTTAAGCCCTATATATTGTTGACCGGGGTCCCCCAAGGCTCAAAGTTAGTAGTCTTTGTCCCGAGTCTAGACCCAATTTCTTCCTACGAAAATGCATCTACAAGCATACAACTTGCTGTGAGCTTTGTAGAGGTGGGAACTTGGACTCGAGACTCGACTTGGACTCGAGTCCCGATTTCATGACTTTGGACTTGCCTAATCAAATAAAAAATAAACTTTGACTCAACTTGGACTTTCACTTGAATGCAAAGATTTGAGACTTGACTTGACTTAAACGCCCAACACCTTTGGACTTGACTTGAGCCATCTTGACTTGAATTTCAAGTCAATTTAACTTACAGTTTGGTCCGACCTCAGCCCTTGTCTTCCGGTGGGGAGCTTATGTTTTTACTCCATTAATGCCCAATGTACACACGTTCTGAATGACCCTTCCGACAGATTCAGTAGCGCAGCTCAGAATCTGTTCTTGAGAGATTAATGTGATACACACACAAAGTTTGTAGTTTATTGGTCCTCGATATATGAGTAAAACAGTCAGACAGACACACACACACACACACACACACACACACACACACACACACACACACACACACACACACACACACACACACACACATTTATAGATAAGATAATTATTTTGTTGCTGTCATTGATTGTGATTGTTGTTGTGATTGCGATTTCCAAGCATGGTTAGTTATTGAGCTGAGCACATGACACGTTGTCCTTGTGACTGTCGCTATAGGTCTGTGTTAGACGAGGAGGTATGATTGACAGTTGTTTTCCTTCATTATCCAAAGCGTACAAGAGGATGAGAGACACTATAATGAAGAAAACCCCAATGATGAAATGATGAACCCTGCATGGTTCATTATCAACACTAAAACACCTCACTCACCGAGCCGACGCACGCACATGTACGTAGAGATAGGAGGAGAACCGTCAATGGGGTTGAGATTGAAAGTTAACGATCTTCTCTCCAGGCTTTGAACACTCAGTGTCATCCTTCTGTGAAAGTAGCTATATCCCCCCTCCCCCATGGGAATAGACTATTTCAAGAGACACCAGCTGTTAACACACAAGGTTATTAGGATCCACGTTGAGTTCAGATGGAGAGGATAAGGGTGTGAATGGCAGAGCCTCGGACTGAGAGGTATAATTGGCCCGAGAGGACCCGCATGCTGCATGCCTGGCAGAAGTGGTGGATTGAGATTGTGGCACTTTTTCAGTGAAAGGGATGGAAATGAAATGAAGAGGAGAGAACTAGAGATGAGTCATATATGAGTGCGGCTACGTGCCTCGACCTCCCAGACGAGACGATGGCTGTCTGAGTGGCTCTGAAAAGAGAGATAATTGGTTTTCTCTCCACAGAGGCACAGTGGTGGGAAAAGTACTACATTCTTTTCCTTAAAGATGGAGTGCCATGATTTTTTTACTTTTTCTTTTTTGTATGTGTCTATGGTTAGAAAATGTTATTATGTATGTTAATAATAAGTATAATATGGTATAGTACAGACATTTGGAAATGCTCCAGTTTAAGTCAAAATTCCACAAAATTGTACTTAATAATAATAATAAAGCTTTATTTATATAGCACCTTTCAAAACAACATTACAAAGTGCTTTACAAAAGGAAACAATAAAAGTAAACAGTACACAAAGAAATTTAAAAACAATGCAAGAACAAACAATAATACAAACAAACAATTCCGTACAGAATAGTAGGAACGTACTTAAAGGGGAATACTACTCATTTTCAACATTTTACTACGTCATTAATATACCTTGAAAATGAGTAAATGTACTTAGGCAGGCTGCTTGTGTTCCGCACAGGGGTTATCATGTCTATACATGGACAATTGTGTCTGTGGCAAAGACTTGGTCTTGTTGTCCGTGGCAAATTTTAGATTCTGTTAACATTTTAATTGATTTTGTTATCATAATAGTCTTGAGAGCACACTCAAGATATTTGACACTATTTCTACAGTATACTACCGGTATACTGTATATTCTCCTCAAAAGTTTGGCGCCTAACTACTCCGTGATCTGGGTGACACCGGGCACTGTACTCCCTGTGGTGGTGTGTCAAATGTGAAGTCGGTGGGGCGAACGCTTTCCGAGTTTGGATTACAGACATACGTACATACCGAGTTTTGGTGCATTTATAGATACTAGAGTGGTGGCCGTTGGGCACTGGCCTACTTGGAACGATGCAAGTTGGAAATAGCCCTAAACAAATGACATAATTTCAAAAGCCAGACATTGGAGGCTAGCGCCCCTCCAAAATGGCCATAGAGATGGTGTACCTTCATATGATAATACAAATTCAGATGAAGAATTTCCTGACCCCCTTTTTCTTTCTTTTAACAAAAAAAAAAAAAAAAAGAATTTCCTGATCTCATACTATTTTGTCATGCAAACTCAACGATAACTATTTTGTTATCGTTATTAGATAAGATTTTGTTTGTGTGTGTGTGTGTGTGTGTATATATATATATATATATATATATATATATATATATATATATATATATATATACACAAACCTATACAAACACACACTAAATAATGTATAATATTAAATAACTTACAATTTAAGTATTGTTTATACTAAATAAACAGACAGACATTAGATGCATTTTGGATAGTGGTCGACTATGCCTTGCCCTAAAGGGACGTGCTCTCATAAAAACCTGGCCAATAACATTAACAATATGTCGTTATGCATCACTGCAATAAAATCTATCCCCTTTAGTTGCACTTGGCACATAGCATGACAGGTAACATTTTATTATTGGTGGTGTCTTTTTTAAGACAATGTTGCCTCCCCTTTTCTTACTGTTTCCATCCAGCCGCTGCCAATAAAGGCCCTGACAAATATTAGCTTTGGCAGAACACGGCGGCTAGCCTATCACATCAGTGAAAGTCGTTGGCTGAATTGAATGGTTTATAGATTCAGCTGCTGAAGAGAAAAAAACTGAGTGCTAGCAAAGGCTTGTATGGGAAGGTGTGTGTGTGTGTGTGTGTGTGTGTGTGTGTGTGTGTGTGTGTGTGTGTGTGTGTGTGTGTGTGTGTGTGTGTGTGTGTGTGTGTGTGTGTGTGTGTGTGTGTGTGTGTGTGTGTGTGTGTGTGTGTGTGTGTGTGTGTGTGTGTGTGTGTGTGTGTGTACTATTTGTTTCAGCAAACAATGGTTAATGTGAGGCAAACATGGATTCCTCAGTGTTGTTAGCTTAGCAAATGTGGTTTCTGCTTCATACCATGTGGCTGGAAAATAGATATTATCCAATTGAATCTGGGATTGGCCAGAGTTAGAGTCAGAGCACATATTCTGCAGCTAAAGGGGTTCTGAGAAGTAGTAGGGTTGTTGTCACAAGCATGACATTTCAGTTGATGATGATTAGTAACTTCCCATACAAATTATTGTGATTAACAGGGCAGATATAAACGTTACGTAGATGACCCGTACGATACTCTATCGATGGCTATTTTGTTATTTACAGATGAATGAAAACAACTCTGACAATTATGCAAATATAATTGCGATTATATCACATAATTGTGATCAGGCGATTATGTAAGTATGACAGGCCTAAGTGCTGTTGTTGCTGTCAGGAGTTGGGGTTGTAATGGAGAGAGCTTGTTGTGTCATGGCAGATGACTGCTTGTGTTTAACAATATTGGAGCCACAATGTTTTTATTTGCAGTTGTCAAATCGGTTTTGATATTCCATGCGATGTGAGAGTGCGCGGGGGGGGGGGGGGGGGGGGGGGGGGCTAATAAATGTTGGTTTACACAGTCAATTGGGTTTGTGGGCTTAAAGGGGGGGGATAGGCCTCCACCCTACCCCCCTGACTTTACGAAAACATGGGTCATGCCTCTTGTGTCCGACGGCACATTAGACCGACATGGTGGTTTCACGTGCGGTTAGGGACAGGGTTAGTAATGGGGAGACCGGGAGAGTCGGAATAATGCGCCATCAGAATAATGCAATGGGCAGGGCGCCCATCCGCCTGGGGGAACGCTGGCGCTTTGGCAGGGGGATCAGATCAACATGGAATTAATTCTGTACTGGCCATATATGGAGTGTGTCTTGAGTGTACAGGGTTTGATGAGGTCAGATCAACATATGGAATGTCAGAACAGGTCAGGTCCATATGGAGATGTAAGGATTTGAGGTCAGATAGAGTTGCTGGCCGGCTCCATATGCAGATCTAGCTGATGATCCAGTCTTCTCCATGTATGGCTATCCAGGGTTAGATGAGGTCAGTGTCGTGATCTTCATATATGGAGATCGCCATATATGGTGCGTTATGTCACGAGGTGTGACCATAAGTATGGAGGCATGATGTCACAAGGCTTGACCATAATATGGAGGCGTGATGTCACATGATGTCACGAGGCGTGAGCATATGGATGTGTGATGCCACAAGGCGTGACCATATGAAGGCGTTGGGGTGACTAACTAATGGATGGACGGATGGGAGATGTGAGGTTTTCATAGTAAATGTGACGTATAGTAGCAATTAATTGCACTGTACTCAATTCACTGACTCAAAGCCTGTTTGATTGTGGATTTGAACATACTGATGTGAAGATGAAATTGATCAAAACTGTGATCACACGCACGAATGCACACACATGCACACACGCGCGCGTGCGCACGCAAACACACGCACACACACACACGCACACACACACACACACACACACACACACACACACACACACACACTGACACACACACACACACACACAGACTTGTATTATAACTCAGCATATTTATGACCAGTAGGTGGCAGTACTGCCCACGATTCTGCTATAGGCTGTTGCATCCACCTCACACACACACACACACACACACACACACACGCACACACACACTTTGAGCTTTTATTGTTGTATATGAGGCCAATTGACAAATGACCAGGTTGCCTTTTTACAGCTTGCTTGAGAGTAATGACCCTGCAGTGCAGTGTGTGTGTGTGTGTGTGTGTGTGTGTGTGTGTGTGTGTATATCTATATATACAATACACACACACACACACACACACACACACACACACACACACACACACACACACACACACATGTCTGAGTGACAATTAGGTCTACATATAGATTGTGTCTACTATAGACACTGATTAACCTGTTTGTATGATTTATGGCCTCTGTCTACACACGCACACACACACACACACACACACACACACATACACCCATGGACAGTGCACTGATTATCAGGGCAAACACACATTCAGGCTAATGTTTCACAAAGTCAAAGTCATTCTTGTTCCACGAACCCTGGTTAGTTTACAGCTAAACTCTATTATTGACCACCCGCTCAGTGACCGACCAGAGATGCGACGCACTGTGAGCTTGTAGATTTGCCATTTTCAAATGATTTTAATACATTTTATACATTTGAAAACATATGGACTTTTACTTGTGACAGATCAGAATTCCTACAGTACATTGCAGTATTGATACCACTGATCATGGAAATCCCTTCCTGAGCTGTCCTTCACCTCTACTACCCACAATGCTGTTCTCATGACCATACTAACCTGACAGGAACTGCCCCCCCGCCCCCCCCCTATATAGACTACCAAGCCCCAGCCTGTAGTGTGTTCCTTCCTTCAGTGTTGTTCTAATGCTAATCAAACGTTATTTTGAACGGCCCAAACTCAACAGTGTGTGGCAGCGTTGGGTCTGTGTCAATATTAGCAGAGCACACACACACACAGCCAAGAAGAAGCAGCAGAGGTTGCTATGTGTTTAACTGTGTACTAAGTGTCCTCTCCCTGTCAACTCTGTCTACACGGAAACGTCAATAAAGTTGCTCGAGACAAAGATGAAGGGTGGGGGTGGTAGAGAGAGGGAGGGGGGGCAAAGACAAAGGAATTCGGCCTGAGGCGGTTCATTGTTTGACAAAGAGAGACATTCCATTTTTTTGTATTATAAGCTTTTATTTTTTCATGTTGTTCCAGTTATTGTTGGCTTCACATTCTTGCCATTATCTCTGTGTTATGTCTACATTGCTTTCACTTGTCGAGGCGAACCAACCAAGCCAGCTGTGTAGTGTTTGTGTTCGTGTGTTTATGGATGTAGTTATTGTCATGGTGGAAGGAATTTATACTGAAGGTGCAATGCCAGCCATGCTTACACGTTTGACATGCAAAGCAGTGTTGATTTTGACAGCAAATTTTGATTTAGTTTTAGTTGTTAGTCATTATTTTTGTCATCTGAAATGTTGACTAAATATCGCAAGATTTTAGTCGAGTAATTTTAGTCGAGTTGATTGTGTCGACTAAAATGTATTTCGGCAGGCCTTGATGGCGTCGTAATGCCTGATTTTATACTTGGTTGCATGCTGAAAATAGCAGATCTACAAACTCACAATGCACCATGCCGCGACGCGTTGTGAGCTTGCAGATCATGCTATTTTCAGAGTGCAACACCCAAGCGCAACTAAACATAAAATTACTTGTCTACTGGATCTCTTCTCCCATAGTCCTTCCCTAATAGTTTAGTCTTGTCTGTATTTGTTGACTAAATTGTCAATATTTAGTCTTGTTTTAGTCATAGTCATCATAGGTTAGTTTTTATTTTGTTTTTGCCAGTGAAAAAAAGTAGTCGCCAAACATTTTTCGTCATAGTTGTAGTCAACGATTTTATTTTTTATTTTTTATGGCTTTCACCTTTATTTTATGGAGGGACAGACAGTAGGCTGACAGGAAATGGGGAGAGAGATGGGGGGAAGACATGCAGTGCACACTGCCAGACTGGATTACCAGCCAAGGTGCCTGGACCATTGAGCCATGGCCCAGGCCAACATGTCTTTTTTTTTATCTATCATGAAACATCAACCAATTTGGCTAAAACAACTTGTTCTTAGAAATTAATTGTTTATCCAGAAAAAAAAGAAAAGCTGCTCCTGGACTGTGTCAACAGAAACCTCTCTTCAACTTTTCTACAAAAGTTCAGTGGCCACCAGGCTGTGGACCAATAAGTCAAGGACTAATTCCATGTAGCTCTTTGTCCTCGTTGGTGAAGTGCCATGGTGGCAAACGTGGAAATACTTACTTACTTGTTCCCTGCAGAGAGAAGTTTGTTTAGCGTTGGAGTCAAATAACTGGTGATCAAACAAATGGCTGAACCAAACTGCATTACTTGTTGTGTACAATTGGAATAAGTGAAAAGAGCAGCTGTGGAAATGTTTGTGGAGTTTTACTTCCAGCGTGGTGCAGAAAAGACAAAGCACGTCCGTTAGTCGCAGCATTCTCTAGATTTGTTTGTTCTAGACACACTACACCAATCTAAGTAAGACTATAAGCAAGCATGCATGCAAACAAACAAACAAACGGGCTCATTTAAAGTAGGTTTATGTTGTTTGTTTTGCCCTGGTACACATCTGCCTGAAACACAGTTGATCTCAACTAATTGTGCATCTTTAATGCAATAATAATTAAAGTTCAGTCATCCAATGGCACACATTTTATTTATTAAAGACTGTATCGTTTTTCTATTCTTTAAAAAGAATAGACCCGTGTGCGTGCATGTGCATGTGTATGTATGGTGCCTTGGAGTCAACCAGTTGTTGATGTAAGCACTTGACCCCTCCTGTGACCAACATTTGGTGCTCAAACAGACAGTCATGGTATAACAGACAGTCATGGTACAAACAGACATGTCATGCTGAAACAGACAGACATACTGTACATAAAGCTGTTCCTTGGAGTGGCTAGCACTGCTCAGAAATACAAGCCGGTGAAGCTGTATTACGGTGTTGGAAGCATGAACAGGTTGTTTGTAGATGTGATTACAGGAAATACCTGAAGCAGCCAAGAGAGGTAATAGATCTGCATGAAAGAAGAATGTTGTTCCAGTCAGATGGAGCTTTGTAGGATCCAGATTCAGAAAATATTCTTTGGCGGACAGTTCTTCTCTGTCAAGTATATACTCTATGTACAGTACTGGTCTACAGGTGTGCATGAATCAGGTCACGTACGTACAGTATGTATGTTGTATACAAGTTGTGCATGCAGCACACGATGTATGCATGTGTATGTGTGAGATGGGAGAATAAGACTGAGTGCGTGCGGTCGTGCGTGTGGTCTGGTTTTTACGAAGGGATGAAGCCAGGAACGGAGGCTGGGCCCTGGGCTGATTGTCATGCAGGTCTGAGGCAGGGAGATAATTGCTACTGTGAGAAGTGTGTTGCCCTCTGGGACGATTCCTCTTCAAGCACTGTCCATCAGACGCAGCTACTTATATGACTGATGCTTACAGGCTCTATACTGGGATTCTCACAGGACAAGCAAAATGCTGCTATAGCTGTGGTGTGTGTGTGTGTGTGTGTGTGTGTGTGTGTGTGTGTGTGTGTGTGTGTGTGTGTGTGTGTGTGTGTGTGTGTGTGTGTGTGTGTGTGTGTGTGTGTGTGTGTGTGTGTGTGTGTGTGTGTGTGTGTGTGTGTGTGTGTGTGTGTGTGTGTGTGTGTGTGTGCACACAGTTGATATCCAAGCTCACACAATTAGCCAATTAACACATTAATTAGTGCCATTTACGTCCCTGAACGTCAAGATCAAATGCAACACTTGTTGTCCGCGGATGTCAGAACCGTGTTTTCAGCGATTACATTAGATCATGCTCCTCGCCAACGCATGAATGCTTCCAGGTTGCTAGGAGACGATACAACTGCAAATGAACCGGAAGTGAAAAATCTGTCTCCGTCAAACATAATTTACAAAAAATGTAATTAATTAATTTTCGTATAGATTGCGTTATGTGTTTGACAACTATTCGCGATTACAAATTTTATTTTCCAGGTGAAAGAAAAGACGCTCGTCTGTCACTCTTCTCTGTCACTGTTTACATCCGGTTCACGTCTCGGGTCCACTGGGCCTTCAAAATAACCGTCTTCACTGAACAACACTAGCAGTGGCAGGAAGAATGAATGAAGTCATACCTGGCAGTTAATGTGATAATTATTAATCAATGATATTATGTACAACATGTCATGATTTTTCAAAAATAGAAGATCTACAAATGAGCTTGTAGATCAGCTATTTTGTTTAAGTTGCCAAAGTATAAAATAATTGTTAAAGTTGTTAAAATCTAAAATGTCACATTCTTTACAGGTTTTATTGCTTTAAGTTACCACAAAAAATGTGCACGGTTGCACACGCACACAGGCAGGCAGGCAGGCAGGCAGGCACACACGCACACACACACACACACACACGCACGCACGCACGCACACACACACACACACACACACACACACACACACACACACACACACACACACACACACACACACACACACACACACACACACACACACTGTCAACAGTCTGCATGTTCCCTTCCCTTCTCCACACCCATTATCCCTCTCCCACCCCCCACCCCCTCTCCCCTTTTGATTTGCTTTCTAATCTCTGTTCACACCTGCTCTCTCTGACATACGACATGTTTCCCCCCCGAGAGGAGAGGAGAGCAGAGAGAGAGAAGCTTGAGTGAAGGGCTGAGGCTTATAGTGTGGGAGGTGGAGAGAGAGAGAGAGAGAGAGAGTTAGAGAGACAGATTGAGCCTATTTTACACCAGACCTCCCCGGCGAGCGCTCTAGTTATGTCTTCAAAGATGTGTGGGGTTTTATATCCGCCCACGGGGACGACATTTGGCGCGTGATGAAACCGAGAGGGAACGCTCTACAATCAAAGTGGACGCCTCGCCTCTGTGATTCTGTGACATTCTATTCTACACGCGCTATGAACACTGTGTGTGTGTGTGTGTGTGTGTGTGTGTGTGTGTGTGTGTGTGTGTGTGTGTGTAGCTGTGTGTGTCTGTGTGCGGTTGGTCTCACCATGGAATAGAGATACGATATGAAACCGCTGCTGCATGGGGCAAATTAATGTAATAATAAATTGTCTATTGGGAAATTTGTTTCGTCAGATGTTAATCATATCTCTTCGGTTGTATTTTGATGAGGTCATGGACTCATACATTTTTATACTTTGTCTACGAGTGAGGACACACAGATCTTACATGAGAGGGCCGAAGTCTGACGTAATTTGCAGGACACACAATGACTTGGCGACACTGGGGTGTATTTCAGGTCTCTACACACAGTGACTTGGCGACACTGGGGTGTATTTCAGGTCTCTACACACAGTGACTTGGCGACACTGGGGTGTATTTCAGGTCTCTACACAGGGTGTGTAGCTCTAAAGAGGGAGACATTTGTGCTTGCTAAGCACGGTCAGATTTACGAGCCAGCGAGTGGCCCTGGCTCTGCAGTGACAACATATATAAATACAAACACTCTCTGGAGAGACTTGTCTCTCACATGGGGACTCAAGGCAGTAGGAGATAGTGTTTGTGTGTGTGTGTGTGTGTGTGTGTGTGTGTGTGTGTGTGGTCCCACAGAGCAAGGTTGTGGAAGTGTTGCAGTGTATTTATACCCACAATCACGTACGACTAGGCTTCTGTTTTCAGCATCAGATGGATCGGATATTCCGAGTTGGGAGCGTTCCTCTTCGACCAGTGCCAGAGCCCCCAAACTAGTGCGTACAGGCTGTACTAGAAGAAAATAGCAGATCTACAAGGTTCAGCATTGCAACCAAGTGTATTCAGCCATTACGACACCATCGAGGCCTGACAAAATACATTTTGTCGACATAATCAACTGTAGATTTAGTCGACTAAAATGTCATGATATTTAGTTGACTAAACATTTCAGATGACTAAAACTAAATCAAAATTTGCTGTCAAAATCAACACCGCTGGATTTAACAATATATTTCTGTATGCTATTAGACACCATTAGAATTGGTCTCGTCAGAACATTTATTTGCCACATGGGTACATTTGCAAGGAAATTGTTTTTGGCATTTGTACAGAGACACAAAACGGTAATAACCCACTTGACTTGCATAAAAAGAAGCCTATTGTATTTTTAAATAGTTGAGTCGCAAAGCAATTTATGAACTATTGCAATAGTGAGGCTGTCTCTGTAATAATGTAATGTATTACTGACTCAGTACATAATGGCCCGGTTTCCCAAAGAACACCTCGACTTACACCATGGTGTAAGGGGTATGGTTTCTAATTTACTACTTTTACTACTTTACATCTCAGAGTCAAATATTGTACTTTTTTAGTATACTATACGTATACTAAACTTTAAAGTTACTAGTTACTTTCTACATTAAGATTATTATTACAAAACATACATTTGCCATGTCAACCCTATTTAAACTTCGGCTATTTGAGCTTGTAGATCAGTTGATCAACAAGCTTGTAGATTTTATTTTCAAAAGATTTGTACACATTTGAAACCTGTGAAACGGGACATTCTGCACAATGGGTACTTTCACTTTTGTTACTTTAGGTATATTTTGTGTTTTAAGGATATTTTGAATACCTTTGTACTTTTACTTTTATTTACTGAATACTGGACATTTACTTGTTACAGTAGTATTTCTACATTGCATATTGATTGGAGTAAAAACAATGTGAGTACTTTTACCACCACTGCAAAAGATAATGATCATCAATGAGCCATGTGGCTAAAATATGCACACCGTTGCTATTTGCTTTCAGTAACGTATTTCTTACGGTTTTACTGTAAGACCACCATGTCCCAGTGAGGTGGGTCAAAAGCTGTAATTATCACACTGCGTGTGTTGTTCCGTTCCTACAGATACCAGCTGCATGTTCTCAATGAACGTATTCTTTCCCTGACTGGCAGTCTGCATACATACGGGCCAGGGGTGTTTCTCTCGTTGGGAGTGGACACTTATCCTCTTGTTTTCTTTGGACTTTCAGCCAGGCTGGAGTTTGAGGTGGAACAACACAGAAACATTATTTCCGCCCCTCTTGCAAGTTGGCGGTGAGTCATGAAAATGTCGTGGTGGTTCCACTTGATTAACAGTATATTGTTATGCTTTTTTAGGCTGTTTTGACAAATTCTAACCTTACACATGTGCCCCCTTTTTGGAATGATCTCAACCCTATCCTGACCTCGTTCCAACATTTTCCTCAGTCTCCCTCAGGTGTGAAAGCAAGGTGTGGTGCTAATTCATGTCAAATATTTGAAAACATTGGTAGAAATTGATATACGTCCAAATATGCTGTGGCTTAAATCATGATATAAGGGTAATTTGGAGGGTGGCGGGTTGAGTCTGACTCTGTGACCATGAAATGACTCCCTCGTTAATCATTTGCAGATTTGAAGCAGCAGTGTAGCAAATTAATTCTTGTTTTGCGTCCTAAATAGCTTTTGGTCCACATACCGTCTCGGCCAAAACTAACCTCTCCATAAACGTTTCCTCATTCTCACCACTATTTAAAATGGAGTGTGCACACCCATATGGAAAAAAAAGTAGAAGAAACATATATGTTGTCCTGTTGCCTCCAATAGTAAGTATTTACATTTTTTATGTATGTCATTTACATGTATGTCATGTAAAGTACATACTAGATTTTATATGTGAACTCTTGAAAGTGGCACCTTTCATACAATCCTCATATAAGACAATAAAGTGAATCATGTATGAATCAAGTAAACAACATGTATGTGATCTATGAGGTAAGTACATGGCAAACTGTATTTTCCTTACATGTTCCATACAATGTTTGTAGTTTTAAATTATATGAGATATATCCTTTCCATATATAAAAAAAATACCATTATAGTATGTATTTTATAGTTTGTAACCATTTAATTTACAAGAAAAGTATGCTTCTTTTATATGATTTTTATAACATTGTTATATGTCAGCCAATACATTATACCTTATAGTTATAAAAAAAACATATGTTTTATCTATGACTATATATAAGTTTTTATATGTGAAGTGTATGATAGGTATAAAAAACATATGCGCTATAGACCCCTGGGAGATAGTTGCTGAGATAGAGCACCACACCTACTATATCAACTCCCAATTATTCCCGCATCACTTGCCGCACCCAAGCTGTGCTACTCATACGCTGAGTTGCCAGTGCCCAGGATCGAACACACGAACTTGTGGTCTTAAGGCGAGAGCTCTACCGACTGAGCTACCCAGACACATCCTGACATATGTGAAGTGTTTGATATGCTCTCTTTATGTTTTTTGTTTTTAGTTTTTTTTTAGAAGATTCTTATAAGTTACCATAGCAGTATAAAATAAAATGCATTGGGAGGTACATGGGGGGACATTGGTGGTGACACTGGCTGGGGGGGCACTGGCTGGGGGGGGCACTGGTTGGGGGGGCACTGGGGGCTTGTGTCACACTGGGGGGACACTGGCTGGGGAGGACACTGGCTGGGGGGGGGGCATCACACTGGGGGGACACTGGCTGGGGGGCACTGGGTGGGGGGTGTCACACTGGGGGGTCACTGGCTGGGGGGATCTTAAATAATGTAGGAGTCATAAAATGTAAAAGGGAATACAACTCATTATTTTGTCATCTCATGTTATTTCATTGTAAGATTAGGTTTTGTTTAATTTGGACGTCTCTGTGACATACATGGCCTGTATTGTATGGTTTCTATACAATATCCTATCAGATTTTGGTTTCACTGATGTTTGCCCAACTCTACAAGTTTGACAACACACAATTACTAAGGATTTTGTATGTGGATGTACTGCAGTAATTATTTATAATCTCATATATATTTCAATTTATACTAATTTACTAAGAATATTGTATGTGGATTTACCGTCACATATAGTTCTTATAAGTTACAAAATTATATAGGTTTCACTTTACAAAAACTTACTATGGCTCTTATATGTGCTTTGACTGTTTTATATAGTTCCTATAAATGACAAAATTATATAAGTTTCACTTTACAAAAACTTACTATGGATCTTATATGTGCTTTGACTGTTTTATATAGTTCCTATAAATGACAAAATTATATAAGTTTCACTTTACAAAAAAATACTATGGATCTTATATGTGCTTTAAATGTTTTATATAGTTCATATAAATGACAAAATTATATAAGTTTCACTTTACAAAAAAATACTATGGATCTTATATCTGCTTTGACTGTCATATATATTAACTACAAGTTTCATGTAAAACATATACAAATTTAGTAATTTTTTTTCCATATGGGCACTCTCAGTCTAATTTGGCTCATATCAGGTTTATTCCCCTGTCACATTAGGTTGCCTCACATATTCCATATCCACAATCTCAATTCACAACTAGAAAAAGTGCCCCTCGGGGCACAGGTCTCCACCAGGGCAGGTCAGGTTGTGGCCTCCTGGTGGCGCTATAATAGGACAATGTGAAAAGGGTGACATTTCTTCTTAAGCCTTGAATGGCAATTGGACGATTTGAGGCATTTTGTTCCAAAAATGTGTTTTGCAAAAATCCACCTGTTGGTGGCGCTATAACAGGCCAATGTGAAAAGGGTGGGATATATTCCTCATCCTAGTAGGAAAGTCTGTGAAAGATTTCACGTAAATTGCACGCTCCGTTCATGATTTGAGGCTTTTTGTTCAAAACGGGCCAATCCTGTAAACTTTGAAAACCAATGTTAGCCAAATAGGATGGAATCTGAAATATCAAACAGATCCGTCTTGAACACATGACTATAGAGATAGTGTATAACGTGTTGCGGGATTTTTGAACAGAATCTGGAGGAGTGTTTTTCAAAGGTTGGCCTCCTGGTGGCGCTATAACAGGCCTTTCTGGAAAATGTGGGGCAGAGGTTCACGTTGGCATCCAAGGAGTGTGTGTGCAAAATTTGGCATCGACTGAGTTAATGGTGCCGGAGATTAGCTGTTCTCAGACGGACACACGGACGGACGGACGGACTGACGGAGTGCAAAACATACTCTCTCCTCATGCCTTCGGCCTGGTGGAGACAATAATTACCACAGAGTTTGTGTTCCTTATTAGAGCAGCATGCATTAATTTGGTGTTTTAGAGTATCACATGCTATTTTGTAATATTATGTAAATATTTTTCCTTTCCTCAAATTGTTTTTACCTGCAGAAAGGTGGCACTTCCATGGGGAGCAAAATGGCCTCCGTTATGCTAATCTTTACATTGGCCTTTTAGAAAGAAAATGCATTCTCAATCATGAATTTAATCACCTTTTACCACATATCCAACTCTGAAAAGGTTATATTGATGATGATGATGTGTTTGTTATCTGGACTGTTATTGTATATCTATCTCCCTGCTCTTAATGGTTAATGATGGCTGTGTTTAAAATGATTGTGATACTGTATTAACAAATTTAGCTGGGGACCCCCTGGAAACCCCCCAAGGACCCCCTGGATGTACCTGGAACCCACTTTGAGAACCAATGCCTTTAAAATGTATAGGCACTCCACATTAATGGCAGCAAACCTTGTTTTCTCTCCCTGCTGTCCTCTCCAGCCAGGAACCACTTAGCTGTGCACTGGCTGTCAGACAAATTAGGTTTTCTCTGCCTTGCCTCTCTGTCTCGTGCTTTGACAGAAGACTTGTTCTCCCACAGAGAGAGAGAATGGCTATGAAGCCTTACAGTTATATCCTCCCTGAGTTGACAGGCCTGTTTTAGCCTAGAGACCCTGAACATATCATCCACTGTCATCAAACCACTGCGCTGTAGCCGAGGCACAGTGTGAGTCAGTCAGTGCTACACAGACCAGTGTTGTGCAACCAAGACTTCACTACAGTTTTAATTTAGCCGTACTGAACCTATCCCCACACACGGACGGACGGACGGACGGACGGACGGACACTGTAAGTCTGCCTGTCCTGTAGACAGACACTGTAGGTCTGTCGGTCAGAAAGGCTGATGTATATGTGTACTGCTGCAAATCTCATGGATTAAGAGCTTCCACTAAATGCCTAAACTGTAATAGATCAAATTCAGCAGTCGCTCTTTATCCAGTGCTACTTACAGTAGCACTGGATAAAGAAACACATACAGTACATCAAATGCAGTGTAGTGCCTCCTTAATCAGCATAGGATCTAGCATACACTCAGTACTATTATATCAAAAACGATTGGATTAGATACAGTATATTTTTTGCGTTTTTAGATTCGCACACGATTCTCACGATCTGTGACATGTGCTGGTTTTCATGTTTTCTAGTAATGGTTGGTGTTTAACTTTTCTGTTGTGTTCCTCTAATTTTTGAAGTATTGTGTTCTTACCCTTGTGTGCTTTTATTTTGTAGTATTGTTCCTAGTGTTTCCTGCCTGCCTTGATACTGTTTGCCTGCCTCGTACTGTACTGTGATTAACCTAGTGTTTCCACCTTGTCCTGTTAGTTCCCCAGCCTATCCCAGTGTTGATTTTTCAGTTGAGTTCACCTGTGTCCTTGTGTATTTATACCCCCCTGGTCCCAGTGTTCCTTGCTAGTTCCTCAGTGCCTCATTTGGAGTCCTGCATTTGGGTCCTAAAAGCTCTCCTAACTTGAACCGTGACACACACACACACACACACACACACACACACACACACACACACACACACACACACACACACACACACACACACACACACACACACACACACACACACACACACACACACACACACACACACTCTATAGCAACAATGACAGTTTCAGTAGTAATAATAGCATCAAATCCAGATTGAGCCAGTCACTGCTGTGTCCAGCATCTAATCAGCACATGGACAACAACTAATTGGCTGACAGAACACAATGTGTAAGAGCCTTCTGGTTTTGGCTCGACATTCTGGGAACTCGTATAGGACTGAGCACCGGGCGAGTGGGGATATGGGGGGACTGCAGGCATCCGCATGACTCTGAGGATTATGGGTAATCCCTCTCGTAAAACCAGTGACAGGGGCTGTTTAGAGGAAAGAGCTGAGGGTGAGTGGAATAAATTGATTTGTCACTGTAATGTTATCCCTTCACACTAGCTGTGGCTGCTAGTGGTGAAGAGGCTGGATAAACTGAACGCGTGGGCCCAGAGTGCATCTGAGACTTCATTTTAAAGGGGTTGAAAAGTGTACAATGGAAAGGATAATAAACGGGGAAAGCAGAGAAAATGGATTTTTGGTCTGTTTGCATGTGAATGAAGGAAGATATAGTTTATTGTGTGTGTGTGTGTGTGTGTGTGTGTGTGTGTGTGTGTGTGTGTGTGTGTGTGTCATGCCAGCTGAACTTTCTTCATCCACATAACACACAGGGATGTTTCAGCACAACTGTGTATAGGCTTGTTGCATTCTTCCCCACACATACACCCATGTACCTGTCAAGCTACTTCCTAAACGTCAACGCCGTCCAAAATCAGAACACCAGAAGGAGTTCCACAAATCACGTTCAAAGAGCACTTGCAGGTGCAGGCCGCTATTTGAAACATGGCTCCAGTAAAAAGTCAACCCAGGAATAATATGTACAGGTTACTGTACGTATATTATTCCTGTTTGAGTTCTAACCGTTTATATGATGTTGTTGCATATTTGTATGACATTAAATGTTCAGAAGAATTGAATATGAAGAAGGACCCTAATGGAAACAAGCCTAAAAACTGGAAGTTTTTTTCTGCAATCTGTTAAAGTATTCAATCAATCAGGTTTCCAGTGACCAGTTCTTTAGAGTTTATAAAAGGCCACAACATTTGAAGCTAAATTAGATTCTGATGCCAACAATGGTACGGTCAGTATACTGTAGAAAACACTTTACAGCTTTTTACACCATTGTTTAGTGCGAATCATTGTTGAAAGATTGTCTTTAGGAATAGTTCAGGTTTGTGACTGACAATGTGGGGAACAGGCAAGGCCCGGCCAGGCTGACCATATAAAAGGCAGAGGATTCCATTTCCCGTTTTAATGGTGTGTGTGTGCTGTAAATGAAAGGACACATAAATTCTGTGTCAATTGACGGTCCATGGCACAGCGTACATCAAAGGGTCTTTTTGGGACTGACATTGGCAGGGTTAACGTACTGTAGACACACAAAAGGAGAAGTGGGAGAATGGTGGTTGTAGCGTCAGGAGGTGGATGGAAGGCTCGTCTGAGGACTATTTAGAATAGAATAGAATAGGAGGTGGGAAGTGAGGAGGCTGCAGGTAGAATATTGGGGAGGATATGAGCATGATGGAATGAGTGCAGGACGGGTCTACTTATATAGCTTCCAACACCTGTGCGTGTGCCAATAGACAAGCTGCCACTCACTCAGGCTCTATTGGATCGATTGTGTGGGAGTTACTCTCCGTGAGCCTTTTGACAGTTGTCAAACATTGTTACAGCTGCAAAACATTTGTGCATGTGCAAACCCAGAACGTGGGTGGTGGAAGTGGGCATATGATCCCATATGGGCCATTACTGTGACGTAGGCAGTCCCGGTGGACTGCAGGAGGATGCGTCTGTTTTCACTAATAATGACCCAGGGACGGGAGCACGTACTGCATCATCACGTGAAGGCCCATTCTCCTGTTAGTCGAATGTGAGTGTATGAGAATACTTCTGTCTGACTTCTTAATTGCTTCGCTTATATCTTTTTTATATAACCATGTTTATTGAGTAACCTCCAGTGACTTTCCACCACTGGTCTCCAACCACCTCACACACTCCAGACAGTACAAACAAACAACTCTGCAGAGCATGCCGTGGCCCGCCGCGTACGAAATCAACAATACTGCTCCATTTATTACATCCGTATCAAAACTAGAAAAATACCACAACTAAAACTCCCCACAGACACCACCGCATCCATCCAGATGCTGCTCTACTGTAGGATAGCTGGAAGTTGAGACAGATAGGAAGAGAAAGATAAAACCAGTTAGATGTCACAGGGACCATTAATAATGCAGAGTCAGCTGGCACAATATGAAAGTGTTTTTTTTTCTTCTACTAAAGCCGAGTCCCCCGACAAGCTGTGGATGAAAGACCAGTAGTGATTAGTTAATTCATGGCAGAATCCAAACCATGCATAAGAGATGAGTTGTCCCTGATGAAGAGTTCCCTCCTCCTTTCTGTTATCCACTGGTTTCCAACCCTTTTTCACATCAAGGTCCATTATTTATTCTGCATTTTAGCCACGGACCACCATTTGATGAGCTATAGCCTCTCAGAGCCAAAATGTAGAATAATGTTGTCCTTTTGTCCACAATTCCATGCTGTAGTGATGTGGTACCATAGGAGAGAGAATTAACAGGCGTTGATCAAAATAACAATTATTCTACATTCTCTAATTGTGTAGACGTCTTGTAAATTATAAGTAATGCAGATGTTTAACAATTTAACTCTTTAGAGCGTTACAGGTCCATTTGGTTTCATTTTACATTTTACGTTCTCAAGAGTTAAAGATCTCCAGTTAAAGGGTCCATTGGTAATCCCTCCACTCATTCCTTGCTTCATTCCCTTCTTGCCTTGGCTTTCCCTGAAACCCTTTGAAAAAGAACCGTCATTATTCTCCACCACTGTTTGCCAACACATTCTTCTGCTAAATAGTGCATTAAGTAATGCTACAGCGAATATATATTGACCTTATTATCGCTGTCTGTTTCAACTTGGAGGCAATGAAGCGTGCTATTTATGATTAAGGTCGTCAGTGGGTAATTTATGGTCGGGGCGAGCTAGGGGAGAGAGAGGGGGCGGGGGGCTGTGAAAGTGGGGAGCAGATGGGATCAGTGTTTTGGGACGGCTTGGATTAGTGCCGGCTTCTAGTGTGCATATGAGGGGATTTTGTCTCAATGTGTGTTCCATGCATCCATGTTTCTGCAGTGTGTGTGTGTATGTGTGCGTGCGTGTGTGCATGTGTGTGTGTTTGATGGAGAAAAACAGACAACCGTTGATTGGGTTCATTGAAAACTGCATTTCCATCTGGCAGTTTGTTCACTATAATGGAAGACAAAGAATATTTTTTTTATTTTTTGGGGGATAAGATTAGAAACGGGGTTGGGCAGCAATAGTACCGGTGTTGATTTTGACAACACATTTTGATTTAGTCATAGTCTTTTGAGCACACTTTTAGTTTTGGTCATATTTTTGTCATCACTAGTTTTAGTCAACTAAATCTACAGTTGATTTTGTCGATTAAAATGTATTTCGGCAGGCCTTGATGGCATCTTAATGGCTGAGTTTAGACTTTGTTCCATGCTGTAAATAGCCGACCCACAAGCTCACAACGCGACACGTTGTGAGCTTGTAGATCTACAGTACTATGTTCCCTAGTCCCTCCCTAACATTTCTGACTAGTTTTAATTTCTTGATAATCTTGGTCAATGTACGGTTACTACGGTATTTAGTCTTAGTTTTAGTCATCATATTCATATAGTTTATATTTAATTTTTATTTCGTTTTGGTCAGTGAAAAAGGTAGTCAACGAACATTTTTCGTCACACTTTTAGTTGACGAAATGAACACTGAACAGGAAGTGTGTTGCCAGTTCATAATATTTTCACCAGTGCTATGCATGATGTTTTTGTGTGTGAGAGGGAAGGAGGTGTGTAAGGCAGCTTGGTTTGCTCTTATGAAATGGGGAACACTCATACCTTGACTTGTGATGTGGTGTGGGTTGTTCCAGGTGTGTGCATATGTCGTTCTGTCATGGCGGTGTGGTTGTAACCACATGGTTACACAAACCTGGGAAGGTCCCACAACACAACACAACACTCCTTCTCTCTGTCATCTCACCACTCGCTCCCTCACTTGCTCGCTCGCTCGCTGCACCCGGGAGGTATTGTAGGTCGGAACTGTAGGGGATTGTTCACTGTCAGGCAGACAGTTTAGTTATGTTGTTGCAGCTGCGCAACAGCCTACCACAGAGATATCTGAGGTTTGGGCGCACATGCACGCAAGCCTGTGTGGGTGTGGGTGTGTGTGTGTGTGTGTGTGTGTGTGTGTGTGTGCATAAGCGAGTTTGTATAGGGAGTTACTGCAAGGCTAATCTACAGCTTTAATTGCACTTAATTAAATGAGCCTTAAATTAAATAGGACTATTGTTAAAAAAAGATCTCAAAAGTGGATCTCTTACATTATTCTAATAGTAAACATATCTTTGTAAAAGTATCAATCAAAGTGGAAAGTTACTACATTTACTACAATTTTGAGGTAGTTTTACTTAGTAGGCCTATTTCCAATTTCCAGTATTTTTACTTCTACTCCACTACATCTCAGAGGCACTTACTTTTACTTACTTTTAAAACGTTGTTTAGTAGTTGCGTTGTAGATTTAGATTATTACAATACATAAATTAATCACTTGTAGATCTGCTATTTTCAAAAGATTATTATACATTTGAAAACGTGAAATGGGACATTCTGCACAATGAGTACTTTTACTTTTGGTACTTTTAAGTACATTTTGAAGCCAATACTTTTGTACTATTTCTCAATTAAATGTTGAATTCTTAGGGGCACGGTGGCACAGTTGGTAGTGCTGTCGCCTCACAGCTAGAGGGTCCTGGGTTAGATTCCCGCTCGGGACGCTGTGGGTGCTGGCGGCGTGTTTCCTCCTCCGCGTCATCAGTGCCCATACCCGAAGGCGGGGTTGGCGAAAGGGCCTTTCTGTGTGGAGTTTGCATGTTCTCCCTGTGTCCCCTAGGGTAGGTACCCTCACAAAAACATGCAGTAATCCTGGTCTCTAAACTGCCTCCCCCTGGCCAGCCGGGGCGCCTGATGGAGGGGAAAGGAACTGGTTGGAATAACGTGTTCCTTCCACGCGCTACGTCCAACCAGGGAAACTCCCCCCTGTCAGGTGTAAAGGAGCAACTTGGACACTCAAGCATGAAGGGAGCATGAGTTAAGTCCGTTGCTCTCCCCAGGTTGGTGGAGGGTGTGTAGAGCCCAGGATCACAGTAGATAATTGACACAGGGGTGAAAAATGGGTTACAAAATCGTGGGATAAAAAATATATTAGAAAAAAAATAAAAAAAATTCTGGACTTTTACTTGTAACTGAGTATTTCTTTATTGCAGTATTTATACTTTTACTTTAGTAAAAACTTTGATTACTTTTTCCACCACTGTTTATGTGTGAGTACAGAAGTGTTTCTCAAACTTCTCTCAGGTCACCTTCCTGTAAATAACTTGTTTCATTAAGGCACCACCTTAATTACATGTTACTTTTTAGAACCTTACAGTTACATGTCATTTTACTGTAGGCCTATTACGAGTCATGACAGATTGAAAATACAAAACACAAGCTATATGTGCTGCTGGTGTCACCTCATCTTCATGTTGTTCAGTCCCCCCTGCTGCCTTTGATTGATTGATTAGTTTATTGAACATAAATGTAAAAACAGTAACAGAGTACAGCTTGTGGCCGTGTTTCCATTTAGGACCTATGCAATCTAGGGCTCCTTGCCCATGCCCTGGGGAAGACAGCTTAGTAAGTTAGTACCCACCCAGCTCCCTGCACGGGTAAAGACAGCTTAATACCAGCTCCATGCCCTGGGGAAGACAGCTTAGTACCCACCCAGCTCCCTGCCCTGGTGAAAACAGCTTAGTATACAGTACACTGAGTACAGTGTGGTTACAACAGGGCCACAGAGATCACTAATTTTAATAGGTCTGTCACATCTGTTTTTTTTAGGACACGCCAGGAAGAGACTCAAGAGAGTCCTGCTGCAGGCCTGTAGATGAAGTGACCCCAAAAGGATGCGACAAGCTGTGAGCAGCCCAGGGAGAGAGGGGACGTTCAGGGCACCTCGGCTGGAGAATAAGGTGAAACGGTGAACGATTACGATTTGTGAGGAATACCACCGTGATATTTCAAGCTGCAAGACGTGTTCTACTTTGGGTTAGGGTTAGACTGGAGTAGAGACGTGTTCTGCTTTGGGTTAGGGTTAGACTGGAGTAGAGACGTGTTCTGCTTTGGGTTAGGGTTAGACTGGAGTAGAGACGTGTTCTGCTTTGGGTTAGGGTTAGACTGGAGTAGAGACGTGTTCTGCTTTGGGTTAGGGTTAGACTGGAGTAGAGACGTGTTCTGCTTTGGGTTAGGGTTAGACTGGAGTAGAGACGTGTTCTGCTTTGGGTTAGGGTTAGACTGGAGTAGAGACGTGTTCTGCTTTGGGTTAGGGTTAGACTGGAGTAGAGACGTGTTCTGCTTTGGGTTAGGGTTAGACTGGAGTAGAGACGTGTTCTGCTTTGGGTTAGGGTTAGACTGGAGTAGAGACGTGTTCTGCTTTGGGTTAGGGTTAGACTGGAGTAGAGACGTGTTCTGCTTTGGGTTAGGGTTAGACTGGAGTAGAGACGTGTTCTGCTTTGGGTTAGGGTTAGACTGGAGTAGAGACGTGTTCTGCTTTGGGTTAGGGTTAGACTGGAGTAGAGACGTGTTCTGCTTTGGGTTAGGGTTAGACTGGAGTAGAGACGTGTTCTGCTTTGGGTTAGGGTTAGACTGGAGTAGAGACGTGTTCTGCTTTGGGTTAGGGTTAGACTGGAGTAGAGACGTGTTCTGCTTTGGGTTAGGGTTAGACTGGAGTAGAGACGTGTTCTGCTTTGGGTTAGGGTTAGACTGGAGTAGAGACGTGTTCTGCTTTGGGTTAGGGTTAGACTCAGTGGAGTAGAGACGGGCCAGGTTTCCCGTATTGTCCCCGTTATTAATGGCTGAATAGTGAGGCGTGGATTCATTTCACCGTGGTTACAATCTTTACTCTATCTCTTTCCAAACATACAGTATACTAGTATAGTGTTGTTTTCCATTCATCATAAAAAACATGTATAGCCTTATTTGCTGATCATCCGAAGTTGGCTGTTGTATTGCCATTCTTTCTCCTTTTTTGAGAGCAGGACAAGAGCTCGTTTTACTGTTGCAACCAAGTAACTGTTGTGCTGCAGCTGCATGTCTGTGTTCTAACATCTTGATATTATATATACCCATATGAGTCTCTCTCATCTGTACTCTGTAACAGTAACCATTTTTCCTGGTTATCATTTTATTTGATTTTTTGTGTGTTATTTTTTGTGTGTGTTTGATTCAAATGTAATTTGTCTAGTTGCTAGCATACCGTATTTGCATATTTATGAAATCTTCACTTTATAATGTACAGTTGTAGTGTGTAGTGCAGGGTTGCTTGAAGACTTGCTGTTTTCCATTAATTCACTAAACTCAGTGATGCTTATGTTTGCATCCTGTCTTATCATCTCAGAATTCCACTCTTAACTTCAGTGTACATTTTACCTGACCTTATGTTTTCAAAAGCTTTTCGCCAGACAGTTAAGGGTATCCACTACATCAGTGCACGCCCTCACACAGTATCCACGACATCAGTGCCCTCAAACATCAATAAAGGTATGCTCTTATCTGTGCAGGCACACTGCACAGATAGGAACACTGCACACAAACATGCCTGTACGGGTAGCATAGTGTCAAGCTTCCAGAACACAGGGCTTATCAAGGCTTTGTTTTCTGATCCTGGGGTTATTGGGAGCATATTGGAAATAAGTCCCCGTGGAGACACAGTGCTTAAACAATAAATCATGTTATAAATTAAATTACAGATCTGTCACATAAATTAGATCATGCATTGTTCCTCATCATAGTTATCTGTCTCTCATTAAAGTCACCCATCTTGCAATAATCTGCTTTTATCTGCTTAACATATTGTGTGCAGTTTGTATTTACACATTATTATGGAATGGGACAACATTCCCTTTAAGTCTTAAACGTAACCTTCAGTTAGAGCATACCTATTTACACGCACCTCGACAGTGGGTGTCGTACTCCTTTACCTAAAGAATGGTGTGCGGGCCCTACCTCCAGTTCTGTGTGTGTGTGTGTGTGTGTGTGTGTGTGTGAGTGAATAACATAACAGTGTGCACAGACATTTTGAGGGGCAGGTGCTCAAGTAAAAAAAGGGAACCTTGTGCGGCACGTGGAACTGCATAAATAATATATTAGACACTTTTAATCCAGAATTGGTCGATGTCACCATGGGCCACATACTGTACACAGAACAAACTGTACAAAAAACAAACTTTCAAAAGCTCACTTTGTTGTCCAGAGGGCAAAAGGGCAGGTGCTCTAGCACCACTTTGTGTGTATCTGTGCACGCCCCTGTAACCTATACATGTATAATGTGTCTACCGAGCAGTCTTCGTGCCTACTCTCACCTATGGTCATGGAGTGTGTGTCATGACCGAAAGAACACAGTCGCAGATACAAGCGGCCAAAATGAGTTTTCTCAGACGGGTGGCTGGCATCTCCCTTAGAGATGGGTTGAGAGTTCAGATACGCAGGGAGACTAGGAGTTGAGTCACTGCTTCTTCGCTTGGAAAGAAGCAAGTTAAGGTGGTTCGGGCATCCGATTAGGATGCCTCTCGGACGTCTCCCTAGGGAGGTCCTCGATGCACGTCAGACTGGAAGGAGACCCCATGGGCAGACCAAGGATGAGTTGGAGGGTTTATATCTCCAATATCTGCTGGGACTGCCTCGGGATCCCACAGGATGAAGTAACTTGCAGCTATGGCAATCAAACAGATGAATGAAATCAAGATTAATTTAAGGGTAGCGGTACGTCATCACGCAGCCCATTTTCGAAGTAATATAAATTTGCATTTTATGTCCCATTGTTTTGGCATCTATTGTTAGGTATGCCCATAATTATGATGACCACTGATATGCTCTAAAAGTGTGTAACACGCCTCTAATTTGGTTGGTCTGCCCATATAGTATATATTGTCCTGGCAGGTTTCTCCATTGTATTTATGTATCTCTGCAGCCAGCAGGGTGAGTTGATGTGCATGCATGTTTATTTACATTACCTGCAGCTACTCAGGGATCACAGAGGACAGTGTGTGGTCGGTCCGTTCCACCAACACATGAAGGGAAACCACTATTTTGACATCGTCCTACAAAAGTGGCAAAACAAGCATTGGTTTAATAATAGCAAACATGACATGATGGGGGGGGGGGGGGGGGGCGGAGAGGGGGGGGTGGCTGAGTGACTGCCGATCATTATCTCTCCAAAGGACACAGTTCAGTGAAATCTCTACCCGGCATAGTCAACAATGAAGTGCATTCCAGGAGCTGTTTCCCTGCCCACAACCAGTTAGGGTGTGTGTGTGCGTGCGCGGCTGCGCACTTGCATATACTTGTGTGTGTGTGCATGAGTGACCTCGTCTGACTTAGTATAAAGTAGTGTGTGAAATGTATTCATCAGCTGTGATATATAGATATACATGGCATTTCTATTGTTTTGGGGGTTTAAGCGTAATTTGACGGCAACCAAAAACAGAAAGAAGACAGAAATAGAGGTGTTAGTAACATATTCTGTGATATACTTTAGTATTTTTTGTATCTGGTGAAGCATTTAACCCTATACACTAAACATATTTTTTGTTAAACCATCACTAAACACGGGTATATTTTACCTATTACTATTTAATCCATACAAAATATTTCTCATAAGCAAGTACAGCAATACTGAGCTACTCTTCTTTAATATTTCATGACTTTTCACAAAAGAATGATTTCATGTCGGGGCCTATCATGGGGGGGCAAAATCGGTAAAAACGTGCATATTGTTTTTAAAGATATTACGGGCTGCATGGCTGTTTTTCTGCTGTATTTCTTTTTTTTCCATTATTAATTTAAGTATGCAGTGAAGTACTGTCACTGTCTTAAACACAAGAAAAAAAGTACGGCACAAATCATGGACAAAAAGTCCATTGTGGGTGTATGGGATTTTCTGTATCCTATCACTAAACACGGTTGAAATTCACCTGAACACGTGCCTGTAGAAAAAACCAGGGATGTGGGCAAGGAAACAAGCCTACCTTCTATGATGTCAATGACCATCATGAAGGTACTGAAAGACCCGTGGGTGGGTCTTTCAGTACCTTCATGACCTCAGACATCAGCAACATAATGAAAATTGCTAAAATATAACTGTCCAGGTGAAAATCACTCGTGTTCAGTGTTCTAGGGTATAGAGCATTGTTACGATTTGGCCAAAGGAGACGTAATTGGCTGTCTGACTAAAGGACTGTGTGTGTGTGTGTGTGTGTGTGTGTGTGTGGGTGTGTGTGTGTGTGTGTGTGTGTGGGGACAATGACGTGCGTCATTGTGCAGGGAGCATTGAAATATGCATTTGGTATGAAAATGTATCTCCGTTGGGACGCAGTGGATTTAAAAAAAAGATGACTCACACCATGAGGCCTGTGAAAAATAGATATCCTGTTTACACGATGCCTAATAAAAGTTACCGCAGGCATTTATGATCCTCATCCTGCTCGAGTGACTTTGCAAACATGCTGCAACATTTTAAAGGGACTGTCAAACTGGGAACTTCATCCAACCCTAACCGAAGATTAACTAAAACAGCAAGCTCATCCAACCGGCATCCAACCGGCAAGCTTCATCCAACCCTAACCGAAGATTAACTAAAACAGCAAGCTTATCCAACCGGCAAGCTTCATCCAACCCTAACCGAAGATGAACTAAAACAGCAAGCTCTGGCCAAGATGATGCACCTTCCCAGTTTCCATCTCCCTTTCCATGGATTAACACCTTGAATCTCCGTTCACCAAAATGTTGCTCTGCACTCCACAGACTAGTACTTAATGTTATGGATAGGATTTTAATTGTGATATTGATGTAGAAGATGATAATGTTAAATGGAACATGATGCTGTGTATTGTCACACCACACTAAGCACACACACAGCCTTGTAAAAGGGAGCCTTGTTTGAATAGCGGAAACAGCTGTTAAATGATCGTTTTCACGTTTCACCTTCTTTGGCATCTAATAACCAGTACTTTACCCAAGAAGTTATGTTTTTCCTTGGCACTAAAGCCAGTTGTCTATACGCTGTGACGCGTCCCTCTGACTGGACATGAAAGGAGGCTTATTTACTCCATTACTCTATTAAACTGTCTTATTACATTTACTCCATTTACTACATATCAACTCATCTCAAATAAATCTCTCATCTCTGCAAGCCACAGTCACGGTCCAACTCTGCTCCGTCTGAAAACCAAAACATGCCAATGCCTTTCCAGGGCGGGCAGACAGACAGACTGACAGACAGACAGACAGACTGTCTGTCTCACTCCAAGCCATTAGATCCCTCTGTCTGTCTGTCCCACTCCAAGCCATTAGATCCCTCTGTCTGTCTGTCCCACTCCAAGCCATTAGATCCCTCTGTCTGTCTGTCCCACTCCAAGCCATTACATCCCTCTGTTTGTCTGTCCCACTCCAAGCCATTAGATCCCTCTGTCTGTCTGTCCCACTCCAAGCCATTACATCCCTCTGTCTGTCTGTCCCACTCCAAGCCATTAGATCCCTCTGTCTGTCTGTCTGTCTCACTCCAAGCCATTAGATCCCTCTGTCTGTCCCACTACAAAGGTTCAGTCTCCATGCATGTTCTTGCCCTTTTCCTGACCTAGTTCCTCTTCTGACTGTGCATTGCTACATTGAGGGAGAATGGAATTAGCCAAAAGTTAAATTTACTGTCTGTTGATCTCCGATCTCCACTCCATTTCAGCAACCTACTTCTTTCGTGGGCATGCACCCCCTCCCTAGAGTCCCTACACGCAGCAAACAGCGCTTTCCATGGTTCTGAACTCCATACAGTCCACATGTGCAGGTGACCCTAGTTGGTGTTTACATCGTCATAGAACAAAATATTCTGTGGGTCTTGAAAGATTAGTAAAAACGCTGGCAGTGGCTGCAGAGTGTTGTAGAGCAACTCTAAACGTAGAGTAAGTGATTTCACTTAATTCAAATATCACTTATTTTTTTGTTTTGTTGTGATAATCCTCTCTACTATAGAGTGTGCTGTGTGTACCATATAAGGAGTTCCTCCCTGTCCCCACTCCCCAGTTAACCCCTGGGGGTCAAAAAACCTTAGGTTTCGTTTTTGACTCTCTATCCTGATTGGACGAAGGCTTAGGTCCCACAGCCAAAAACGAAACCTAAGGTTTTTTGAGTGAAATCACTCGTACTCTACCTTTAAATGGCTATATCTCAATTAGCCTATTCAAGAAAGCTGGTTTAAATGTCTATCCCTATAGGTTTTAGGGCTCGAGGAGTATAACTGAATCAGTGAAATGTATTGCCAAACCAAACTCCCGGGGGGGTTTGGAGGGTCCGATCAGACTTGCAAGATATGGGGGTGCCATACCTTTGGTTGCTTAGAAGGCCAGCATCAGAGTTTACCAGCACAGTTACTCTGTGCTGGCAGCAACTGGGAGCCAATGGAAGGAGCGGAGAAGGGTGAGACATGTCAGAATTTTGGCTGGTTGAAGATCAAGCAAGCTGCAGCATTCTGCAACAATTGTGCACATGCCGGTAGGCCAGTAAGGAGAGAGGTTACTGTAGTCAAGTTTTGATATGACTGATGTCTGGATAAGGAGCTGGACTGACTCCTGGGTGAGGAAGGGTCTAATTCGTTGAATGTAAACCTACAGGATCGAGTGGCCGCTGTAATGTGTGCTTTGAATAACAATAGACACAGCAACATTAATTGACAACATATACACAAATGCACTAGAAAAACAAATAATATCCGGACTACTCATAAATGACATAACTGATCATCTCCCTGTCTTTGCCATATTTCCACACTACCTCAGAAATAAAACAAATCACTCTTATGTAATGACACGACGAAGATCACCTGATGCCATAAATGCCCTTAAAGCCGAACTCCAGACACAGACCTGGAGCAAAGTATACACTGCAATTGATCCAAATGAGTCCTACAATGCCTTCTTGTCCATAATAACGAATCTGTACGACAAGCATTGTCCACTAAAAAAGACTATAAACACAGACAAGCAAAAACAGGAAAAGCCATGGATAACCAGAGGTATAAATAATGCATGCAAAAAGAAAAACTTACTCTACAAGAATTTTTTAAAGGAAAGAAACAAGGATGCAGAAATCAGATATAAGAAATATAAAAATAAATTAATAAATTAACTAAAATAATAACAAGTAAGAAGGACTATTATCATAAACTATTGGAACAACAGAAGAATAACATTCAAGGAACCTGGAAAATACTAAATAGCATAATCAAGAAAGGCAACGGAAAACCAGAATATCCAAAGTTTTTCAAAAAGGATAATAAAATGAAGGAAAATGCAAAGGAAATTGCAGATGATTTCAACAATTTCTTTGTAAATGTAGGACCAAATTTGGCAAAGGTGATTGAGGAGCCAAGCGATAAGGAAGGTCTAGATGAAAGTATCATAAATCCGAATTTACATTCCATATTTATTGCTAATGTAAATGAACAAGAAATACTACAAATTGTTAACAATCTCATGATAATTAAAAACATAATTGATAACATCATAAAACCATTTACTCATATCTGCAACCAATCATTCCAAACAGGCATTTTCCCAAATGAAATGAAAACGGCCAAAAATAATACCAATATACAAAAGTGGAGACAAACAGCTTCTCACTAACTACAGACCGATATCACTCCTATCCCAATTCTCCAAACTCCTGGAAAAACTTTATGTAGAAAGACTTGACGGCTTTATTGAGAAACATCAATTACTAAGTAATAACCGGATGGATTCAGAACCAATAGATCAACCTCGATGGCAGTTGTAGAACTGGTAGAAAACATCTCAAAAGCAACAGATGATACAAAATACACAGTGGGGGTCTTCATCGACCTCAAAAAGGCTTTCGACCACGAGATACTATAAATGCAGAGGCTGAAAAGCTATCTCAATGATAGAACACAATATGTCAGTCTAAATGGTGTTGAGTCAGAAACACTAAACGCAACATTCGGAGTGCCTCATCATATCAATGATATATGTAAAGCCCTACAAAATATGCATCGTGTTCTGTTTGCAGACGACACGAGTCTGTACACATCCGGAGAAGACCTTAAACAGCTCTTGCATGTAGTACAAAAGGACCTCAACATTCTAAAAAAAAGTGGTTTGAAATAAACAAATTATCATTAAATATCAGTAAAACTAAATTCATTATCTTTGGCAATAAAATTATAAATGCTCCAATCCATTTAACAATCAATGATATACAATTAGAACAAACAAACTATACTAAATTCTTAGGAATCATTATTGATGAAAAACTCACGTGGAAGCCACATATTGACACTTAAATAAATACATTTATCTAAAACAATCGCAATATTACACAAAATGAAAAGTATCATTAACAAAAAATCACTCCAAACTCTGTACAGATCCCTACTACTGCCATATTTAACATATTGTGTGGAAGTGTGGGGAAACACTTATAAAACCATAGTTCATCCATTGTAAATTTGTCTGACTATTATGCACCAACAAACCCACTTTTTATTGAAAACCGTACACTGAAACTGCAAGATTTAGTCAACCTCAACTCCACTTCAATAATATACAAGGCTCATAATAAGTAAACTTCCAAGCTGCATGCAGGAGCTGTTCAAGCCAATAGAGAGCAAATATGACCTCAGGGGAACAGCTATATTTAAGACAACAAAGGCAAGGACAAACACCATGGGGAGATGTGTAACTGTAATAGGGGTGAAACTGTGGAACTCATTAGATAACGAGGTTAAATTTTCAAATTCAATACAAACATATAAGAAATTATTTAAAGCAAAGATAATTGATACATAGCAGCAGAACAAACAAAATGAGAAAATGGTTGAATGGGTGCTTGGCTGTATATATTTGTAAAAAGAAAACAAAAACAAATATGTATACAAATCTATTTATAATTATATTTGTTTATATTTATATTATATTATAGTATGTTATAATAAGGACAAATGTAAATCAACATCTTGTTTACTTTTGTTATTTCTTTTTCCTTTTCTGTTTTTAGTAATATTTCTATGATATTACTCTTTTTTTCATTTGTGTTTTTCATAAATTATGCTACTGTGATAATTGATCACAGACTATTATTATTATTATTATTATTATTATTATTATTTGTATTATATAAAAAGGTGGGCAAAATAAGCTTTATGCTTCAGCCCATACCTTTTCGGTTAGAACTAGTTACTGCGTTGACTAAGTAATGTAAATTAAGCAATGTAAATTGCTTAAACCTATTTTGTTTATCTGTTTTTTTTACCGATGACCGAAATAAAGATTCAAACTGAATGAGAGCTGACTGTCCAGGACAGTGCCAAGGTTCTTGACAAACACATATTTTATATTGAACATTAACACAATAGCTCATGTTAAAAATAGTCACAAATCATCGACATCACACATAACAAAACAAATATGAAATATTTTCCAAATAAAAATAAGAACATGAAATCCTAAATAGAGGCTGACTCCTGTGTCTATGCAGCCTAGACAAGTACAGTACGTTGACAAAACGTACTTGCTAAACAAAGTAAAACAATACACCTATGTCCAACAAAGCTCCTTTTAAATTACCCATGTTAAAACTCATTGACTGCTAAGGACGACTTTTGACAACTTTTTCCCAAAGGCCCACACTGACGAGAACGACTTGAAGCTTTTTTTCTTTTCTATTTTTTTAAACCCCAGAGTCCCACAGGAAACGATCTAAAAATCAGATCCTGATCCGCTTCCAGTTTATTTATTTTCACGGAAATGGCTTTATCTCAGGTGTTATTTCGGTGATGCATGCTGTTTTCAAACAGCAATGACTCTAGCACGCAAGCGCTAAATGGAATATAGATTTTCCCCGTGAACACAGCACAGGTGTTGTGTCCGTGTCGACGATCGACTGGGGGAGCAATGAAAAAACATGTCTTGAAAAGGTAAGATATACATAACGAAAAAGGCTCGCTCGGAGGAACAGGGGGAGAGCTAGCAGTCAATGAGTTCTAAAAAAATCCATTTTCCAACTTGTCATCCTTTTCACTCATGTGCTATCATATTGTTCCTTCCTTGACTGCTTATGAACTCCATTCTCACTAGTGCATTGTAATGTCTTAGAACGGCTCATTGTTTCTCCATTTGTAGAGTAAGCATATCGTCATGTTGGTGGAATAAAGCAATTTAAGAAAAGTGTGTTTGGTTATAGGATAATTTTCTTTGGTTCATCAGAAGAGAATGTAATATTATATAGCTGAGACATAGCATGACTGCATGCACATTGTGTGTGTATTCATTATCATTTAAAAACATTCAAGTTGTTTGCTTCTACCAGTTTTTTTTAAGCCTGCTTTATATTTCTTTGTACAATTGACTATTGACTATATTGAATATTCAGACCACGGCCATCTTGCCAGCAAGGTGCTAACTAGGTGCAACTTCCAATTGACAGCCCATTCATCCAAACAGAAAAGTCCTATCTGATTGTATTAAACAACGTCAAACTCACCAACATTGCAGCTGTGCAAAAAGCTTAAATTATCCTCTTTCTATCTGCAAATAGTTTTTTTCATAAAAATCCACTGTGGACTTGAGCTGATGAGCTACTTCCTCCAAGTATTGGAGTTTGGAAGCACTTGTTTTTAGTAAAGCAACCTCCTGTTGCGTCATGCATTATGTGCAAAACAGTTGGTACGCAGGGCTGTTGAGTGATATCCAACGAGCACTCCCAAACTCTGACACTTAGGAAAAAATAACCTGCACAGAATGGCCAGGCAGGGTTGTGAGGGCTGCCCGGTCAGCCGGCCAGGCAGGGTTGTGAGGGCTGCCTGGTCAGCCGGCCAGGCCGGGTTGTGAGGGCTGCCTGGTCAGCCGGCCAGGCCGGGTTGTGAGGACTGCCCGGTCAGCCGGCCAGGCAGGGTTGTGAGGGCTGCCCGGTCAGCCGGCCAGGTCGGGTTGTGAGGACTGCCCGGTCAGCCGGCCAGGCAGGGTTGTGAGGGCTGCCCGGTCAGCCGGCCAGGTCGGGTTGTGAGGGCTGCCCGGTCAGCAGGGCAGGTCGGGTTGTGAGGGCTGCCCGGTCAGCAGGGCAGGTCGGGTTGTGAGGGCTGCCCGGTCAGCAGGGCAGGTCGGGTTGTGAGGGCTGCCCGGTCAGCAGGGCAGGTCGGATTGTGAGGGCTGCCCGGTTAGCCGGCCAGGTCGGGTTGTGAGGGCTGCCGTCTGCTATTAGGATGGCTCTGATCACATTAACGCCAGGTCTCTGTGCCAGGAGGCTACACAAAGAGATAGAGACGGTGCTGCCTGGCACGGCTAGGCCATCATGGCACGGCACACTTTGGCAAGCTGGAATGACCACTGAAGTGCCACATTTAGCCCAATGACATAAATGACACAAAGCCTATATACCTGTATTATGGCTGCCTAACTATAATATGCTTCAATTCTATTCAGCAATTTGTGTAGACCTTCGGCTTACACAAAATTCCTGTTGACAATGAATAGAGAAATTTATGTCATAGTGTCTGAGCAAATAGACATTATGGCATGATGATGTACTGTGCGATGATAAGAGCGCCCCTAACTGTTACTTCACACAGGTGTGATTGTTAGATATTTACAAGTAATGATGATTCTCCGATCAAAGAAACCTGGGTTGGACTGCACTACAAGTAAAAATCGCATGTCTACAATCAGATACGGCCGCTGTTATGAAAACTTCCTTAAAAAAGTCCTATATGTCTATCATTGGAGATGAGTAATGAGCACAACATGTGGTGTAGGGGGTGGATGGAGAGTCAATAAGACATGGATTCAAAATGTATACAGAGGTTAAAAGCAAAAGATAATGAAGAGAGGGTTAGGGAGAGAGAGAGAGCAGTGATGATTGTGATAGAAAGAGAAATCTTGTAGAAGGAGCGATGGATGTCAGCTCCCCCACAGTTTGTCCTGTGGTGGAACAGATTGGACGCGCTGCAGAGCATTCTGATTGCCGTGGCGACCGAGCGTCAGCTGACAGATGGCTGCCTCCGAGCGTAGGGCACTCACTCGGGCGTCCGCAGCAGCGTCTGCTGATTGGAAGGGCATGCTCACATGATGCCACCCTCCACACACACACACACACACACACACACACACACACACACACACACACACACATTATTGCACTGGCTTGTGGTCTATAGGGTGGATAGATCTCTGTCTGTCTGTCTGTCTGTCTTGTCTGTTGTATTTAGCCATTTTAACACGTTGCTTGCCACCACACTTCTGGGTGGCTGTCGCAGTGCCCTGACAGCCTCATCCTCGTATAGAGAGGTTGTCGTTTCTGATGTGGTTCGCCCCTGTGACACCAAGTGCCATTCGTATTCTTTCTGTACATGTGAGCATCCATGTCTCAGCCCCATACAGCAGTTCTGACTCCACTGTGAGGGTCCATGTCTCGGCCCAATACAGAAGTACTGACGCCTCTCGGCCCCATACAGTAGAATACTGACTCCATTATGAGGGTCCATGTCTTGGCCCCATACAGCAATACTGACTCCCCTGTGAGGGTACATGTCTTGGCCCCATACAGCAATACTGACTCCCCTGTGAGGGTACATGTCTCGGCCCCATACAGCAGTACTGACTCCCCTGTGAGGGTCCATGTCTCGGCCCAATACAGCAGTACTGACTCCACTGTGAGGGTCCATGTCTCGGCCCCATACAGCAGTACTGACTCCACTGTGAGGGTCCATGTCTCGGCCCCATACAGCAGTACTGACTCCCCTGTGAGGGTACATGTCTCGGCCCCATACAGCAATACTGACTCCCCTGTGAGGGTCCATGTCTCGGCCCCATACAGCAGTACTGACTCCACTGTGAGGGTCCATGTCTCGGCCCCATACAGCAGTACTGACTCCACTGTGAGGGTCCATGTCTCGGCCCCATACAGCAGTACTGACTCCACTGTGCGGGTCCATGTCTCGGCCCCATACAGCAATACTGACTCCCCTGTGAGGGTACATGTCTCGGCCCCATACAGCAGTACTGACTCCCCTGTGAGGGTCCATGTCTCGGCCCCATACAGCAGTACTGACTCCCCTGTGAGGGTCCATGTCTCGGCCCAATACAGCAGTACTGACTCCACTGTAGCAGCCGTCTCATCTTCCATATCATGTCAGATGTCCACTTATAGCTTGGACTTTACTGAGCCCCAAAATGATCTGGCCCGATTCCTCATCGTAGACAAGCAATTGTTAAAAGACATCCTCATACAATCATATAATTTCACCAGTCAGTGAACTCACAGAACTGTGAAATGGACAATAACATGTCACCGATGGCTTTTATTCTGCACCATTTGCTCTTCTTATCTCTGTGTCTTGCAGGCTCACACACACACACACACACACGCACGCATGCACACGCGCACACACACCACACACACACACACACACACACACACACACACACACACACACACACACACACACACACACATTGGCATTTAATCTGCAGCAAATGGGCTGCATGTGTCCTGTGTCTCTCCAACACCTCCTGTTACCATAAATATCTTGTAATGAAAGACTGTAATGAAAAGTGCTGACTTGGTAATCCGTGACGGAAGGTAGTTTCATGCTAGTTTAGCTTCCATTACCTCTGCTGCCCCGACCACAACAGGCATCCAGATAAGGCCTTATCCATGGTGATCTTTATCATATCCTACTAGTTTACAATTTGTTTTAGTCATATATTATTCATCTGAAATGTTTTTGTTTTAGTCTACGTATCGTCGACTAATTTCATATGATTTTAGTTGACTAAATGTACAGTTGATTTTGTCGACAAAAATGTATTTTGGCAGGCATAGTTATTGCGGCACCAGCAGGTCAGTTTGGCCTTCAAACTCAAATAAGTGAGACTTGGACGTATTGTATGTGCTATATCTCCCACTCCAAACGCACGCATGCACAGTTTGCACACATTTTAACAATTGTTTTATTTCCACAAAAACGAGAGCATACAAGCACACACATATTAAAGTTAAGGTTACATTCACAAAATGTAACATGGTATAATTCATGATACAATAAGCATGTCACTCAGTACTCTATAGGTCTAACTTCTCAGTACTCTATACAGTAAGTAGCAGCGTCTCCACTATATATGGCGCCTGCCAATTATAGCAAAGGCAGCACAATACTTTGCCAGCCCTTTTGCCTCCTTTTTGGCATCCCAAGATGTTAAAACCCTCTAACAACCATCTGTGGGTGTGTCCTAGGCTGCCAACACACACACACACACACACACAATGAGAAGTGACATACTAAAGCCTAAACCACTTGTGCTTATAACCACACCCCGCTTCTGTGGGCAACACGTAAGTGCCTGTCGCCTACAACAACTGTGGACAGTTTGACAGCAATGTGTGTCCCTATGTCCCTATATGTACGTGTCCAAAGTACGTTGCAAAGTCCGATTGAGCCGACTTGGCGCCGTTCAAGTTACGTCCCGATAGGCACAGAATCGTCAATCATGTTTTGGGATGAGCGTTTGCCCCAACTACCACCCAAAGTGGCTATTGGCCAATCACAGTGTGTCCTTGCACATGCAACCAGTATAGGCTTTGGGATGACGCCAATGAGACATTGTCATGTGAAGCTTCAACCTATTTCCTTTGATCTCGATGTAGGCAAAAACCTCTTTGTGCCAGTTGGTGTGTTGGTAGCCATTGATCAGCCTGGATTGCAGGAGACAGCATCTTTTCCTGGTTTCCTCAGAGGCAGACCCTCTCCTCTCTCACATATTCTGGCAGCTCTTCCAACAGAATAGGTAATTCTGAAGCAGCAGTTGGCGCTCCTGCCTATAGCCGTGCCAACACATTTACAATTCAAACATGGCCAAGGTGTCGGGGCGGAAAGTTGGAAATGCTTTGCCTTTTTTTCATGAGGGGTTTGACAGGCAGGCAAGCCTCTTGAAAGTAATTCAAAGGTCTTTTCATCGACAATTTCCTTACATTTCTGTGCTCTTGAATGCAGAATGCTCTGAATGTAGCACCAAACCTTGCATACATTTGATCGATTTTTGCATGATGTTAGGTATGGGCAAATGAGTGGGGTTTGCCCCCTAGTGGTATGTTTGCAGAAACTCCTATATTAGACTGCTCAGTAGACAATGGCTGATAAACCTGGATTACTTGACAACATTGTGTGACCGTAGGTTTCATTTACTATTAAAACAGGCATTTCCTGTTGGTTCGTCGGTCAGGCCTCCATATATGGTCATACCTCGTGACATCACGTGAGATCATCAGGGATCTCGGCTGCCAACCAGTGCCTTGGCAAATGCATCACCAGACTAGCATTTTTGCGATTCTGCAACTTCTCCATAACCTCCTTGAGTGTCTCAGAATGGGGCTCGTACTTGGTGCAGTACTTGGTGAGGTACTGGATCATGGCATGGCGGCTTGTGACCGGCTTGATTTCCATGTTGGCGCACCAGCACAGGAAGGCATCCGTCTTAATCGGGTAGTTATTCAATTCAATTCAATTCAAAGGGCTTTATTGGCATGAGAAAACATACGTTTACATTGCCAAAGCAGAAAGAACAAAACAACAATACAGCAATACAATCAAAACAAAAATGATGTACTTTGAAGGTCAGAATCTTCAATAGATCAACTTCTGTGTACCAAGATAACTCGTTGCAGGAATATACACAATGATTAGTCTTTAGGGTGGTTGTGTTCCATTTGATATCCTTCTCCTATCACAGCAACTCACAAATCTTGCTGCTGTGTTTGCACATTGTTGTACTTCGCCCAGCAGATATGGGAGTTTTTTGTCATTGGTCATGTTTTCAAAATCTCCGTGTGTGGTTGTAATCTGTGGGAAGTATGTGTCTCTGATGTCTTGGTACAATGGACAGATGGTTAGGAAGTGTAGCTCGGTTTCCACTTCGTTTAGTGTGCAGTGGGTGCATAGTCTGTCTTCACTCGGGATACAGGTCTGCCTATGACGGCCTTTCTCGATCGCGAGACTGTGCTCACTGAGTCTGTACCTAGTTAAGATTTTTCTTTGTTTTGGGTCGGTCACGGTGCTCAGGTATTCTGCCACTGTGTATTCTCTGTTTAGGGCCAGATAGCATTCTAGTTTACTCTGCTTTTGTGTTGCTTCTTTCCAATGTGTCAGATAGTTTTCCCTTTGCTGTTTTATAATTTGGTTTAGTCCAATGGGTTTTCTATCTCGTGGCTCTGTTTGTGTTTGTGCCCGGAGTTCCAGGGCCAGCTGGCTGAGGGGGCATCTCTCTAGAGTTTCACTGTGTGTGAGTGCCTTGTTATGGAGTGCATCTAGGTCACTTTCTTTTAGGTGGTTGTAGAACTTAAGTGCTCTCTTTTTTATTTTGATTATGAGTGGGTATCGTCCTAATTCTGCCCTGCATGCATTATTTGGTGTTTTTCGCTGGGTACGGAGAATGGATTTGCAGAATTCTGTGTGTAGGGTCTCGGTTTGGTGTTTATCCCATTTTTCCAGGTCATGGTTTGCTAATGGTCCCCAGATCTCGCAACCATAGAGGGAAATTGGTTCTATCACCGAGTCCAGTATTTTAAGCCAGGTTTTAATTGGGATGTCTATTTTGATGTTTCTTTTGATGGCATAGAATGCCCTTCTTGCCTTGTCTCTCAGGTCCTTTACAGCTTGGTTGTAGTTCCCTGTGCTGCTGATGTTTAGGCCAAGGTAGGTATAGTTTTTAGTTTGTTCTAGTGGGATTGTATTTAGGAAAAATTGGTGGTTTTGGCGGCTGGGCCTTTTTTGAAATATCATGATTTTAGTCTTGGTTAGGTTCACTGTCAGGGCCCATGTCTGGGAGAATTTGTGTAGGAGATCAAGTTGCTGCTGTAGTCCTTCCTTGGTTGGGGACAGCAGCAGCAGGTCATCTGCGTAAAGTAAGCATTTGATTTCTGTGTTTGCCAAGGGGATGCCTGGAGCTGTAGACTGTTCTAACGTTTTTTCTAATTCGTTGATATATATGTTGAAGAGTGTTGGACTCAGGCTGCATCCCTGTCTAACACCACGGCTCTGGGGGAAAAAGTTTGTGTGCTTTTCGCCTATTCTAACTGCGCATTTGTTGTTGGTGTACATTGATTTTATGATGTCATAGGTTTTTCCCCCAATGCCACTTTCCAACAGTTTGTACATCAGACCCTCATGCCAAATTGAATCGAATGCTTTTTTGAAGTCGACAAAGCAGGAGAATAATTTGCTTTTGTTTTTGTTTATTTGGTTGTCAATTAGGGTGTTGAGAGTGTAAATGTGGTCTGTTGTGCGATATTTTGGTAGAAAGCCAATTTGTGATTTGCTCAGGACGTTGCTTTCTGTGAGGAAATTTAGAATTCTGTGGTTGAGGATCATGCAGAGGATTTTTCCGAGGTTGCTGTTTACACAAATCCCGCGGTAGTTATTTGGGTCGTATTTGTCTCCAGTTTTGTGGAGTGGCGTTATCAGCCCTTGATTCCATGTGCTGGGGAAAATCCCAGAACTGAGCACGATATTTAGGAGTTTTAATATGGCCAGTTGGAATTTGAGGTCGGTGAATTTTATCATTTCATTTAGAATTCCGTCTGCCCCACAGGCCTTCTTGGTTTTAAGTGTTTTTATTTTGTCTTGTAGTTCTTTTAGGTTGATTTGGGAATCTAGTGGATTCTGGTAGTCTTTTATGGCTGACTGTAGGTTTTGTAGTTTATCTTTTATTTGTTTTTGTTCTTTGTTCTTCTCGATTGGGCCGATCATCAGCGGATCATTTCGCTCTGGCCCTTCCCCATATTTGGGAATGTCAATATAATGGCCATAATGTGACAGTCTCATGACATAACCAGTGTGGTTGCCGCGATGCAAGTCATACTTGCAAATGAACCAAGTTGGTACAACACATGGATCTCCATATGTGGAGCTGACTATCATCACCTGGATCCCCATATATGAAGATCACGACACTGACCTCATCAAACCCTGGATAGCCATACATGGTTGACATACTAGATCTGCGTATAGCCGGCCAGCACACTACATCTGACCTCACTGACACCAGTTTACTCTGTTGTTTCAGTGTGACCTCACCCTTTAGGCCAAGGTTGCTTCTCGCCCTCAGGGCGTCTTACTGGTTTAAGTAATAGAGCGTCGAAGTCCTGACGTCACTCGCTCATCCCCTGGTTCTGCCTGGTTCACGGAAGTAATTTCTCTATGGAGAATAACATGGGGTCATTTTAAAATCGTTTCATATAAGCATTGTGGTCCAAAAACAAACAAGCTGTCTCTGCATTATTATCAGGGAGGTGTCTCTGTATCGTTTGCGACAGTCAGTCACTCATATAATATATGAGTGATATTATGATAGTCTGTTTCTAGCAAAAAATGTCTAATTCATAACATTAGCGTTTTCTCTCAGTTGATTCTTCATATCCATATGAGTGAAACGGCCGGGATGTTTATTTTTCAAACACAGTTATTGTATGAGGCAATCTAAAATCCCCCTATGGGGATTACAATGTAAATAAAAAGTACATGAACCCGTGGATTTGCGCCCTCTACCGATATTGACGTCAGACTTCGGTGCTCTATTTCAAGTGAGTAATGAACCTGGAATGCAGTTTAAATTGAATTGAATAATTAATTATATTTACTGGGATGCCGGAGTTGATATGTGTGTGAACATCAATATAGCAATATGAAATTAGCTGTTAGCTAAAAAAAAACCTCATCTAGTGACACTCACAGTCAAAGCTGCTAATTCTATCCATTCACTCCAGAATATGAATGAATATTCCTTCATTTTAATCTTGGGCAAATACATGGCCATAAGCAGGATAATCCCCCTGCAGTGTCCCTTTATTGAAAGACAATGGATTGCTCAGAGACAAAGAACCCAATGTGGAGCAGCTGGAGTTTCCCTCACTGAGCTGTTGTAATACTGTGTTGTGAACTGAAAAATATATAAAAGAATACTGTGTTGTTGTTCACCTCTATACCAATTTAATACTGTGTTGTTGTTCACCTCTACCAATTTTGCCAAAGCATTCTCTGTTACAAAACGGTTACAGACACTAGAAGCTTGTCTCGCGCTACATTTAAAAAGAAAGTGTAATGCAGAAACCAATGGCCTGTAGAATGATATAGCCTACCATACTGTAGGTGCTGTTTGATGACATTGCGTAGAGTGGTCCTAATGGGCAAAATATTTGGCTGAAATATGCCTGAATAATATGTTTTATATTAACTGTCTGAGGACGACCTAGAGAACTGTACAATATGTGTGATTTTATTATTCTCCATTCATTTTCTCCATAGGCTTTTCAAAAAGTATTTATATAAAGACGGTTACGCCGCAGACAAAGCCAACTCGGATCATGACAACAAACACAATATTTTGGGCCGATCAAATAATTAGTAAGAAGAAAAACAAAACAAATAGTGTTGTATCCTGCCTTTATTTTCTTCTTTCAAATTATTTGATCGGCACAAAATATTGTGTTTGTTGTCATGATTTGTCACGATCCGAGTTCATTCATTTTTTCATGGAGTGAATGGAGAATCATTTCCTGGGCCACTCGTCGTTCTGTAAGGGGGCGGGACTGCGACGCTCTGGCAGAGTACTTAAATATAGGGCTGGGTGGTTAAGTCAAAGTTGACCACTACACTACAGTATGTCCAACAAATCTCACCATTACATTTAAACTAAGGATGTCCCGATCCCGATACCTCAATTTCTGTGTTAGCCGATACAGAATACCGATACCAGTGTTGTGATCTCATGTTGTGTTTATAGTTATCTAGCTATATATCTCGTGTTGTGTTTATAGCTATCTAGCTATATATTTACTTGCGCAAGCAGAGTGCGCAAGTAATAGTTCCGCCCAGTCCGTATGCACCGTCCCAGCCAACCCGCCACTTTTGATGCATATGCAAATAAAACAGCAAATTGTGCCTGATTTGCTGGCACCAGATTACATACATTACCATATTTCTTACGTCATCATTGAGAGCTAGTCATACATATACTATATATATGTAATTTGTCAAATAAAATAGCAAATTGTGCCTGATATGCTGGGACCAGAGTACATGGTGTGTATATGTATAACTAGCTCTCAATGATGACGTAAGAAATATGTGGATTAAAGGACCCAATGCCAGAGTGTAATTGGTCTTCGATTGTGACGTAATGACCATATGTTTAAGTGTTGGGAGGATTTATAACGGTCGAAAGTACTTGCGCGCTCTGCTTGCGCACTAGTTGGCCATTTATGGCCTACTAGTGTGCAACAAGCAAGTATGCACTCGACAGAGTGCAGTTCTAGTTCTTGTTGTGTTTATAGCAGACTCCTCACTCAAATGTGCACTTGCAGTTTGGGCAACTCCAAAGCAAACTCCACATGCCCCAACATCGTATTTGTCACAGTATGTGGCTCTGCGTTGCCATACTGTGGCTGTGTGTGGGCGTCGGCTTTCCTCCCAGCTTCCAGCCTTGGCACACCTGTCTGTGGTCACCTCATCGCACTCAATTGACACACCTGCCGGCCATCAACTCTTCAGCCCTGACAGTATTTAAACCCTGGTCTTCACTCCACTCATCGCCAGATCATTGTACAACCTTTCATGGTAGTAGCTTGTCTCTAAACCAGTGTTTACGTCCTAGTAGTGAAGTTATAGTTTAATACTATTCCAAGTCTTAGTTCCTAGTTTTCCTAGTATTTTGCTCTTGTGTTTCCTGCAACTCAAGCTCTTCTCCTCTCCTCCAGAACCCAGCTCACCTGTTCTACTGCCTGCTCGTCTGCCTGCCACCTGCCTGGACTGCTCTGCTCATCCTCCATGTTTGTTTTCCACAATCTCCAATTCACCATATTGTGAATAAATAACTTAAATTTGCTCCTGTGTTTGGCTCTGCATTTGGGTAAAACTTTCTGCATACCATGACAGTATTTACCTGCCATAGTGTCAACCCCTTAACCCTGTGTGGGATTGGTGGTTAGACTGGCATATACCGATATGACAAATAAGGGCCGATCCGATAGTTTTCCTGATAATTTAAACTATATAAGCTCTTTTGTTAGCAAATTTAGTTTAGTCAGTTTAGTTTTGTCTAGTTTTAGTAGACTTTTATTTTATTTTAAAATGTAATTTTGTCGGGCCATGATGCCATCGAAATGGCTGATTTTCACTTAGCTGCATGCCAACATTTGCCAATCTACAGTGTTGCGTCTGTGACGCGCTGGGAGCTTGTAGATGTGCTATTTTCAGAGCACAAACATAAATGACTTCTACTGGATCTCTTCTCCACTAGTCCCTCCCTAACATGTTAGTCTAGTTTTTATTTGTTGACTAAATTGTCAATATAGCTTAGTCTTTATTTTGTTTTTGTCAAATACACTGGCAAACACACGCACGCACGCACGCCCCACACACACACACACACGCATGCATGTGCACACACACAAACACGCACACAAACAGGGTTGTTGAGTACCGGTATATCTGTCATGAGAGATACTCAACTGTAAACATAGATACCATCTCAGCAGCACACCCGCATGCAGCCAAAACACACCATAAAGCATTCTGACCGTAGTCATGTGCCTACCTTTGTCCTAGAGCAGTGGTTCTCAACGACCCCCCAAAATAATAACAATAATACGCCCTTTGGGCTTGAAAAAGTTGACACATAATAATAATAATAATAAGAGTAATAATAATAATAATTGAACTGGGGACCCGCCAAACCTGACAAGTAGCCTACTTGGAATTGTAGGAATTGAGGCATGTATTTATTTTTGACTGACTCAGTTCCCAAAGATCAATATTGTGAGGTGTTGTGAGCTTTTGCATCGCAAAATAGCCGATCTACTAAAATGGAAAATCATATGGGGACCCCTCTAGGGGTCCTGCCCCTAGAGGGGTCCCCATATGATTTTCTGGGTAGAGAGAATGCGTGTGGTAAATTCTAGTTGTTCCCACCCCAACCTTTTACCACACCCACAGCTTTTCTTTTTTTCCCCTTTTTTTTCTTGCATCATGTATACTTACGTGTTCACAAGCTGTTGGCTGGCTAGCATGTCTTGTAACTCCAGACGCTGCCCTACAACATAGTCAGCATTTATATGACAATGGCATAAACAAGTTTGGTAACCACAGCTTTTCACCCCGGCCGGCCTCCTACAGTAAACTGAAACTGTACAGCATCTGTTCATGGGGAAGTTCAGCCGCCCTGGTGTAGGAACGTGTTTAAATACTCCTAAAGGCATGTGGGCCAAAGCCACTGCTATTGCAAAGCCAGCCACAATACACAGTAGGGTTAGGAAGGCTGGAACGGAAACACTGGACTATTCCTCTCTAGAAGTTGGCATCCCTGTACCTCTTTGTTTCTATTCTTTTCACCCTGAGGTGCTTGGCGAGTAGTATCGCCCCAACCTCAGCATTCTTTATACACTCTTCCTATATTTTCCTCTATGGCCCTCTCGTAAGATATACTGTAATTGCTATATAGGGGAAAATGAATTTCTGAATATAAAAAGATACAGACAAATTAGGACAAAAACACATAGGGCAAATAAGGGAACATTAACATTTGTTGGCCTCTTTGATTCAAATTAATCTGGCTGTTGAATTCAATAAATGTTTACACTAACACTTTAATTAGCTAAGCATGATTAATAGGGTGATCTAATGAGCGTTACTGATTGTACTATAGTGATGAAGATTTACACCATTATCACCCGAGACAATCCTTTTTAGATTGAGTATGTCACTGAATAAGCATGATCGAAGCATGGTATTGCTGCCAGTTAAGTGTTCATTTTGTTGACTAAAACTATGACACTTTGTTTTTGTTGACTACCTTTTTTCACTGACAAACACTAAATAAAATCTAAGCTATGATGACTAAAACTATAAGACTAAATAACTAAACTAAACTCTTAGGGAGGTTAAGAGATCCTGTATAGAACTAAAGTAATTTTATGTTTGGTTGCGCTCAACCAAGTGTAAAATCAGGAATTACGAGGCCCACCAAAATAATTGTTTGTCGACAAAATCAACTGTAGATTTAGTAATAAAAATAAAACATTTCAGATGACTGAAACATAAATAAATTTGTTTTGAAAAGACTATGACTAAAACTAATTCAAAATCTGCTGTCAAAAATAATCAATGTGGTCTGGAATTGTTTACCACACAATTACATAAGGGCAAACGTGTCCCATACCTTGACATGAGACATGACTCAGCTTTTGGACAGAACACACACATGTTACTGTATGTTAACATTCAGATGACAGCACGGTGATTGGTGGCGTGTGTAATGAAGGGTGTGGAGGATCTCATTCAGAGCTCTGATTGCATAATTAGCAGCTGGCAGCAGCAGACAGATGTTCTGAGAACACATGGCTGCGTTCATGTCTCTGATGTTAGACAAGTAGAAGACAGGCTCTGGGAGTGGTGGGAGTAACCACGGTGACAAGCAGGCAGTGGTGGAAACAAGTACTCAAATGTTTTACTTAAGTAAAAGTATAAATTACTGCAATATACTGTAGAAATACTCCTTTAAGTAAAATTATAAATTACTGCAATATAGAAATACTCCTTTAAAAGTAAAAGTCCGGAATTCAAAATGTACTTATACCAAAAGTAAAATCATTATGCAGAATGTCTCATTTCAAGATTTCAAATATATATTAAAATCTTTTGAAAATAGCAAATCTACAAGCTCACAATGCATCGCATCGCAACGCATTGTGAGCTTGTAGATCGGCTAGTTTTAAATGACCGAAATGTATAGGGCTGAAGATGGATAATTGTTTTACAATAATAATAATTAAAATCTACAAAGTAACTAACTAGTAACTAAGTGTTCACATAAATGTAGTGTAAAAGTACAATATTTTCCTGTAGATGTAGTGGAGTAGAAGTAAAAGTACTGGAAATTGGAAATACTCAAGTAAAGTACGAATGCGAAGACACCGCGCCTCCGCCTCCCAGTTCTTCTGTGTGTGTGTATAGCGTCAACACAAATAGAGATGACAGATCAGAATCACTATACAGTTGTAACGGCCCCCTGGTCCTTTAGTCTACTATGGTGTGTGTGGCTGTGCTTTAACAAGTCCATTGCAGTGCTGGATTGGAGGACGGAGCCAGAGATGATTAGTGGAAGGGGAGACACCTGGCCATTGTCTCTCCAAACACTATTTAAGAGAGCTGCTCTCACAGCACTTCAGATCTGCATTTCTCCACAGGCTGCAGGGGTGGCTGCAGGAGAGAAGCTTTGTTCATTTGTTTGTTTAGGTTATACGTTTTGGGCAGCATGTTTCCCTGCCAATTTAAGTTGGAAACTTTGATTCAATGCTTTAATTACTACAATTCAAGTATGAAATAAAATACTTATTTTTTGGATTGTCCTCCGGTGTGGTTTCCCCTTCTTCGTTATGGCCTCAGAGCCAGCCATAACATGGGGCTCGTCCAGGGGGCCGTCACATTGTTATTATGCTTAAATTATGGCTTTGGCTAAAACGCTAAAACCCGCGGATGAAGTAGGCTAGGCTATTACATAACTACAGGCATTAATAACTACAGACATTAATATAGTTTACCCATACCACATATTTATGTACAATTATATAGCCTAAATTTAACAAACAAGCTTGATTGACATTTTTAAATAGGTCAATACAAAAACTGCTACGAGGATAAAACCAGAAAAGCACTAAAGTAAAACGAAAACGTGACAACCGTATGGAAAAAGGGGCAGAAGAACTGGGAGGCGGAGGCATTTAAACATCGGACCCCGTCTGAGGCTGAGATGTTTGCTGTTCAGCGGCAACAACGAGGCAACACTCAGAAGTGCTGTCACACTTCCTGTCAGACGAAGGAGGAGACAGGCCCAGAGGCAACCCACAGTGCCTGGAGCCTCCTAGTGTCGCCAACATGCTGCTAGCATCTCATCAGCCATCTTCCCCGCTGAATGTCTCTAAGCCCCCAAGATACAGTGGGGGCAGTAGCATGCCTCTTGGACACAGGCCGGGGTCTGAGGGGGGAGTTTTTTGTTACCACAGTACTGTCGCGATTTTGCTTGCTCTGGGTGGGATTCTCTGTCGGTTTTCTGCTCTACATGTAAAGTGTCTTGAGACAACTTGTTGCGATTTGACACTTTAATAAAAATGTAATTGATTGGCCTTTGGTTGGCCTGGAGGAGGGTGTCTGTTGCAAGACCTGAAACAGCCAGTGGCCCGAGGTAACAACACTGATGATGGGTCCACGTTTGTGCATCGGCTGATGTTTCATTCAGAATATAACGCCTGGCTTCAGGAACGTATGTCGTATTTAACGAAAAAGGTCCACTTTAAGGAAGAGATTCAGTTTTAGTTTTAGTCGACTAAACATCATACGATTTTAGTTGACTAAATCTACAGTTAATTTAGTTGACAGAATTTTATTTTGGCGTGCCTTGATGTCATAAGGCCATCAAGGTAGTCGAACATTTTTGGTCATATTTTTAGTCGACGTAATTAGCACTGTACTGAAGACTATTAACAATTGACCTTTGTCAAGTCCAGCCCGTGGTTGAGCACCTCTTCGCACCCATTGGTCAATTATTATTTTAAACTTGGTGTCAGTAAAAAGGAACATCTCAGGTGAGGCATATAGTGACTGGGTATATCATGTTTTTTTAATATACCCAAATACCAAAAATGATGTTTTAGCTAATTCAAAACAACCATAAGGTGGAACCAAGGAGGTACGAGGGCAGAACAAGGCAGAAAGAGCCTGCTGGTTAGTCAGTCAGGGACCAATCAGAAGGCTGACAATGGGTCAATTAACTATCATTTTTGGAGGGTATATTACAACTTTGATAAACAGTGTTTGTGTGACTTTCTGAAGCATGATTGAGTGTGAACTTCAAAACATCACCTAGTGTATACTTTACCATGCAGTTCTTTGTGCAAACGTTATACAAGAAAGAATGCTTTGAACTGAAAGAGCTTGAGCATTTAACCCTTTCAATCTCAATGCCCATTACAGTGGCATTTTTATTGGCCATTTTCATGGCACAAGAATTATAGCAGAAAAGCGCGTGTGTGTGTGTGTGTGTGTGTGTGTGTGTGTGTGTGTGTGTGTGTGTGTGTGTGTGTGTGTGTGTGTGTGTGTGTGTGTGTGTGTGTGTGTGTGTGTGTGTGTGTGTGTGTTACATAATTCCTTTCTTTACCGTATCACTTTTGTGTGGAATGTGAGCAGTTCCACCACACAGGATGTGAGTCTTATCAGATCAGAATGTTGAGGTGCCAGTGTGTCTTAAAGCCTTCATCTCTCCTGGCATGTCAAACCTCTCCAGGACAACATAGTTGCACTTGTCATGGTGTGCTTGTGCCTTGTTGACGGATATATTACATCATAACACATAAAGAAAGGGTTGACGCCTTGTCATTACAACAGGAGGCTTAAGGTAGATCTCCACTGCACTGCCACGCTTCTCTGTGCTTCTGCCATAACAAGTCCCATACCCAAAACCTGTGAGACTGGCATGGGGCACAGCATTGTGTAAACAGAGTATGTCACATTGCATCGTTATATACATGTAGGTTACTATAAAGCCAAGCTTTATAGCAATAACACCAATGTTTTGCCGTCACTTTGGGACAAATAGCAGCATTTTTTCACTATTTAAATATTTTACAAATAGTACTCTTCAATACTCAATACAGTCTGAGTGCTGTTATCAGGAGATATTCACACTCATTAGAATTATAATTGCATTACAGTAAGCAAGAACAACAAAAGGTAAATGCATAGAAATAGTGGAACCACGGAACATTGGGAGTGAGCCTGCACTGCGGTTCTGATTGCAACGGGGAGTTGATGTTAAACGTTCGCAGTTGAAAATTGCATTTTTCATGTTACTTGTATAGCACCTGTTGTCCCTTCACTACTAGAACCCTATACACCAAACACCAATACGACCAGAGGCCCTGTTAAGTCACCACTATGCCAGGACTGTGTTCACAAAGCTGCTAATGCCAACAAGACCCCCCGGGGTCCTCTCTGACGTCTTTCGCACGCTATTACAGATCAGCCCTGCCATGTCAGACATGCTCCCCATTCCATAGGGCCATTAGAGTGCCCCGGCTCATAACCTTATGCCTTGGCACCGCGTGGGGCCTCGCTGCATTTGGCAGGAGACGTGTGATTTGTGCTCTTGTTTAGGGACAAGTGATAAAGCATGCAGGGGAGGCTGATGTATTCAGAGGTGTCATAATGGAAACTTTTAAAGTAGACATGTGCTTATTGCATAGTTACATGTAAATGGTAAATCGTGCATTGATATAGCATAGATTGTGCATTACATATACAGTACACACACACACACACACACACACACCGATGCCGGCGGAAACCATGCAAGGCACCAACCAGCACATCAGATCTTGCTCAAGGACACTTTGACACTAACTCTGGGGGAGCCCGGGTTTGTGTGTGTAAGAGAGGGATAGAGAGTTGAGTCAGACACAGTACCATAGTGGACACACTATCTCCTTGCTGACAGGTGTCAGCACTCCCAGCTGCTCAGGGATGTCAGGGATCAACTCCACCACATGGAGGGAGAGGGAACGGGGGGCGGGGGATCAGGAAGACGGGGGACAGAGGTGACAACATGGACATGCTGAGAGCGAGCAGCATACTCTCATTGGCGCTCCAAATTTCATCACCCATGGCACCCACGTGACACCCACCCGTCACATCACCTACTCTCGTGTTACTCCAGAGAACCCTCCCCCCCTCTGGGGCAGGGGAGATGTCGTGTACCCCCACCCCTCCCCAGCTACAGGCCTCTGGTACAAACCTAAATGAGGTGTGACATTACTATGGCATGTTTGCTTAGATTAGATTTGCATTGTCAGATGTTTCTATGTGGACTGAGGCAATTGGCTCTCTCTCTCTCTCTCTCATCGTGGCTCTGTTGCCGAGGACCTCCTTGTACATCTATAAAGCTGCTAAAGTCTAGTATTTACTGACTGTTTTATAGAGATAAACTAAATGTGGGGATTGAAGCCCCATAAAGGCCCTGAGACATTTCAACAGCACTCGAAGATGGTGCTTTTTGTCATGGGGAAGTTCATCTGAACTGGACTGCTGCAACAGTGTGTTTTCTATGATTAATTTATAATTGGCCCAGGAAATGAATCGCAATGCATTTTTCCCATAGGCTTTTCAGAAAGTATTTATTTAAAGACGGTTACGCAGCGGACAAAGCCAACTCGGATCGTGATAAATCATGACAATGAACACAATATTTTGGGCCGATCAAATCATTAGAAAGAAGAAAATAAAGGCAGGAGACAACACTATTTGTTTTGTTTTTCTTCTTATAAATTATTTGATCGGCCCAAAACATTGTGTTCATTGTCATGATTTGTCACGATCCGAGTTGGCTTTGTCCGCGGCGTAACCGTCTTTAAATAAATACTTTAAGAAAAGCCTATGGGAAAAATGCATTGCGATTCATTTCCTGGGCCACTCGTCGTTCTGAAAGGGGGAGGGACTGCGACGCTCTATATGCCCTTGAGTTACACAGCAGGATTTAGGATGATGTATATGTACACTAATACAGTGGTCCCCAAACCTTTTACTGTAGCTCCAGACCCCGAGACGTTTGCCCAGGACCCAAACTAGTGAAAATAGGAGATCTACAACAAGCTCACAGTCACAACGTGTTGCTTTGAGCCGCGTTGTGAGCTTGTGGATCAGCTATTTTCACTACTTCTTATACATTTGTTTGCAAATGTATGGATTTTCTTCTTTGATTTATTCAGGAAACTACTGTAAAGAAAATCATTACATTTTGTTTTTAATTCATGATATATATATATTTTTTTAGTGTTTTGAAATAACAATAATTAAAAAGAAAGATTAAAAAGAAAATGTAGGAAAAAATAAAGGGACCCATAAAATTGTGTCCGTGACCCACAAATAGTACTCAGTGTTTGGGAAGCAGTGCAGTAATACTTAACAACCACACAACCTTTAACTCCAGTTTCACACCAGGGGGGAACCCTGTAGTGTGAAACATCCATACACCCCAAACATCCATTTGATCCTCCCGGAAATCTGCTTGTGTCCATCAAGACTGAACCCCCCCCCCCCCCCCCCCCCCCCCCCCACACACACACACACACACACACATTTTGTACTTGAGTAAAAGTATCAATACTGCAGTGTAGAAATACTCTGGTACAAGTCAAAGTCTGGAATACAATCATTAACAACAAACATTGTGAACCTGTAGATTGACAATTTTCAAATTCTCAAAAATGTTATACAGGGCTGAAGTGTTTAATATATGTTTTGTAATACTAATCAAAGTAACTTCAATTATTGTAGTGGAGTAAAAGTACAATATTTGCCTCTGAGATGTAGTGGAAGTAAGACTATTGGAAATTGGAAATGCTCAAGTAAAGTACAAATACCTCATAATCATTGTATTTAAGTACAGTTCTTGAGTAAATGTACTTTCCACCACTGGAGGTCAGGTTAGTTTGAAGTGTGTAAATCAGATCTGCCTGCTCCAATAAATGCCTCTTAGCAGGCCTTCCAGCTATGTGCGGCCTCCCTCCTCTCCCCTGGATAAACCGTCTCATTAGCAACAGGGGACCTCGTATTTGCAGCCCAGTTTAACACCGTTTAAGTTTACACTTTAGTAGACGGGCCTCTGTCTGCCAAGGCCTGCATGGCCGGCTGGCCAGGGTCACACTTCAGCTTTTTGCTGTTCTTGTGGTATTTAACAAGTAGTAATAACTGGCCGCTGCTATAGGCCGAGGTCGGGGCCATGTTGCACTTACTTCAATAGAAGGTGTGCGAGTGGTGTGCAGAGGTGGACACAGTAACGTACTTACAGTAGCCTAAGTACTTAGGCCTACTTAAGTACAGAATTTGTACTTAAGTACATTTACTCAGTTACTGTCCACGTGTGTGTGTGTGTGTGTGTGTGTGTGTGTGTGTGTGTGTGTGTGTGTGTGTGTGTGTGTGTGTGTGTGTGTGTGTGTGTGTGTGTGTGTGTGTGTGTGTGTGCGCGTGTGTGCGTGTGTAGCGGGCGTAGCGCTGAGTGGAATCCCTAACCCTCACACTGAAAGTGTGCCTCAGCATAATGAAGTTCTCAAATCACTCCTGTGTCACTTTAGACGTCCAGCCAGGAGTAATGCTGATGTTTGCCCTTTCAGATGCTTAGGAAAATCCATCATGACCAGTTTCTCTTTCTTGAAGCTCGTGTCATGTTTGATTTACTTTGTCACTCAGGACAGCTGAAGCCCTCTCTCTCTGTCAAGTATTCTCTGCCGGTTTAATGCATCGGTAGCAGGCTAGCTAGCTTTATACAGTAGCATGTACACACAACTGACAACATTAGATTGTCATCAAAACTATAGATATTTTCAAATGCCACATCAACACAGTTACAAAAGCTATCACCTTACAACAAATATATCAAAGATGAAACAACTTTATGTCTCAGTAAGATTTTGAAAAATAAAATAAATGTGTATACATTCAGTAAAGTTGACTATTGTTACGTTAAAGTGGAATACCACTCCTTTTCAACATTTTACCATGTCATTAATATACCTTAGAGCTGTTGTGTGGAAATAATAAAAAGTCCCCGCATTCTGTGTTTCCTAGAACTGGAAGTCTGAAAAAAATCATTAACATTAACATGATTATCATTAACATTAACATGAAGTACATATTGATGTCATCATCAAGATGTACACAATTTAAATGATTTTTAGCCCAAGGAGTGTTTTTCGTGCAAAACTAATGCTTGGAATGGATTCAGCATCATGAAAACCCCCTAGTTTGACATGTCACATGCTACTTAAAGTATAATGAAATTTGGAATTATTTGATAATGGTACCCCAACTTTCAGCAGCTGTCACAAAGTTTCCCAAGGGAGTTGGGTTGGATTTTATTTTTCTATGATAGTAGTCACCTTTATGAACACATCTGTGAAGAAAGCTAGTGGTAAGCATTTGTTTTGCAGATTTGCCACAACTTAAGCTAACTTTACCTAATGCAAAGCATGTGGAATTACCTTGTTGTTGAAAAGTGCTTGCAAGGGAAAGTTATTTCAAAGTCATGGAGCTCTGTTGTCTTCAGTTCAAAGAACACATGTCTTACCACAAGGAGTTCAGATAATGTGATGAGCAGCAGTGGCACACATACCACTATGCTGGCCAGGAGACAGTTTGGAAACCAATGCCAAGGATTGAACCCATCTCAATGTCAGCCTATTAATTTGATCTGCAGTGTTGCACATGTGTCTTTAAAGTCTATGGGGACTATCTCTGCCAGCGTTGCACGTTGCCGGCGGTCTACAGACATGCAGGTTAGCACTGCAGGCTAAGTGGATGGCAGTGTGGAGGGGTCATCTCCTCTCCTCAGATCTCTAGCCCTCAGATGTTTACTGCATGCCAAACAGCTCCTTTGTTGTTGGTGCCAACCTGCCCAGACGGCCACGGGAGGAGCAAACGGAAACTAACCGTGTTTGAAAAGTAGAAGAGGAGGACATTAAGAGGCGGGGCTATACTCATTCTAGAAGTGGCAAAATGCAAGCGAGCAGCAGCTATTCCACACCTGCATAGAGAGCCCACGGTAATTAGATCACATGACACTAGAAACATCTGGCTCGCAGTCTTCCAGTTCCAAACTGCTTAAATGCATTTCTGATGTCCACACTTCCACTCCATTACTTTACACAATGCTTGCTTATACAGTGCGATGTGCATAGTTTTTTATTTGTTTTGTCATGTTTCATGTCATGATAGTAAGAAAACTAGAACTGCATACTTGCTTGTTGCACACTAGTAGGCCATAAATGGCCTACTAGTGCGCAAGCAGAGCGCGCAAGTACTTTCGAGAGAGAAAGTAGTCTGCATAGTCAGTTCTGTAGAAAAATTATCTTCTCTGAAATGGTATGGATTTCTGTCCTTTATCCTAAAGTTCTGTTTGGTTTAGTTAGTTATATACTACAACGACGTTAAGCTTAATGGTTAACTTTTTGACATTTGCGTGATTTTTATACAATCCAGAAACATAATGTTGTATGACTTACGTCATCAGAAATGGTCATCTGTGTAATCTGGTCCCACCAGATACCACATTACGTCATCGTTGAGAGCTTGGACCAGAGTACATGGTGTGTATTACCGTGGGCTCTCATACAGAGTATGTAGTTGTAATTTGATTAGCAGTATACTGGTTACTTGGTTCCAAAAAGTGACAGCCAAGTTTTGTTCAACGGTAAGTCTGTGCCTGGTTTGCTGGGACCAGTTACCACATTACGTCATCGTTGAGAGCTGGGACCAGAGTACATGGTGTGTATATGTATGACTAGCGCTCAGTGATGACGTAAGAGAAATGGTCATCTGTGTAATCTGGTCCCACCAGATACCACATTACGTCATTGTTGAGAGCTGGGACGAGAGTACACGGTGTGTATATGTATGACTAGCTCTCAGTGATGACGTAAGATATATGGTCATCTGTGTAGTCTGGTCCCAGCAGACCAGGCACAGATTTACAAATTACAAATCACATTACAACTACATACAGAGTATGTAGTTGTAATTTGATTAGCAGTATACTGTGGTTACTTGGTTCCAAAAAGTGAAGCCAAGTTTTTTTCAACCGTAAGTCTGTGCCTGGTTTGCTGGGACCATTTACAACATTACGTCATCGTTGAGAACTGGGACCAGTTACATACGTATACACACCATGTACTCTGGTCCCAGTTCTCAACGATGACGTAATGTTGTAACTGGTCCCAGCAAACCAGGCAAAGACTTACGGTTGAAAAAAACTTGGCTTCACTTTGAAGAGACCAAGCGAAATGATTACTTGCGCGCTCTGCTTGCGCAAGTAATAATACAGAACATCAGTGCAGCATGTATTCCTATTGAGATAATGACTGGTCGAGTCATCATTGTGATGTCAGAACAGGCCAGCTCCATATGGAGATCTAGGGATTTGATGAGGTCAGATCAACATTATGGAATCAATTCTGCATTGGCCATATATGGAGCGTGTCACGAGGCATGACTGAATAACTGACTGGCGGTTGCAATAAACAATGGTTAAGGTAGATTTGACCAACCGCTGGTGGCCATTTTGAAAAATGGACACCACGCCCACCAGAGTGTGAATTTGCAATGCCCCATTATCCAGTTTTATTCAAAATATATTTATAAACACTTCTGCCAAATTTGGCAAAATGAACGATTGGTCTGATATGCTGAGCTATATGCCGCCTCACTATATTTCAATACACCAAAACTCTTGAGCTGAAATTGTCGGAGTCGTCCTGGTGGGATTTGTAGCTTCTCACGTAGCCTATATCTATTCAGTGTCAGAAACATTCCTCTATTAGAGCTGTTTGAAGAGCCTCTAAGTGTGTTGCATTCACAGTGGAGCCGTACTCTCATCCACTCCACAGTCTGCCCGCATTAACACTCCAGCCCATTCAGCTGTGATTAGAAAAGCCTCTCGGCTTCCAGAGTTTTCAATCATTTGACCATAATGAATTCCTATCACTCCCTCTCTCCCTCCTACACTCTGCTCACCACTCGTACCACCTCCCTCCCTCCCTTCTACAGCCTCTATACTACTCACCACTCGTACTCAAGAGACGCCACGAGGAGGCAGAGTGCAGAATAGAGAGATGAGAGGAGAGCAGGGCTGTCATAAAAGTGACAAGTGTTCTCTCTCACAGAACGCTTGAGGGAAAGCACAAACAGAATGATGATGAGACAGACCTACTGTATGAATGAAAATGAATGAAGGAAAAAAAGAGTGAGTGAACTTAATCTGCATATATGTCCGTACACGGACAAATGTGTCCGTGGCAATCTTGTACTGGATTACTGAATGTCAAGTCTCCAGGTTTCCTCAGAATATGTACTGTATGACTGATTTACCGACACTACTGTATATAGGTTATATGGCACATTAGGAGTCCACTAGGACACCCATAACTCTGAGAGTGTACAAGTGGTAGTTCCATTTTTTACACGCCCAGAGTTACAGACCTGTTATGGTCATTCAGGGCTATGTATTTATGGAACTTTGACAAAAATGGCCACCAGTAGCCAAAATGGCGATGACCCCTGTAATATTGATTCCAGTAAAATCCAAAATGAAAGTCTAAGGACAGGAAAAGTGTGTGGCTAAAAATGTAGGCCTACAGTAGCGGCATGAACATACACCACACAATGTGGTGAGAAGATTGCATTTAAAGGGACACTTCACCCTTTTTGCAAAAATATATATGTTAATATTTAGAAGCTTTAGAACACTTTCCTGGGGGTCTTTATGTGTGTAATATGTGGTTTTAGATATTTTAGATTGTAGCAGTGAGCCTGTTTTCTCTGATGTCATGGACACTGGGCTCACTTCCTTCCTGGACTACATGTTGTCTCAGTAAGACAGCTCTCCCCCCTATCCACAAGGAGGAGCAGTGCACCAAAAAATTATGGGAATTGTAGTCCAGGAAGGTAGTGAGACCAGTGTCCATGACATCAGAGACAACAGGCTCACTGCTACAATCTAAAATATCTAAAACCACATATTACACACATAAATACCCCCAGGAAAGTGTTCTAAAGCTTCTAAACGTCATTAACATATATTTTTTTGCAAAAAGGGTGAAGTGTCCCTTTAAAGATCCATTCATTTATTTGCTATATTGAAACAACATGAGTCTTAAAGTATAATGGTATAGGTAGGGGACAGGGTGTGCATGCAATATAGAATTCTGAAGTCCTGACGTAACTCGCTCATTCTCTGGTTCACAAAAATAATGTTTCTATGGTATCTTAGAATAGTTAATAAGATAATTTGTGGTCCAAAAATAAACAAACTGACCTGGCGATATATTGTCAGGGAGGTGGTTCTGTATCATTTACGATAGTCAGTCATTCATATTTGAGTCTCTTTTGTGTGTAGTTCAATGTTTGTTTAAAAACGCCACATTAACTAAAAGTAACCAACATTACGAGCCTTGCTCTATGCTGCTCGGCTGTCAATCCTTCATAAATGGATAGATGACAGCCCTCCTAGTGTTATATTATGGTTTTAAAAAGTGCTACGCTTAATGCCATTGGAGAGGCTCTCATGTGTCCTACGGGGCAACATGGCCGAATTCGTCGAAGCATGGCTGCCATTGGCGCCTCATATAGGGGATGTGTGGTCATGTGTATTGGAATGACCGAGGAGGCCAGTTAGATGACATATCAATTGGAAGGCAGGGGTCCGATTTGGGGTCAGAGATGTTGGTGGCAGCAGCTATATTGTGATGTCTAAGATACTCAATTTGGTGTGAAACTGTGAATACTTATGTATTGTATGTATTATATACTTTCTACCCTTATGCCCCTTTGGCATATGTATTTTATGATTTGCATATACTTTTAGTTTTTATGTTATTTTACTGTCAACCCATTTGGGATCATGGTTGATCTTATAAATGTCTTATAGATCTTGCGCTAGCCCCTCATATCCAACGTTTAGTGTATGTTCACAAACTTTGTCCTACACAAACATGATATCCCCTTTGACGATGAATGGAGCATTTTACATCATAGTGTGTGAGCAAATAGGCATAGGCCTATGTCTATTTTTGTCCTATACATAAACATTATATCCCCATTGACAATGAATGGAGAGTTTTAAACCATAGAGTCTGAGCAAATAGGCATAGTGTCTATTTTATGTCATGCTGATGCACAATGATAAGAGCGCCCCTGACCTCACTTCACACAGGTGTGATTTTTCTTAACTTACAACAATGTTGGTCACTGTATATCAACGGTCTACCAAAGTTCAGCATCACTTTATAAATCAGACATGGTTCTGCCTTTTAAAGAGCGACATACACCACATGTCCCTTTGCAGTGTCACCATCCTATTAGCTACAAAAAGTGGTTGGATGAACCAAAGTCTCAGATTCTCTCATTGGCCTCTTCATCACTGTCTTGCAGAGATGATACAGACAGCACTGTAGTGATGACCTTTCACCGGTGTCACTAAGTCAGTGTTTCCACAGGCAGCCCTGTGGCCAGCACTGTACTGTCCCTGTCACCTAGAATCAGCTGACCAGAGTCTGAGCACAAAGCTGCCAGCTACATCTTGTCTGGACCGTACTGTACTTTATGCATCTAGACTACCATTGACATAGTCTGTGGATATGAGTGGGGAAGCCGCAAATATTACTGTGTACTGCTACACTGTGTTAGTTCCGTCGACTCAAACTATGACCAGAAATGTTGTCCTTTATTCACTGACTGAAAACAAAATCAAAAGCTAAATGACTGAGCGTAAAACTAATACTAAATATATTGACATTGTCATTAAATAAAAATGTTAGGGAAGGTCTAGCAGAGAAGAGATCCAGAAAAACTAAAAGACAAGTCATGTTTTGTTTATGAAGACCTGCCTGTAGAAATAAAAAGGGATGGGGAAGGGAAACACACATACTGTACATTCTGTCAATGAGCATCATGAAGATCCCAGCCACCTCAGGCCTCACTCAGAACATGTGTGTCTTGTCTGTGTTTGATGAGCGCCCCAATGCTTTTCCAATGGAATGCACATGTTTTGATCAAACATTTTAGTTTGATGGGCAGAACACAGCACTGCCTGCCTGCCTGCCTGCCTGCCTGCCTGCCTCCTGCCTGCCTGCCTGCCTGCCTGCCTGCCTGCCTGCCTGCCTGCCTGCCTGCCTGCCTGCCTGCCTGCCTGCCTGCTTATGTGTGTCTTTGGAAACCATCTCTTCTGCCCCTCTGCACTGTTCATCAGGCTAAAGACATAATATTTCTGGAGCCGCTTTTGTAATGATGTTTCATCTGGAGCCTCCTGGGCATGCTCTATTTGTTTCAGCTCGCTTTATTCTCAACACACACACACACACACACACACACACACACACACACACACACACACGCACATGCAGCAAATGGCCTGTCTTTCTGAACGCGCCCCCACTCTGTCATCTGTGTGATATTGTTCCTCCTCTACTCTCATTCCATTAGTCAGGGCTTTTCTAGACCCTGGCAGAAGAAATCCATTTCCTCCATTTCTCCCCCAGTACTCCCCCCCCCCCCCCCCCCCCCCAGTGGCCTCATCATCCCCCCTCTCTCCCCCCAAGCTAATGTTTTTTAATTCAATCCCAGCAATCCATATCTGAGCACCCATTTCTGTCTCTCGCTCTCTTCAGAGGGTGTGTGTGTGTGTGTGTGTGAGAGAGAGAGAGAGAGAGAGAGAGAGACCCCTCAAACCTTAGGCTCATGCCTGGCCTGTGTCGATAAGAGCAACAATGTTTTTTCCTCCACACCATACCAGATGAATGGCACGCACGCACACATGCACGCACACTCGCACAGTCTCTCACACACACACACACACACACACACACACACACACACACACACACACACACACACACCTTTTCAGCTCACAACACAGCACTTCGAATGTGGCTAATTGGTTAGTTGACTATAGTACAAAGCAGAGAAGAGGAGAGGAAAGGAGAGGTGGGGAAGATGTTGCCTCCCTCCATCTTGTGTCTGAGCGGAGCTGTGCATGGAGTTATATAATATATAGCACACCTGGCTCTGTCTCACCTCTTCTGTATGCCTGTCTCACCTCTTCTGTATGCCTGTCTCGCCTCGTCTGTATGCCTGTCTCACCTCTTCTGTATGCCTGTCTCACCTCTTCTGTATGCCTGTCTCACCTCTTCTGTATGCCTGTCTCACCTCTTCTGTATGCCTGTCTCACTTCTTCTGTATGCCTGTCTCACCTCTTCTGTATGCCTGTCTCACCTCTTCTGTATGCCTGTCTCACCTCTTCTGTATGCCTGTCTCACCTCTTCTGTATGCCTGTCTCGCCTCGTCTGTATATGCCTGTCTCACCTCTTCTGTATGCCTGTCTCGCCTCGTCTGTATGCCTGTCTCACCTCGTCTGTATGCCTGTCTCACCTCGTCTGTACATCTCTGAAGCAACAGAGCTGTCTGTCAGCCGGGACAGAGGAAGTGCATGTGCGTGTACGTACGTACGCGTACGTGCGTGCATGCGTGCGTGCGTGCGTGCAACAATGCTTGTGAACCGAACAGCTCTGTGGCTAATCAAAGACCTGGGCGAGTGACCCTAAGCACTGGAGTAGGTGACCCCATGCACTTTTTTATATTTGGCAGCTTGGGCCATGTCCCCAGGCTAGTGGTCAGAGGCTTGAGGATTATGGGGTTGTCCAAGTGTAAAGCAAAGCATCTCCTCCATTATAACAGTCAGTCTATTTGGAGGAGAAGGTGCTTTTTGTACCCATGATTTTTTTTCTCCCAGGTGTAATATGACTGAAGTGTTGTTGGCTATGAATAAGTTCATGTGCATATGTTGCTTTTCTGTACATTTAGGGCTTGTTAATTTGTTTGGACTCAAGCACTGAGACACATGATGTTCCGTGGGTGTGCGTGCATGCACGGCCATGTGTTTCTAGACTTGAGTGCTCACAGTGCCTGATCAGGCTCCAGTGCAGATCAAACTCAATAAATTGTGCTCAATGTGTTTTCATGAATTAATAAAAGGCACTTCTGCAGCTCGAGTTGACAGACAACTAAGGGAAATAATAATGGAGGGACCGGATATGAAGGAAAGCAAAGAGAGGAAAGGATGAGGCCTCAAGAGCCAGAAAGAATGTTGTAGTAGGCTACTCGAGTCCGGTCTCTGTCATAAGTCTGGTCTCTGTCATAAGTCTGGTCTCTGTCATAAGTCTGGTCTCTGTCATAAGTCCGGTCTCAATTCCAGTCTCGAGTCTGGTCTTGGTGGGACTCAGGATTCTTCCCCCACCGAGTCCACTCAAGTCACAATGCAATGAAATTATTTTATTAGCGTATACCCATATTATGAGCAGCCCGTTCACATTAACATTATAAGACATGTAACATCTGATGTAACATCTGACATGATGGATGATGTAACATCTGACATGATGGATGATGTAACATCTGACATGATGGATGATGTAACATCTGACATGATGGATGATGTAACATCTGACATGATGGATGATGTAACATCTGACATGATGGATGATGTAACATCTGACATGATGGATGATGTAACATCTGACATGATGGAGGATGTAACATCCGACATGATGGAGGATGTAACATCTGACATGATGGATGATGTAACATCTGACATGATGGATGATGTAACATCTGACATGATGGATGATGTAACATCTGACATGATGGAGGATGTAACATCTGACATGATGGATGATGTAACATCTGACATGATGGATGATGTAACATCTGACATGATGGAGGATGTAACATCTGACATGATGGATGATGTAACATCTGACATGTAACATCTGACATGATGGAGGATGTAACATCTGACATGATGGATGATGTAACATCTGACATGATGGAGGATGTAACATCTGACATGATGGAGGATGTAACATCTGACATGATGGAGGATGTAACATCTGACATGATGGAGGATGTAACATCTGACATGATGGATGATGTAACATCTGACATGATGGATGATGTAACATCTGACATGATGGAGGATGTAACATCTGACATGATGGATGATGTAACATCTGACATGTAATATCTGACATGATGGAGGATGTAACATCTGACATGATGGATGATGTAACATCTGACATGATGGAGGATGTAACATCTGACATGATGGAGGATGTAACATCTGACATGATGGAGGATGTAACATCTGACATGATGGAGGATGTAACATCTGACATGATGGAGGATGTAACATCTGACATGATGGAGGATGTAACATCTGACATGATGGAGGATGTAACATCTGACATGATGGATGATGTAACATCTGACATGATGGAGGATGTAACATCTGACATGATGGAGGATGTAACATCCGACATGATGGATGATGTAACATCCGACATGATGGATGATGTAACATCCGACATGATGGATGATGTAACATCCGACATGATGGATGATGTAACATCCGACATGATGGATGATGTAACATCCGACATGATGGATGATGTAACATCCGACATGATGGATGATGTAACATCCGACATGATGGATGATGTAACATCTGACATGATGGATGATGTAACATCTGACATGATGGAGGATGTAACATCTGACATGATGGATGATGTAACATCTGACATGATGGATGATGTAACATCTGACATGATGGATGATGTAACATCTGACATGATGGATGATGTAACATCTGACATGATGGATGATGTAACATCTGACATGATGGATGATGTAACATCTGACATGATGGAGGATGTAACATCTGACATGATGGAGGATGTAACATCTGACATGATGGATGATGTAACATCTGACATGATGGATGATGTAACATGCAACATGATGGATGATGGATATTATTGTTACTTGCCCTTACCCGTTGTGATATATTGCCCCCCCATAAATATTGTGATATTTATTGTGCATGCGAACACTGATGACGCCACAGGCGGGTGTGGCAAACGAATGATTGACACTGATTGCAGGCATTGAATCAGGTGGCGACTAGAGGACGCCAGTATAAAAGTGACACTTAGACGGTTGTGTGTCGTTGGAGCCCACGTCTTGTGAAGCGGCACTCTGGGTACGGGAGGGGCCGTTCGCAAGTGTTGTAGTCTTGCCGACGGTGAAGACAGGTAGTGAGGGGGAACTAGCTGTCATATCGTAGCAGGAGGGGAGACTACACCTGCGGTCTCCTGTAGTTAGACAGAGGGGCTTTAGAGAGTGTGTGCTCACTTTGCTCCTCCACGATCTGCAACGGACTGAACGTTAACTTGTCCAAGTCACGACGTCCGACACGTATCTCCCCGGGGAGTTGGACGGCGTCACAAGCAAAGACCCCGGGGGAGGGTCCGCCACCACGGCGAGTTAAGTACCCAGATAAAAGCATTGTATCGTGTATTGTAAGCTATGTGCACTGATTATGTCAGAGACATTGTATTGTGTAGGCCTACACTGATTATTTAAGCGACATTGCATTGTGTACACTGATTATTTAAGAGACATTGTATTTATACAGACAGTTGATATAGCTACTTGGTTTTAATAGGGGGTTCATTTATTACTGTATTCATTATATTCTGCATACTAGGCCTACATTGTTGTCTGCGGTGCTTCCAGGGCTGATATTTACAGAGTATAGAAAACCCGCATTTATTACAATATCTTTAATTGCAGTTCATTAAGAAAAATACTTACCCTTGTGGCCGCGGGGGGTACTGCGCCCTGGGTGCGTTTTCGCATTTTTAATTCACTAATACATTCATTATTCATTTATAATTTGTTAAATTGGAAAAAGGGCTTCGTTAAGACCTCCATATTATTATGGTCAATGCCTCTGTGAAAAGTGTGATTGGTGCAGGCGGTGAGGAGATACGGCGGTGTTTCTGACAGACATTCAGACATTGAGTTAATTGTAGTATGATTATTATTAGAACTAAATCAAGTCATCACATGGGTGCGCGTGGGTGTCACAGACGGAAAATAGCCTGTGCGTGTACATCTGTGTGTTTGTGCGTGCGTGCGTGTACGTGTGCATACATGCATTCTTTCTCCTGGCCTAGAGCAGTGATGGAGAGGTGACCCTGCTGAGGTAATAATGTGTGGGGGATTACAATGTGATGGAACAGAGACACAAGGGTGCTCTCCTCTCCTGCACACGCTAATGACAGCTTGTTGCCACTGGGTTGGCTATACAAGGCCCACTTTCATTTCATTTCAACCCTTATTTTGTTCTCGGAGAACACACCGAGGGCTGGGACCGTCTTTTTCAGCGGTGCCGAGATTACAACACATCAATAATGTGTGTGTGTGGGGGGGGGGGGGGGGGGACAAAGGAAAACAAAACATAGATATGTAAAGTAAATTCATGGTAATAAAGGAACATTACAGTGATCAACATCAATTAAAACAGGTACAGTTAATATTTACCAACGTTGATATATCCAGTTCAAAGCGATATAGAGAAGGAAGAGAGCTGTATACTTTAGTGAAGTCTGTAAGGTGTTCCAAGTGTGTGGAGCAGAGCACTTGAAAGCAGATTTTCCAGATGTAGTGGAGGTATGTATGGTGTCAAACATCAAGTAATCTTGAGAGCGTGTATGATAAGAAATAGTTTTCCATTGTAAAAGAGAGTTTAAATATGAAAGTGAACTAGTAGAGCTTTATAGACAAATAATAAACAGTGTTGGTCTCTACTTGTCGCAAGGGAGGGTCAACCAACCTTATTGTACAGTATGCAATGATGGGTGATAGCTGTCGCCTGTTATAAATCTGAGGGCAGAATGATAAACTAGGTCCAAGATTTTAAGTGTGGTAGCTGATGCGTTTCTGTATGTCCCTGTAGTCAAAAGCAGAGACGAAAAGTGCTTCAATTAGTAGGCCAAGGAAAGCAGTATCTGTTTTGGTTTAAAAAAAAAAAGCCAAGCTTCATTCGCAATTTCTTTGTTAAAACGTGTGTGTATTAAAAGTAAGTTTCTCGTCCAGGCAGATCCCGAGGTATTTATACTACGGTACTCGTTCAATGGTGGTGCCATTTGAGGTGTATAGCTGAGGATAATTTTCATTTAAAACTCTTCCCTTTGTGAAAAACATAAATTTGGTCTTTTCAGCATTTAAAACCAGTTTTAGATCCAGCAATGATTTCTGGAAAACATCAAAGGCAAGTTGCAAAAGTATATGGCTTCTATGGCAAAGGACAATCAACAGTGTATGACAAGATGGTAAAGAGCTCTATGGCCCAGCAGCAGCTCTCACACCCATAGCAAAGCAAAATCGTGAATGAGACCTAATTTATGTATCATTTATAACTCCTAGATAAAAATGAGCACCAGTCGAGACCAAAGTGTAGTTTCTCATCCTTCTCAATTATGACTCCTGAGAAATAGACACTGTTTAGTCTCACAGTGAGACTAACAGGTGAGTTCTCAAAATTGTCTTCTCTTTTAAAAGGTCTCAGCTCAGTCTCTCAGTGATCACTGTTTGAGTTCTCAAAATTGTCTTACCGGATTCTCTTTTTTAGAGTCTCAGCAGGAGAGCAATGCAAGCTCTCAGAAGTGTCTCAATATGATATCAACAATTTTGACGCACTACCTCAGTTATGTCTCAGTGAGAGATATACCTGGGTCACATTGGTCAGTCTCACAGTGATCCCTATGTGAGTTCTCAGTACAAGCTCTCGAAAGAGTGTCAAATGATACCTTGATGTATCAGTTTATCACAGACCAATCAAATGCCTATTTAAGAATGTTAAAAGCAATCAATTCAGGCTGTATCAGCTATACTTTATTTCAACCGTAGGTCGCAGATTACTATGAAAACCTGCCAAACATTTCAGTCCGTCCGTCCGTCCGTCCGTCAGTCAACCCGTCATGCCACCGTAAACGGTGCATTTATATAGCGCCTTTGTCCAAGGCGATTTACATAGATTAGATTGTGCATTACATTCACCCAATCACACACTAATTGTGGCTGCAGCCATGCAAGGCACCAACCAGCACATCAGGAGCATTTTGGGGTTCAGTGTCTTGCCCAAGGACACTTCGATATGTAGACAGGAGGAGCCGGGATTCAAACCGCCGCCTTAATTACTTATACTTAAATACACTTCACCCCTTTTGCAACCAAATCTTATTTTAATTATGTTTGGTAGGTTTTTATGCGTTTTTAGTATTTCAAAGTGTCCATGATGTCATGGACACTTCCTACCTTCCTTCCTACCTGACTGTTGTTAATACAGTAAAATAATGGTGACACAGCTTTCAGTGACTGTTATGACTTCCAAAATGTCATCCTGTAGGCCGACAACTAAATGTTAATTTTTTTCCCCCCTGTCATTTCAGAACGTGAAGCTGACAAGGCGACGTCGGTATTGAAGGTACAAACTCTATGCTGTTGTTGCCACTGCTGGGTGCTGTTGGCAGTGAAGGTTAGTAATGAACCTTTTGATTCCTGATGCTTGTGTATGTGGGCTACATGCTACAATACCGTAGGTTGTCAATCGCACCGTGTATCATTTCACGTCATTTGTGTATAATGCCACTCTACATCACATGCCGCTATGTGATTGATTTATTTAACATAATTTACGGGTAAAGCTTTCACGTCATATGTATGTTCTGTTCTAGTGATTCTGTACTGTTTTCTGTGTCGAGTTTCTATTGTCTTCTTTGCTTTTAATAAAGTTAAATTTGTTTTGGTTGTCTCAGGGGAAAAAAACACTAAAGTATTTTATTTATTTCTTCTTGCCTATCTATTGCCCTAGTTCCTCACTAGTGGACTGTGTACAAATGTGATGTGACTTATGTCCGGTATCATTATGGTAGCATGTAGCCTGCTTAACACTGTTTACAGCCTTCTATGCTGTAGATCTGTCCAAACTAACAGGAAGAAAATTATGGCAGATTTTCTTCCTTGGTTGGTTTGTATTGTTTAGTGCCGATATTGAAGGTAAGTGGGCATAGTTTATCTTCTCATCTTCTCTTCTATTCTTTGCTTTAATAAAGTTATTGGTTTTTGTGATCTCAGAGTTTTTAATCGCATCTTGCTTTATTTTTTATATGTAATTTCTTTCTTGCCTATCTATCACTAGTGTATGTGGTGTGTGGGTCGTGTCTCGCATACAGTTTCTAATCATTTGATTGGAGCTGTATCGTTTCACGTCATTTGTGTTGCGTCATTTGCCAGTAAAGCGCCATCACGTCAGTTCACATCAGATATGAACACAGGCCGGTATGTGATGTGCATTTATGTGATATTTTGATGTGATATTTCACAAATTGCGGCTAGCTCGTCACACGCCATACACTTTGTTCATTGCTCTTGTGTTCTAATGTCATCCTCAGTGTTGTATGTTGTGTTCTCATGTTCATAGTGTTGCTGTATTGCTGACAAATACTGGGGTCCAAATAATGCTTCTGCCATTGCATAATTTGCACCTAGTATAATTTGTCAATCGTCCACAAATGGCATAAATTGTAATGTATATTTAAATGTGGGCAATTCTTTTGAAAACACTTTACATGTCGCTTTTAAAATAAAAATGTGGGACAACTGGCCACAAACCTAAGGCCAACTGCTTGGGCGGAGACCAAGAATCTTTTTGTTGTTCATGTTCATAAAGCGTTCTAAGTGCTTAAAGTGAGAAGTCCAGCAGCAAACCTCTAGGTCATAAGACTATTGTTGGTGCTATATTATCAGATCCAATTTGTGAGTAAAGCTTCATCAAGTAAGCCCACATCACATATGAACACAGGCCCGGTATGTGATGTGTGTTTATGTCTCGTATCATTTCACATTGGTGAGTAAGGCTTCATCACATCATCCCCACATCACATGATGAACTTAGGGTTAGGGCTAGGGTTAGGTATGTGATGTGGATTGATGTGATGTATGTCTTTTATAATGTGCGAGTGAAGCTTCATTGTGTCAGTTCACATTATGTGGTGTGTATTGATGTGATTTATTTATGCTGCCATTTGCAGCTAAAACTTAATTCATGCCAGTCAGTAGGCGAGGCATTGATGATGGGCCTATGACCCAAAGGTTTTCTGTTGCACTTTTCACTTTTAGCACTTTGCAGCACTTTATGAGCACAAAAAGAAAATATTTTCTTAGTTTATGTCTGAGGAGTTTTCCTTAAGGAATTTGTCTTCTTCTGGATTTCAATTGTATAAAAACATAAAACATAATCATGGCTATCATTTATAGTCCGTTATGATTCAAATTGTTATGAATGTGATTGCTTTTGGACCTGTAAATTACAACAAAACCAACTAAGGCACTGGTGTGGTACTACTGGTTTACCAGAATGGGGTTCAACTCCCTGCGGTGCACTCTTTGTTTTTACATGGTTCATTTTCTGCTCATTGTGTTTCCCTTTCATAGCGGTTCTTTACTGTGTTTGTACTCTCTACAGTTGGGTTACAAGCCCGAAGGGACTCTTGGTCCCTTATTTTTCTCTTCTCCTTCCACCAAAAATGGCAGTTCTGGCTGAACCGTTCTGTCGGGTTTTCGTGAAACTATTTGACTGAGACTGCCTTTGGATTTTTTCATGTCCTATGAAAGCAGGGAATCATGGCTTAAAATTTATGTATCTGGTGTGCCCCTCCAGTTTTGGAGATATGGCTTATAGAGTAGGCCTAATGTCTTGTAGAAAACAGAGTTGAGAAAAGGGGCTTGAAAGGATCACTTCTGTGGTCTCTAGCATTACATGTTTAAGCATTTTCATATTTACATGTTGATTTCAGCTCTGACACTTATTTCAGACATACTCTAGTCTAGCCTGTGCTATTGACTCATTTTGAAGAAAAGTTTTCCTCTTCTGGTGAAAAGATGGAAAAGCAGGCTCTGACTATTGGCCCCGATTTCTGATCGGGACAACCTCTAGAGCAGGGGTCTGCAACCTTTTTGAAACAAAGTGCCATGTTTTTAGTTTCTGGATAGTCAGTGTGTCACTTTAATGACACCACACCACAGTTCCAACATGTTTTGATTGTCCATGAATATAACCTTTTCCCTTGTTAAATATTCTTTCACATATATATAATGATCATTAGACTCAGAGCATAGGCCTCCTATCTCCCTCCCCCAGTCTGAGTTCACAGTTTTAATGAATGTAGAATGATGTGCAGGATGTAATTTGCATACAAATATGAGTGAATTAATTTATTTGATTACATTTTTTTTATGCCAGTGTGCCAGTGATCACCCTCCTTTGTGCCAAGGTTGGCACCAGTGCCAAAGGTTGCCTACCCCTGCTCTAGAGGGCAATGCCAAACGGTGAGGACGCGAAGCCCACAACCATTGGCCAATGGGTGGCCCTATAGCACTCAACTGAAAATTGATCTGTCGCTTTGACAAGTAAAGCTCCCCCCTCAGATATTCATGGTTTCATGTTGTGGATCATTGTAACTGGTGTCTTTGTGGTTGATTGATCAAGTACATTATTAATGGGTTCACCTTTGTTTTGCAAGTGTGCCTATCACTCAGAAGTGTGAGGATTTCATCTCAGTGAGGGGCCACAGTCTCTACATTCCTTAATTCCATGCCGCTCTTCCGTTGATGACTCATCTCCCCACACTCCCTGCCTTATTACAGACTAAGAGCGTCACTCTGTCTCTATCGTTGAACGAGAGGATCACTTTAGTGCACAAACCGTAATGAAATTGTGAGTAGGGGTTACAAAACATAGAGTATGCATATCCCAATCAAACAAGTGTATGAGGTCCTTGGCACAGTGCAGACAATATTTTGTAAATAGACAAAGAAAATACTCACAAACTGGGTAGTTGCGAGCGACTATCCACTGTGCAGTTATCGTTTTTTATTTAAGATTGTAAGATTGAAAGGTTGCATGCTGCATTGTTTTTAAAGGATCTGTTCTATCGATCTAAGAGAAGATACCTGGCTGATACACAATGACTACATTTTCTATACATTCATTTCTGGAAGCAGTTTGCCTGCCTACGTATGGTGTTCTAAACAAGAAGTTAAAGCATGTGGCATTTTAGGTTTAGTAGATTGAATAGAAGATGACTGTTAAAACCAATCTGGGAACCCATTTGCAAAGAAAAAGGAAAAACTGCACTCTGCTGTTTGAGTGGTGCAACCACTCCAAGGAACAGCCGGAGCTTAGTGTCTATGGGGTGGTTGACTTACACTGTAGGAGCTTGGTGTCTATGAGCAGTTCCAGGGACAGAAAGACCACCAGCAGCAGGACACAGGCCACCAGGACACAGTTGAAGCCAGCACTGAGCAGACAGACCTGCCACAGGGACACCCTGTGACCACAGCACGGCTTCAGCCAGTTGGACCTGCACAGTCAGGGACACACAGCACAGTACATTTAATTTTTTTTGCCATTTAGGTTAGGAGATGCTAGGGCTGCAGTGTTGACCTTTAGAAGTAGGTAGAACAATAGTTCTTTGTATACACAGGACAGGTAATCTATGGAGACAAGAAGCATGTGCTGCCAAGTAGAAGAGAATGAAGAAAAAATAATGAATCTGTCTCCCTCCAGATGGAGATAGCCTACGGCAGTGGTAACCAACCTTTTCAAGCCCAAGAGCCCATTTTATTCCCAATTGTAAGCCAAGATCTACCACTAAAACGTGTTAGAAAAAACACTTGTTTTTTTGCTATTTCTGACTATTTCTGACTAAACTGATTCAATGACTAAAGCTTAAATTAGAATAAATTCTTATAGTAAGTTATATTATCAATGTCAAATAATATTAAGACAAATGTATTAGAAATAAAAAATATTAGGACAGGAAATACAAAAAAAATATTAGGACAGGAAATACAAATAAACTTCTTTGTTGAGTTTTTTTTAAATAAAACAAAATGCAAAGGACATGAATTGCTTTTACAGCACAATATTTGCACAACACTGCCTCCACACCAACTACTTGGCGTATCTAGTGCTCCACCCCACACTGAAGCACCACCCCTCACCACTGGGACAGATTGGGAGTGGTGGGTGGTCGCTGTCGTCCTGTCTCTCCCAACACACCTACCGCTACCAGTTGAAGAGGACGAGGAAGTTGAGAGTGAGGAGGAGGAGGAGGATGCACAGAGGAGAAAGGTGGAGTCATCTGAATCTGATGATTCAGAAACCAGTGACACAGAATGCTATCTGACTCATGTGTTTTGTGTCTGTAAAAATTACAACCCCCAAATAGATTGCTTTCCTATTCAAAAGTAATGTTTTCACTGTAGCCTACTGGATGACGGCCATCTTGAATTCCGGGGCCAAAACGAGTTCTGGAATCCTCATGGTTGACTTATATGGTAAAGTGTCTTCATACATGATTCTAGGTCATCTAAAGTTCATTTGGCGCCGGACGCCATTTTGTATTTGACCCTCTAGCCTCTAGCAAAAAATGGAGAGACAGCGAGATCAATTCGTGGCGGTGACGACTCGCCACGACCTATTTTTTTACGCCATGACGTATTCTTCATTATCCGCCATGGCAGAACAAAATCCGCCGTGGCGAGTACAGAATCCGCCATGGCGGCGACTCGCCACGACCTATTTTTTTACGCCATGACGTATTCTTCATTATCCGCCGTGGCGAGTACAGAATCCGCCATTGTTTATTTTTTTTTTGCGTGCCGTGGTGCAGGTTTTATTGTCCTAGTAGTACTATTCTCGGAATTATTTCATCCTCTTGTAGCGTAACGGTTAGCGCTCTCGCCCCTATAGTCAAGGCACTGTGCCGGGCCAGGTTCGATTCTTGCAAAAAACAAACTTTTTTTTTTTAAAGTTATTTTTTTACCCGTACATACAGTGTGTGTGCGTGCGTGCGTATACAGTGTGCGTGCGTGTATGCGTGCGTGCGTATACAGTGTGTGTGTGTGTGTGTGTGTGTGTGCGTGCGTGCTTCATCGTATTTATTATTATTATTATTATTATTAATATGCAGGTAATAATAATAAATACGATGAAGCACGCACGCACGCATATACAGTGTGTGTGCGTGCGTGCGTATACAGTGTGCGTGCGTGTATGCGTGCGTATACAGTGTGTGTGTGCGTGCGTGCGTGCGTGCGTGCTTCATCGTATTTATTATTATTACCTGCATATTAATAATAATAATAATAATAATAAATACGATGAAGCACGCACGCACACACACTGTATACGCACGCACGCATACACGCACGCACACTGTATACGCACGCACGCACACACACTGTATGTACGGGTAAAAAAATAACTTAAAAAAAAAAAAGTTTGTTTTTTGCAAGAATCGAACCTGGCCCGGCACAGTGCCTTGACTATAAGGGCGAGAGCGCTAACCGTTACGCTACAAGAGGATGAAATAATTCCGAGAATAGTACTACTAGGACAATAAAACCTGCACCACGGCACGCAAAAAAAAAATAAACAATGGCGGATTCTGTACTCGCCACGGCGGATAATGAAGAATACGTCATGGCGTAAAAAAAATAGGTCGTGGCGAGTCACCGCCATGGCGGATTCTGTACTCGCCACGGCGGATTTTGTTCTGCCATGGCGGATAATGAAGATTACGTCATGGCGTAAAAAAATAGGTCGTGGCGAGTCGCTGCCGCCACGAATTGATCTCGCTCCACCTGAAAAAATGCTAGGATTTTTGCGAGGGGGGCTAAATCTTTTACAAAGGGTCCATGATTTTGTTGGATATTGCGGATTGAGTTTGTAATCTGCACTTTAACGAGGTTCTTATAATTTATACTAGCTGCACTAAGTGGTATTTTAATTTCTCAGAGCCCTATGGTTAAATAAAACACACTTGACACTATCTTTAACACAGCGTGCGATTTCCATGACATTATGCACACACATTCCCACTAGGCCGAGGAAGAAATGCCACATGATCTGCCAGTTATAGCGTGGAGAGTAGGTGACTCCATGCACTGGAGAGTAGGTGACTCCATGCACTGGAGAGTAGGTGACTCCATGCACTGGAGAGTAGGTGACTCCATGCACTGGAGAGTAGGTGACTCCATGCACTGGAGAGTAGGTGACCCCATGCACTGGAGAGTAGGTGACCCCATGCACTGGAGAGTAGGTGACCCCATGCACTGGAGAGTAGGTGACCCCATGCACTGGAGAGTAGGTGACTCCATGCACTGGAGAGTAGGTGACCCCATGCACTGGAGAGTAGGTGACCCCATGCACTGATGCACTGGAGAGTAGGTGACCCCATGCACTGGAGAGTAGGTGACCCCATGCACTGGAGAGTAGGTGACCCCATGCACTGGAGAGTAGGTGACTCCATGCACTGGAGAGTAGGTGACCCCATGCACTGGAGAGTAGGTGACCCCATGCACTGGAGAGTAGGTGACCCCATGCACTGGAGAGTAGGTGACCCCATGCACTGGAGAGTAGGTGACCCCATGCACTGGAGAGTAGGTGACTCCATGCACTGGAGAGTAGGTGACCCCATGCACTGGAGAGTAGGTGACCCCATGCACTGGAGAGTAGGTGACCCCATGCACTGGAGAGTAGGTGACCCCATGCACTGGAGAGTAGGTGACCCCATGCACTGGTGGGTAGGTGACCCCATGCACTGGAGAGTAGGTGACCCCATGCACTGGAGAGTAGGTGACCCCATGCACTGGTGGGTAGGTGACCCCATGCACTGCGGAGAGTAGGTGACCCCATGCACTGGTGGGTATGTGACCCCATGCACTGGTGGGTATGTGACCCCATGCACTGGTGGGTATGTGACCCCATGCACTGGTGGGTATGTGACCCCATGAGCTGGTGGGTAGATGACCCCATGAGCTGGTGGGTAGATGACTCCATGCACTGGTGGGTAGGTGACCCCATGCACTGGTAGGTAGGTGACCCCATGCACTGGTGGGTATGTGACCCCATGCACTTGTGGGTGGGTGACCCCATGCACTGGTGGGTATGTGACCCCATGCACTTGTGGGTGGGTGACCCCATGCACTGGTGGGTAGGTGACCCCATGCACTGGTGAAGTCAGGCTCGCAGGGACCCATGGCCATAATTATTATGCCAGTCAACATGAGGAAGTCCCTTCAGAGCTCAAAAACAAATGCGAGAGGGTGTTATTGACGTATTTTATTATGACAGAAGCCAGCAGTAATGAATTGGGATTAACACTATAGGATTCAGCATCCCGCCTTTATGGTCAAATGTAATGTAAATGTAATGTCATTGTCAGCAAGATTCAGTTCAGTTCAGTTCAGTTCAGTTTATTTTCGGAAGGAGGACATACATTCATACATTGCACACAGATTCCAACATTTTTCATATTCATTATTATTATTATTTTTTATATATGTTTTTTTTTTTTTTTTTTTTTTTTTTTAGTGTCCATAGGTCCTGTCCGTTCCGAAAAAGGGTTAGGGAGAAGCCATAGGCTTGTCGTGCCCTACCCCTGGAGTCCATTTGTTTACTTGTAGCAGGCCGTGCCTGCTTACACATTGCATAATTACATTCATGCTGTCCTTATGTATGTACATTCATCTACACACATTCATATATACATATATATATTACATACAACATACATACATGGACACATCCATATACTAATAACTGTAAATAACAACAATGACAGTAGCAACAATAACAGTAGTAATAATGGTATAATATATATCTATATATAATATACAGCACACCTGCAGCATACAATATTATATTATACATACGTACAATATATATATATATACATATATATGCAAACCGTATAACACATACAATTTGTGGTGTGGTTTACCAATAGTGGTCTACCAATAATATGTAATATCTTATATATAATAATAATATATAATAATAATATTAATAACTTATATATTTCATAATGTATGGTATACTATAGTAATAAGACTATATAATTATATAGTACAGTCCGTCCTGTTTCCCCTTTTGTGATGCCATTAGTGCTCTTTACTTCTGTATTTATCGAAGATAGTTTTTTTTACTCTAGTTTTGAATTGGTTTATGTTTCCACAGTGCTTTAGTTCATCCTCCAGCTCATTCCACAGTGTGACTCCGTAAGAGGAGATGCTCCTTGTTTTTAAGTTTGTGCGCATCACAGGTTTCTTGAAATTAAGTGGTCCTCTTAGGTTGTATCCCCCTTCCTTATCGAGAAATTTGTCCTGTACATTTACCGGTAGTTGCTTATATCTTGCTTTGTACATGATTTGTAGAATTTTTACATTGACCATATCTGTGAACTTCAGGAGGTGTGATTGTATGAACAGTGGGTGTGTGTGGTCCCGGTATCCTGCATTGTTTATTACTCTTAGTGCTCTCTTTTGTAGTATAATCAGTGGATTTATGGTTGATTGGTAGGTGTTTCCCCATACCTCAGAGCAATAGTTCAGGTAGGGTAGGATCATTGCGCAGTACAGCGTGTGCAATGAGCTGGGGTTGAGAAGGTGCCTTGCCCTATTTATAACCGAGATGCTCTTTGCCATCTTGTTCCCCACATATTTTATATGGGGTCTCCAGCAGAGCCTATGGTCTAGGATCACTCCCAAGAATTTGTTTTCATAAACTCTTTCTATTTTGTTATTATCTATAATCAGCTGGATATCTATTTGTAATTGGCGGTTTCCGAATACCATACATTTTGTTTTACTTAAGTTTAAGGATAGTTTATTTCTATCGAACCAGAGTTTGTATTTATTCATTTCTGTTGTTAAGACCATCATGAGCTGCTGGATGTCCTCCCCTGCGCAGAACATGTTCGTGTCATCGGCAAATAGTACGCACTTTAGTACACTAGACACAGAGCAAAGATCATTGATATATAAATTGAATAGTTTGGGACCCAGTACGGACCCCTGAGGGACGCCACACATTATTTTCATGCTACTGGATTTACGGTCTCCTAGTTGAACAATTTGTTCTCTGTCTTTTATGTAGCTTTCAAGCCATTTTGACACAACACCTCTGATACCATACTTTGACATTTTCCTTATGAGGATATTATGATCAATTGTGTCAAATGCTTTCTTAAGGTCTACAAAGACTCCGACTGTGTACAGTTTTTTATCTATGTTTTTTATTATCTCTTCGGTTAGTTCAATCAGTGCCATTGCAGGCGATCTGTTGGCTCTAAAACCGTATTGATTTTCTGTTAATAGGTTATTTTTTTCTACAAAGTGATCCAGTCTCTCCCCAAATAATTTCTCCAATATTTTTGAGAACTGTGAGAGCAAGGAAATTGGTCTATAGTTTGTAAAGTGTTGTTTATTTCCTGTTTTGAAGACTGGGATAACCTTAGCTTTTTTCATTTGGTTTGGGAAGACACCATTTCTGAATGAGAGGTTGCATATGAATGTAAATGGTTTTATTATGGTGTGTATGATTCTTTTGAGTAATGACATGCTCAGGTCATTGTGGTCAGTGGATGTCTTGTTTTTGGATTTACTGACTGCTTCTATAACTTCCTGTTCCTCCACAGCTCTCAGGAATAAGGAATTTGGGTTACAGAAACCCCACTCATCGGCTGGTACATTTACCTCTGTCTCTGATGTTTTAATTTGGTTTGCAAGAGTAGGTCCTATATTCACAAAGAAGTCATTGAAGCCATTTGCTATGTCATTGAGGTTGGTTATTGTTTTCTCATTGTCGATGAAGCATTGTGGGTAGTGTGTGGATACTGATCCTTTTTTTATAATTTTATTCAATATGCTCCATAATCCTTTTATATTGTTTTTATGGTTTTCTAGTAGATTATTATAATAGTTTATTTTAGTAGCTCTAGTCATGCTTATTACTTTATTTTTATATCTTTTATATTTAATTTCAGTATCTATAGTTCTACATTTTAAGTATTTTTTATATAATGTGTTCTTTTTGTTGCATGCATTTTTTAATTTGTGTGTAATCCACGGTTTTTTTGTCTCAGTTTTCTTCTCTTTGCATCTCTGGACAGGGCAGTTTTTGTCATACAGTTCTCCAAATGTACCTATAAATGAATTATATGCTATGTTGGTGTCTTCTTCATTGTAGATATCGTCCCAGTTTTGAGCCAACAGATCCTGCTTTAGGGCTTCGATGGTAGCCTCTGTTATTATACGTTTGTACCTAGGTATGGTTGCAGCATTTCTCTTTTTATAGTCACATTTGTATGTTACAAATATTGGCAGATGATCTGCAATATCTGTGACTAATACCCCCCTCTCAATGTTATTCCCAAATTCATTTGTATATATATTGTCAATTAGAGTTGCTGAGTTTGTGGTTATTCTGGTAGGTCTGGTTATTAATGGATACAAGTTAAGGCTATACATATTGTCAATGAATGAATCTATATGCTTATGTTTGTTTGGATTAAGTAGATTTAAATTGTAATCGCCACAGGCAAAGATTATTTTATGTTGACATTGCGAGAACAGGTTTTCAATGTTTTTTGTGAGTATGTCAACGTCAGTCCCTGGAGCTCTGTAGATGCAGCTGGCAATTATGTTTTTATGTTTTTCTCTACATATCTCAATAGTGATACATTCTAGCACATTATCAATAACAATAGACATATTTTCTATGACCTTATATTCAAAGTTGATGTCCACATACAGGGCAACTCCGCCCCCCGTTTTATTTCTTCTGTTCCTATAGTGTAGCTCATACCCATCGAGAGGAAAGTCAATACCCCTGTTGCTATCAAACCATGTCTCAGAAACAGCAATGATATTAAAGTGTTTTTTGTGTTTATTTAGATAATCCCTAATTTTACCATAATTTGCATACATGCTTCTACTATTAAAATGTATAATTGATATATCATTACCAGGTGGTATCATATTTAGTTGTTCCTCAGTATAATAGTTGCAGTCCTTGTCTATGTCATTAAATATATTATTGTCCGGGTCTATGTATTGTTCAAAGTCATATCTGTCGTATTCAGTGTATTTGAATGTCTCCAGGTTCCAGTTTTCTGGATTCTGGAGGCTGTCATTGTTATAGCTCATATTGCTTAGCTCATCATCAGACTCGTTTGATTCCATTATTATATATTATATTTGTACAAGTATGGCTTAGTTCACATTCATATACCAACAGCTGCGCCCATGATGATGGTAATACTGATAGTAATAATACTAATAACAATAACAATAACAGTAATAGCAATAACAATAACAGCAACGGAGACAATAATAGCAACAATGGTAATAGCAACTTTATCAGCAGTGAGAGTGGCAATGCTGGTAGTACTGATGTATAGTATAATGCATCATGCAGTATATAGTGTAGCAGCCCCATATAAGTATTAATAGTGCTATACAATGTATAGTATAATACCTCTTGCAATATATAGTGTAGCTGCCGCGTATAAATATTAATACTATACAATGTAGGCCTATAGTATAATACCTCTTGTAATATATAGTGTAGCTGCCGCATATAAGCATTGATGATACCATACTTCATATGGTATAATACCTCGTGCAATAAATAGTGTAGCTGCCATATGTAAGTTGTACATAATACTAATAATAATAGAGTCTTGTGTTTCTTCATGGTGAGATAGGGTGGTACCTTATTTGTTGTCGTGTCGTTCATTGTCACTGGTACTGATCCAAGTCCGACAGGTCTTTGATGACAATAGTTTTCGCCTCTTCTGGGGTTCCGTTGAGCTTGATGTAGACTTTACAGTTCATGGTCCATGTTGACTGTATCTTCCCTTGCCTTTTTAGGGTTCGCGCTTGCCAGGCGATGGACCCGCTTCTCTTCGTCAGATGCTCGTTCAGATATACGTTCGTGTCCTTCAGTTTACGCCACTGCTTCAGAAGTGCAATCTTGTTTTTTCTGTTTGTGAAGCGTAGGATTATGCCCGGTGGTTCCTTCTTGCCCGGTTGGCCCTTCTTTTCTCTTCTTGGGAGGGGGTGACATGCTTCGATGTCTTCGCTGTTGATCTGTATCCCATTCTCCGCCATGTAGGATATCACTTGTTGCTCGACTGTTTCAGAGTCTTCCTCCGTGGGTTCGCTGCTGGTCGAGGCCACAGCCCTGGCGTAGGACCGTGGTTTGATCGCCAGACCACTCACAATTACATTATTTATTCTGGAGTATTGTTCCAGGTCATCTACCCGACTCTCGAGCGTCGCAATCTTCTTGTCCTTCTCCACGCTTAGTTGTTTAAGCTCTTTAATCGTATCCATCAGGTTCAGGATGTCCCTTTGTTGTTTTGAGATAGTTTCCATTTCGTTGGAGATGTACTCAAGTGACTTTCTTAAGTCATCAATCTCTGTTTTTTGAGCCTTCGGTGCCATGGTTGTTTGCTTTTGCCGGGTGGCGGCGTCGACGACGCTTCGCGAAGTCAGCCGCACCTCACAAAGCCGCACCAGGACGCGGTAGTCAGCCCGTCCCGGATTCCAGACTCGAAACGAGTCACACAGACACCCAGCAGGCTGGAGGGCAGCGGTCCCCGACCTTTAGGTGACAGGTCAGCCGCAACCCTCGGCGTTGTTCTCCTCAAGCTTAGTTTGTTTGTTAGGTTGGACAGGTTGGGTTAGGTTTGTTAGTTTAGTAACAGTTAGTTTAGTTTAGTAACAGCCTAGTAGTTCAGCGTGGGAGCGTTCGGCTTGCTGCCGAACGCTTGCTGCCTCGCCTCTCACCAGGGTTGCCACGTAGCCAGGTTGCCAGGTTGCCAGGTTGCCTGACTTCAGCATGAAGATTAAATTATGAAAGTGCTTATAAAAGGCATTATAATATGCAGTCATGTATTATTGGCAGGAAAAGCCCAGAAGTATGACTGGCACATCTTGCACAAAGCCACAACAACACCGGCACCACCAGGCAGGCTCAAGTCTCGCCATCCTTACGAGGCAGCTACAGTCGATTCCTGAGGACTTGTCCAGAGATGCCTGGCTGGCAGCATCCTGGAAACAGTCGTGGGAGACTGATCCAACGAAACATCCGGGACCCAGCAGGTGGCGTAAAAGGAGAAGACATGCCACACCATCTATGGACCTCGCTGAACCGTCTGCGCTGTGGCGTGGGACGCTTCAAGTCATCTATGAAGAAGTGGGGCCTATCAGACAGTGCGACATGCGAGTGTGGTGAGCCTGAACAGACTGCCGAGCACATCATCACAGACTGCCCCCTATACAGCCTGGCCTTTTTGACTTAGGACCAGAGACGAGGGCATGGCTGCATGACACTGAGTTGGCCATCTGATGATACACGAAAGAAGAAGAAGATGTATTAGGCTATTTGACCATCACTGAAAATAGAAAGGGATTTATATTGCTGCTTTTCACTTTGTTTTGCGGATGTGGGCAAAGTAACCAAAATGAAAGGGAAATCAAAATTAGAGAAATCCATGAAGGCCTAGCTGGCACAGATGAGGGGAAAGTAAAATAAAGAATGCCAAACATATTTAGCCCAGAATGGGTGCCAGGCTGCATGCGACGGAGAGAAGTGACACCTCTGATAGAGTCAAATAGCAGGAAGCTCCTCTAAGTCCTTGTAATCAGGAGGTGAACAGACAAGGCCAGACTGCAGTTTCAACCTTTTAAGCCCTATAGCTGGTGGAGATTTGGGGGTCCTGCGAAGGCCCTGCCAAATGGCAGCGCACATCAAAGCCTTTTAGCGGTTAGCCTACTTTGACTATACATTCACGTCAATGTCCCAGGGATTATCATTAGCATAATTCAGGTTTATGTACAGTATATGCTTAGTGCATAGGGTTTGATGGATCATCACACTGTTCTGGAACGGAACAGGAACGTGTTGTTGTGGATTTTACTCGCATTCTGCTTGAGACGCTGAACACCATCATCCCCACATGCCACACCGCTGTGTGCATGTGAATGAACCTAATGTTAATGCGTGTGTGTGTGTGTGTCCTGAGCATTACGCATAAGCAATGCTTCCTTTGTGTTCCCAGCTCAAGGAAATGTTTTGAATGTGTGCGCGTGCAACGTGCGTGTGTGCGTGCGCACATCACATGCAAGCTAGTGAGTCAACGCATAATGCGTGTGAGCTAGCGTTTAAGATTTTATAGTGTGTATGAAAGCTATGTGTGTACTGGAGGGCAGAGTCTGTTGATGCGTTTAAAAAGCTGATAAAACCCCATTTGTTTTGTAAGCATTTTGCTTTGTAAATATACGTATGTACTGTGTATTTATATAGGTATTTTATTCACTGCTGTCATTTTATTGTTGATGCTCTTGTTTTATTTAATTTAAGTGTACAGCACCTTGTAACATTTGTTTTGAAAGGCGCTTTATAAATAAATTGACCGTACCTAACTACCTTACTGTACAGTATGCATGCATGCGTATGAGGTTGAGATGGAGTTGTTGTTGAATGCAGTGCCATGGCATTTGGTCTTATTGTCTTCCTCTCTTTCTCTGTGGTGGTGGTGGTGGTCTTTCTCTTCTATCTGTGGTGGTGGTGGTCTGTCTCTTCTCTCTGTGGTGGTGGTGGTCTTTCTCTTCTCTCTGTGGTGGTGTGTCTCTTCTCTCTGTGGTGGTGGTGGTCTGTCTCTTCTCTCTGTGGTGGTGTGTCTCTTCTCTCTGTGGTGGTCTGTCTCTTCTCTCTGTGGTGGTGTGTGTCTTCTCTCTGTGGTGGTGTGTCTCTTCTCTCTGTGGTGGTGGTGGTCTGTCTCTTCTCTCTGTGGTGGTGTGTGTCTTCTCTCTGTGGTGGTGTGTCTCTTCTCTCTGTGGTGGTGGTGGTCTGTCTCTTCTCTCTGTGGTGGTGTGTGTCTTCTCTCTGTGGTGGTGTGTCTCTTCTCTCTGTGGTGGTGTGTGTCTTCTCTCTGTGGTGGTGTGTCTCTTCTCTCTGTGGTGGTGTGTCTCTTCTCTCTGTGGTGGTGTGTGTCTTCTCTCTGTGGTGGTGGTGGTGGTCTTTCTCTTCTCTCTGTGGTGGTGGTGGTGGTGTGTCTCTTCTCTCTGTGGTGGTGGTGGTGGTGTGTCTCTTCTCTCTGTGGTGGTGTGTCTCTTATCTCTGTGGTGGTGTGTCTCTTCTCTCTGTGGTGGTGTGTCTCTTCTCTCTGTGGTGGTGTGTCTCTTCTCTCTGTGGTGGTGTGTCTCTTCTCTCTGTGGTGGTGTGTCTCTTCTCTCTGTGGTGGTGGTGGTCTGTCTCTTCTCTCTGTGGTGGTGTGTCTCTTCTCTCTGTGGTGGTGTGTCTCTTCTCTCTGTGGTGGTGTGTCTCTTCTCTCTGTGGAGGTGGTGGTCTTTCTCTTCTCTCTGTGGTGGTGGTGGTCTGTCTTTTCTCTCTGTGGTGGTGTGTCTCTTCTCTCTGTGGTGGTGTGTGTCTTCTCTCTGTGGAGGTGGTGGTCTGTCTCTTCTCTCTGTGGTGGTGTGTCTCTTCTCTCTGTGGTGGTCTGTCTCTTCTCTCTGTGGTGGTGGTGGTGGTGTGTGTCTTCTCTCTGTGGAGGTGGTGGTCTGTCTCTTCTCTCTGTGGTGGTGTGTCTCTTCTCTCTGTGGTGGTGGTGGTCTTTCTCTTCTCTCTGTGGTGGTGTGTCTCTTCTCTCTGTGGAGGTGGTGGTCTGTCTCTTCTCTCTGTGGTGGTGGTGGTGTTTCTCTTCTCTCTGTGGTGGTGTGTCTCTTCTCTCTGTGGTGGTGTGTCTCTTCTCTCTGTGGAGGTGTGTGTCTTCTCTCTGTGGAGGTGGTGGTGTGTCTCTTCTCTCTGTGGTGGTGTGTCTCTTCTCTCTGTGGTGGTGTGTCTCTTCTCTCTGTGGTGGTGTGTCTCTTCTCTCTGTGGTGGTGTGTCTCTTCTCTCTGTGGTGGTGGTGGTCTGTCTCTTCTCTCTGTGGTGGTGTGTCTCTTCTCTCTGTGGTGGTGTGTCTCTTCTCTCTGTGGTGGTGTGTGTCTTCTCTCTGTGGAGGTGGTGGTCTGTCTCTTCTCTCTGTGGTGGTGTGTCTCTTCTCTCTGTGGTGGTCTGTCTCTTCTCTCTGTGGTGGTGTGTGTCTTCTCTCTGTGGAGGTGGTGGTCTGTCTCTTCTCTCTGTGGTGGTGTGTCTCTTCTCTCTGTGGTGGTCTGTCTCTTCTCTCTGTGGTGGTGGTGGTGGTGTGTGTCTTCTCTCTGTGGAGGTGGTGGTCTGTCTCTTCTCTCTGTGGTGGTGTGTCTCTTCTCTCTGTGGTGGTGGTGGTCTTTCTCTTCTCTCTGTGGTGGTGTGTCTCTTCTCTCTGTGGAGGTGGTGGTCTGTCTCTTCTCTCTGTGGTGGTGGTGGTGTGTCTCTTCTCTCTGTGGTGGTGTGTCTCTTCTCTCTGTGGTGGTGTGTCTCTTCTCTCTGTGGAGGTGTGTGTCTTCTCTCTGTGGAGGTGGTGGTGTGTCTCTTCTCTCTGTGGTGGTGTGTCTCTTCTCTCTGTGGTGGTGTGTCTCTTCTCTCTGTGGTGGTGTGTCTCTTCTCTCTGTGGTGGTGTGTCTCTTCTCTCTGTGGTGGTGTGTCTCTTCTCTCTGTGGTGGTGGTGGTCTGTCTCTTCTCTCTGTGGTGGTGTGTCTCTTCTCTCTGTGGTGGTGTGTCTCTTCTCTCTGTGGTGGTGTGTCTCTTCTCTCTGTGTAGGTGGTGGTCTTTCTCTTCTCTCTGTGGTGGTGGTGGTCTGTCTTTTCTCTCTGTGGTGGTGTGTCTCTTCTCTCTGTGGTGGTGTGTGTCTTCTCTCTGTGGAGGTGGTGGTCTGTCTCTTCTCTCTGTGGTGGTGTGTCTCTTCTCTCTGTGGTGGTCTGTCTCTTCTCTCTGTGGTGGTGGTGGTGGTGTGTGTCTTCTCTCTGTGGAGGTGGTGGTCTGTCTCTTCTCTCTGTGGTGGTGTGTCTCTTCTCTCTGTGGTGGTGGTGGTCTTTCTCTTCTCTCTGTGGTGGTGTGTCTCTTCTCTCTGTGGAGGTGGTGGTCTGTCTCTTCTCTCTGTGGTGGTGGTGGTGTGTCTCTTCTCTCTGTGGTGGTGTGTCTCTTCTCTCTGTGGTGGTGTGTCTCTTCTCTCTGTGGAGGTGTGTGTCTTCTCTCTGTGGAGGTGGTGGTGTGTCTCTTCTCTCTGTGGTGGTGTGTCTCTTCTCTCTGTGGTGGTGTGTCTCTTCTCTCTGTGGTGGTGGTGGTGTGTCTCTTCTCTCTGTGGTGGTGTGTCTCTTCTCTCTGTGGTGGTGTGTCTCTTCTCTCTGTGGTGGTGTGTGTCTTCTCTCTGTGGAGGTGGTGGTGTGTCTCTTCTCTCTGTGGTGGTGGTGTGTCTCTTCTCTCTGTGGTGGTGGTGGTGTGTCTCTTCTCTCTGTGGTGGTGGTGGTGTGTCTCTTCTCTCTGTGGTGGTGGTGGTGTGTCTCTTCTCTCTGTGGAGGTGTGTGTCTTCTCTCTGTGGAGGTGGTGGTCTTTCTCTTCTCTCTGTGGTGGTCTGTCTCTTCTCTCTGTGGTGGTCTGTCTCTTCTCTCTGTGGTGGTGGTGGTGGTGGTGTGTCTCTTCTCTCTGTGGTGGTGTGTCTCTTCTCTCTGTGGAGGTGGTGGTCTGTCTCTTCTCTCTGTGGTGGTGTGTCTCTTCTCTCTGTGGTGGTGGTGGTCTGTCTCTTCTCTCTGTGGTGGTGTGTCTCTTCTCTCTGTGGAGGTGGTGGTCTGTCTCTTCTCTCTGTGGTGGAGGAGGTGGTGGTGGTCTGTATGGTGGAGAGTAATTGAGTGCTTAAAGTTATGAACTAATTAGTGGCTGCACTGAAAGCTCAGCTCATTAGTGTGAGGGAGACAGACACAGCTCGGTGCTGTCTGTCTCTCATATTCAATCCAGACTCCAGAGTGCAGGGAGTACAGTACGCAATGGTACAGTACAGCACTCTACACACTCAACTTCATTAAAAGGGAGGTGAGACAAGAAAGTGAAATGTAAGACGGTTGGAAAAGAGGTGCGTATGCACTGTGAAATTAATTCAACTCAGTGCAGTGCACACATGGAACCAAAGTGACCCTTACAGTATATTTGTACTGGACATTCTGACAGGATGTGGTATGTTGTTAACAGATAAACATCACACACTATGATCTGGTAAACAACAATATACCGTAACACTTCTTACGTGTGTATACTGTATATGTTGAGTATGATTGGAAGAAGAAGAAAAAAACATTAGATCGAAAAATGGAGTCAGCGCATGTTTTTTTTAGTTCACCTCGCGTGTTCCCCCGTGGCGGGGGATCCGCTACATTCAACTGCCCATAACTACGGACCCACTCTACAAAAATGTACTGCGTCTTTTAAAGCCATCGGCGGGTGGATCGTTGTGAGGAATAATATTCTATCTTTTTCCAATGGTTGAATGAACGAATTAATAGTTTATTTCGGTACTTACATTTTCATGTTTAAAAGACAGTTGTGTTACATGATCAGGTTTAGCACCGAAAAGGTGTAGGCTGAAGCCAAAGCTTATTATGCCTACCCTTTTTTAAGAGTAACATTAGTTACTGACAAAGGTTAGTGAAAACACCCTGAATCGCAGGCAAGGGCAGCTATAGACAATGTTTTAACTATGACAGTCAATGAGTTAAAGAACATATTGAATACTTTTGCTTGGATTACAATATCACAAACAGCATTTCTATTTGTGGATATAAGCCCAGTGGGCTGCTGATGGCGTACTGCAGGTTCTGTGACATCTAGATGGCAGTGCCAAGTCACGATGGCACCTGCCAAGCGCATCAATCCCAGTGAGGTCACCCCAAAGCAGTTTGTCTTGGCTGAGTCACCATGCCCATCCCTGTGCCCACAGCCACGATACCATGCCCATCCCTGTGCCCATGCACATGCATGCCACCAATACATCACGGGCTGGGCGGGCACACCGGTAAACAGGATAGATGCAGGACTGGGGCCAATCAGGCTCTGCATGCGGTGTGAGCATCTCTCCTGCTCCGTCCTCCGACTTGGCGCCCTTTAATGGCCACTTAATATGGCTGACACATTTACAAGGCATTTAAAAATGACCTAGTCAGCCTGTCAGCAGCCAGAGTGCAAGAGAGGAGGAGAGTGTCCAATCTCATCTCCTGCTGCCCTACAGGGCCATAAACACACCGGATTTATATCTATAGGGCTTTATTGTGGAATGAGCAACATCTATGTGTGTGTGTGTGTGTGTGTGTGTGTGTGTGTGTGTGTGTGTGTGTGTGTGTGTGTGTGTGTGTGTGTGTGTGTGTGTGTGTGTGTGTGTGTGTGTGTGTGTGTGTGTGACTCACCCTGAACACCTGTCAACATGAGTCATGACACCAGAGGATTCCTGCAATTGAGCACATCCAACTAATTGGTGGAAGCCTGCCTGCCCCGTGCACACACACACACACACACACACACACACACACACACACACACACACACACAGACATGCACGCACACACAAGCCTTCGCGCACACGCACACGCACACACACACACACACACACACACACACACACACACACACACACACGTTGTCATTCCCTCTCCTCCTCTCTCTCTGTCTCTCATTTGTGTTTTTCCCCCTCTCATCTATTTTAACATAACATTTATGGATGAATGATTTAATACCGCTTATCAAAGCCCATCGTTATAATCACATCTCTAATTACGCTTAATTAAAACAATCTAATGGAGATGCTGCCGTGTGGGTTTTTCAAAGCGGTGTTCCTCTCCCCGGGCAGGGACACACCTCCCCTGACTTAGCATTCAACACCTCGACAACCAATCAACTCTGCATCCTCTACCCAACCCTTGTCAGCTTGTTAATTAAGCTCCAAAGAGCCTAATGATTAAGATAACGCTGCAATCTAATGGAAAAGAGGCTCTTTCCTCAGTTTTTTTTTCCTTCCCCTTTTTTCCGATTATAGCACCCTTGAGGTGTTGCTCTGTCTTGATATAATGCATACAATTGACAAATCAGTTGCTTGGCTGGGGCTTATTATTATTAGCCTACTGCATATTCATGAGTTGTTTGAGAGGGAGGAGGATTTTTAATCAAAGTCAGAGAGATGGATGAGGGCTGCGATGATGAGGGTGAGCAGGCCTATAGTGTCCCCTTCTCAACACTGCTGGAAAGTAACTATGTACATTTACTCAACAATTTTGAGGTATAGGCTACTTTACTTGAGTATTTCCCATTTCCAATTATTTTTTACTTTTAAACCACTACAATTACCTTTAGTTACTAGTTACTATTTTGATTATTACAAAACGTGCATTAACCACAAGCTTGCCTTGTGCTATTTTCATAAGATTTGTATACATTTGAAAATGTGAAATTCACATTCTGCAAATTAGTATAGGCCTAGTTTTGCTTTTGTTAAGTAAATTTAGACGTATTTTGTAATTTTAGTTTTTATGGACTTTTACGTGTAACAGAGTATTTCTACATGGCAGTATTGATACTTCAATACAAAAAGTGAGTACTTTTACCACCACCCACTGCTTCTCCACCAGCAACAACATGCATCATTCATTGGTTTCACATCACAGCTGTGTAGATGCAGCTGGCATGTGGAATATGGGTGTGTGTGTGTGTGTGTGTGTGTGTGTGTGTGTGTGTGTGTGTGTGTGTGTGTGTGTGCCAGTGCTTGCTTGAAGGGGTCTTGGACAAATGGAAGTGCCACATGGTCAGACCAGATGTGATGGTTTCATATCTGCACAGCTCATCAAAACAACAACAACCGCTGCCACCACCGGGCCGCTAGGACCAGCTAGCACCATCTGCTTCCTGCCTGCCAGGCCCAGTGCATTGTGGGTCCTGGCCTTTTAACTGTGCAGAGCAGACACATGGCTGAGCCATCATGGACCTTGATCAGTGTTGAATTGAGTGTTGAATCTTTTTGACCTAAATCAATAGCCAATGAAGGACCCCAGGAGCCCTTTTCAGGGCCTTGGACCCAGTACTGCACGGTCCAGTTTCCCTGAAGGGCCCCTGGGCTCTGGCCCCACCAGCACAATTGTTAATTTGGTCCTGGTTTTAGGTTATCGTATCGTAGTATCTCTCTCGTCAAACAACATCTTTCTTTAGAATACATGTCACTCACACTCAGCAAGAAGATTTTTTACTGCCTTTGTAAGCAAGAAATGCTCCAGCTTGTATAATATAAATCATTAATGCATTTCCAAGGCCACCTAACCCTCTTGTAATCCCATCTGAAACAGAGACACATTGAATCAGGGTGAAAAAGAGATGCCATCAATTATTCACTTTTTCCCATAATTTCCCCCCATTTTTTATTAACTTTTTACTGTGGAGAATCCATTGATCCACTATGCCTTGTCTTGAATTCTTTTTATGCATTTGAAACAGTCAGTCGTGGTTTATTCTCTGAAGTATGCCAATTAACATTCTCTCTCTCTCATGGTCCAAAATGATGAGAAACATGGGCTATAACCGTTTTTTTTATTTTTTCATTTTTTTCAAATCCTCAAAAATGATGAAAAACGGCGCGCTATAGTATGCCGTACGATATGGGCTATAGCCCATGGTCCAAAATGATGAGAAACGAGGATAACAATTTTTTTCAAAATTTCAAAAAACATGGGCTATAACCCATCGTTTTTGTCATTTCGTCATTTTTTTCAAATCTTCAAAAATGATGAAAAACGGCGCGCTATAGTATGCCGTACGATATGGGCTATAGCCCACGGTCCAAAATGATGAGAAACGAGGCTAACTTTTTTTTTCAAAATTTCAAAAAACATGGGCTATAACCCATCGTTTTTGTAATTTCGTCATTTTTTTCAAATCCTCAAAAATGATGAAAAACGGCGCGTTATAGTATGCCGTACGATATGGGCTATAGCCCATGGTCCAAAATGATGAGAAACGAGGCTAACTTTTTTTTTCAAAATTTCAAAAAACATGGGCTATAACCCATCGTTTTTGTCATTTCGTCATTTTTTTCAAATCCTCAAAAATGATGAAAAACGGCGCGCTATAGTATGCCGTACGATATGGGCTATAGCCCACGGTCCAAAATGATGAGAAACGAGGCTAACTTTTTTTTTCAAAATTTCAAAAAACATGGGCTATAACCCATCGTTTTTGTCATTTCGTCATTTTTTTCAAATCCTCAAAAATGATGAAAAACGGCGCGCTATAGTATGCCGTACGATATGGGCTATAGCCCACGGTCCAAAATCATGAGAAACGAGGATATTTTTCAAAATTTCAAAAAACATGGGTGTATGTATAGGACTAGTAGCGTGCCGAAGTTTGTGCTATTGCCATTGGCAAAATATATGCATTGTGCGTTTAAGTTAAAATGCTCAAAAACTACAAATCATTTCAAAGTAAAAGGTGACAATTTATTCAAATAATTATGAATGAATAAATAAAATAAAAATGCATTAAACATAAAATTGCTATAAAGAACAATCACATGTATCATTAATTTGCTGTATGTCCAAACCATTCTAGATCTGTCTGTCTGTCTGTCCGTCCGTCCGTCCGTCCGTCTGTCCGTCTGTCTGTCTGTCTGTCTGTCTGTCTGTCTGTCTGTCTATTTATCTATTCATGTATACTTCCTATACTTGTTTTACTTCCTATACTTTACAACAGAGTAGGCTATGTTTATATATCTCTTCTTTCAGGGTTCTTTAATCAATAAACCGTTTATAATTTATATTCATTGTCGTGTATTGGTTACTGAAGTCACATGACCAGGAAGCAAGCAGGTAACGACAGGTAACATAAATGTATAGGGACACCAAAGGTGATGTAACAGGATGTTATGATTGAGACCGGCAAGTCGACAGGAGCGGTCATGATAATAAAGAAACCAGAAAGACAATCTTATGTATATGATTCAATTCAGTAAGGATATAAGAACACAACATTCATGATGTTAATTTAATTTAATATAACACGTTTGTGAGTGCATGCAGGCTGCCTACTTCCACTCGCCGGTGCGTGTGTGTGTGTGTGTGTGTGTGTGTGTGTGTGTGCGTGCTGCTTGTAAATCCACACACAGCTGCAGCGGATGAGATGAGTCCATTCACTCTGACGGAACCAACCAACCAATGACCGATGGACTTTCCAATGACGTGTTTCAACAGATCCGGATACTCTAGGTTTAAAATGGACGCATGCGGTGCAGTGGCAGTGTGTTTGGGGCGTAGCTGCAGCAAGGTAAGGTTTTTATCCACCATTAACTCTATTGTGTAAAGTAAACATTAGAGTTGTTAGAAGGACTGTTGGTTTTTTATTGTGACACTAAATGGACAACATTATGAGGAATTAGTTGGTCCTTTTTGAGAAGCAAACAAGCTAAACTAAACCAGTGGGAAGTTAATCACTACATTTTATTGAAGTTGGGCTACTGTCGAAAATATGTTGTAGGCTACTTTTATACTACACTACAATTATTTGGAAACTTTTAATTGCTAGTTACTTTGTCGATTTGGATTATTAAAATAAACAGCCTAGCTACATTGCAGTTATTTACCACTATGGCTACAACCACATTTTGAAATTTGAAAGTAGCTTATCTACAAGCTCACAATGCATTGTGAGATTGTAGATCTGCTATTTTCATATTTGTTTTCTTTCAAACATTTGAAATGGGACATATCTGCATAATGAGCTACATTTGGCATTTTGTTAGTGCATTTTGATGCCATACCCTTTTACTTTAGTACATCATGGTAACACAAGTTGTAACTGTGGCTCAGACACATTCATAAGATTAAACTAAATGTCTCTGCTGGATGGAAAACTCAAATGTACAAACGTACACATGCATACAAAAGTAGCAGATCTACATGCCAATTTCTACCATACAGAGCAACTTTAAAGGGCCACTTCACCCCTTTTGCAGCCAGATCTTATTTGAATGATTTTTGAGACAAACACTTTCCTGGGGTTTTTATGTGTTTTTAGTTATTTTAGTATTTCAAAGTGTCTATGGACTCCATGATGTCATGGACACCTGGCTCACTTCCTTCCTGAACTACAATTCCCACAATGCTTTGGTCCACTGCTCCTCCTTGTGGATAGGGGAGGGCTGTCTTGCTGAGACAACAGTCCAGGAAGGAAGTGAGCCCAGTGTCCATGACATCATGGACTCTTTGAAATACTAAAATATCTAAACGCATAAAAACCCCAGGAAAATGTTTTTTGTCTCCCAAAAATCATTAAAATAAGATCTGGTTGCAAAAGAAAAATGCAAGAATTTCCTAAAGACGTATTTTCTACAATGTATAAAATCTGGATAAAGAGTAATGTTGGTGTATGTTTGTGTCTTACAGGTTGATCATGTGACCTTGGTGTCATGCGGTGACCTTGGCTGCAGTCATCAGGAGATGGCTGGTATTGGTAATAGAGTGTCTACTCGGCTGGGCTGAAACGAATAACGGTGTCAACGAACGCTCCCTGAGATTACGAGGCGTACGGTGCTCGGGACGTATTGTGCCATACAACCTACGCGGCTCTATTAATACCGGCCATCTTCAACCGAGCGACCGAAGGCCCCACATGGTATGTACCTGGATTACATGTGGCTGTAGTAGAAACTAGGGCTGTCTTCATAAAATAAATGGTTGCACAAGGCAGATTATAGCTCTAGACTGTGTGTAATAAAGGTGACACAGCCCTGTCAGTGACTTTTATGACTTCCAAAATGTCATCCTGTAGGCCGACAACTAATTTTCTTTCCCCCTGCCATTTCAGAAAGTGAAGCTGACTGGAGGTGTGAACTCTATGCTGTTGCCACTGCTGGGTGAACTCTATGCTGTTGCCACTGCTGGCTGCTGTTAGCAGTGAAGGTTAGTTAACCGTCTGATTCCTGCTGCTTGTTTAAGTGGGCTACATGCTACCATACCGTAGGTTGTCTTTCGCGCCATGTATAGTTTCACTTAATTTGTGTGTATAATGCCAGTCCACATCACCGTTATGTGATGTTTGTTGAGGCATGTGATTTATTTATCGTTTAACATAATTTACGGGTAAAGTCTGTCCACATCCACATCACATATGTATGTTCTCTTGTGTCTCCTTTCTCTTCTCTATTCTTTGGATTTAATAAAGTTATTTATTTTTTGTTGTCATAGTTTTTAATCGCATTTTGCTTTATTTAGGTTATTTCTTTCTTCTTGCCTATCTATTGCCCTAGTTCTTCACTAGTGTTTTATGTGTGTACAAATGTGATGTGGAGGTATGTTATTTATGTCTTGCGTCATTATGGTAGCATGTAGCCCCTTAACACTGTGTTTACAGCTTACTATGCTGTAGGTCTGTGCAAACTAACAAGAGGAAGCAAATGATGGCCGCTGTGTCATTTGTTTCCTTGGTTGGTGTGTGTGTTTTGTTTAGTGCTGATATTGAAGGTAAGTGAGCGTAGTTTATTATCCTTGACTGTTGGGCAGAAACCTTGTATCGCCATAGTTCAATCTTTAGTAAATACATTTCCTTACTTGGTCATGCTACAGTGTCACACACAAGTAGCAAATGGCCAATCTCACGAGGCAAATGCATTATTGAATATTTAACATTATGTAGTATTCTGTTTTTCTAATATATTGAACCAGTGAAGTATCAGCAAGAGCTTGTGACTAAATAATAACATTGGAACACAGATTATTATATTAATAATATTGGCTCACAGTAGTTTTTTTAGTCCAGAAAAGTAACTGTTTTGGATGTACAAGGTTTCTACCCAACCTTCATCTTTTCTCTCTTCTATTCTTTGCTTTAATAAAGTTATTTTTTTGTGGTCAGAGTTTTTAATCGCATTTTGCTGTATTGTAATTTCTAATTTCTTTCTTTCCTATCTATGACACTAGTTCTTCACTAGTGTATGTGTGACTCGGGTCATGTCTCGTGTACAGTTTCTCACTTGAAGCTGTTTCATGTAATTTACCAGTAAAGCGTCAACACGTCAGTTCACATCAGATATGAACACAGGCCGATATGTGATGTGCATTCATGTGTTTTTTAAAGGTGATATTTCACAGCAATTGCGGATAGCTTGTTATTCACGTCTGTTGGCATTGCGCCATACGAATTGTGTTTATTGCTGTTGTATGTGTACTAATGTTCGTAGTATTGCTGACAAATACTGGGGCGCAAAGAATGCTGCTACCTCGTATCATTTATGTCAATCGTCCACAAATGGCATAAATTGTACATTTTGCCCCATGTTTCCTACATGGGACAACTAGATAGACAAACTTGTGCCACGGAAACTTAAGGCCAACTGCTTGGGCAGAGACCAAGAAAATCTATTTTGTTCATGTTCATAAAGTGCTCAAAGTTCTTAAAGTGAAAAGTGCAGCAGCAAACATCTAGGTCATAAGACCATTGTTGGTGCTATATTATCAGATCTAATTTGTGAGTAAAGCTTCATTATGTAAGCCCACATCACCTATGAACACAGGCCCGGTATGTGATGTGTGTTTATGTCTTGTCTCATTTCACATTTGTGAGTAAGGCTTCATCATGTCCTCCTACATCACATAATGTACATAGGGTAGGGTTAGGGCTAGGTATGTGATGTTGGTTGATGTGATGTATGTCTTTTATAATGTGCGAGTGAAGCTTCATCGCGTCAGTTAACATCACATTATGTGGTGTGTATTGATGTGATTTATTTATGCTTCCATTTGCACAGCTAAAACTTCATCATCCATGCCGGTCAGTAGGCGAGGCATCGACGATGGGCCTATGACCCAAACGTTTTCTGCTGCACTTTTCACTTGTAGCACTTTGCAGCACTTTATGAGCATGACAAAATAAATGTCTTAGTTTATGTCTGAGGAGTTTTCCTTAATGTATTTGTGGTGTGAGTCTTCTTTCAATTGTATAAAGACATAATCATGGCTATCATTCAGAGTGTTTAGGCTATCTTTTTATTATCTTGCCGCAGGAGGTCGGCAAGAGTAAGTTAAACATATTTAGCAAAATTTAAACTAATGACTGATTTTGGACCTGTAAATTATAAAACAAAAAACTATGGCACTGGTGTGGTACTCCTGGTTTACCAGAATGGGGTTCAACTCCCTGCGGTGCCCTCAATTTGTTGTATTTACATGGTTCATTTTCTGCTCATTGTGCGAGCTATAGTATGCCGTACGATATGGGCTATAGCCCACGGTCCAAAATGATGAGAAACGAGGCTAACTTTTATTTCTAAATTTCAAAAAACATGGGCTATAACCCATCGTTTTTGTCATTTCGTCTTTTTTCAAAAATTATGAAAAACGGCGCGCTATAGTATGCCGTACGATATGGGCTATAGCCCATGGTCCAAAATGATGAGAAACAAGGCTAACCTTTTTTCAAAATAAAAAAAAACATGGGCTATAACCCATCGTTTTTGTCATTTCGTCATTTTTTTCAAATCCTCAAATGATGAAAAACGGCGCGCTATAGTATGCCGTACGATATGGGCTATAGCCCATGGTCCAAAATGATGAGAAACGAGGCTAACTTTTTTTTTCAAAATTTCAAAAAACATGGGCTATAACCCATCGTTTTTGTCATTTCGTAATTTTTTTCAAATCTTCAAAAATGATGAAAAACGGCGCGCTATAGTATGCCGTACGATATGGGCTATAGCCCATGGTCCAAAATGATGAGAAACGAGGCTAACTTTTTTTTTCAAAATTTCAAAAAACATGGGCTATAACCTTTCGTTTTTGTCATTTCGTCATTTTTTTCAAATCTTCAAAAATGATGAAAAACGGCGCGCTATAGTATGCCGTACGATATGGGCTATAGCCCATGGTCCAAAATGATGAGAAACGAGGCTAACTTTTTTTTTCAAAATTTCAAAAACATGGGCTATAACCTTTCGATTTGTCATTTTTTTCAAATCTTCAAAAATGATGAAAAACGGCGCGCTATAGTATGCCGTACGATATGGGCTATAGCCCATGGTCCAAAATGATGAGAAACGAGGCTAACTTTTTTTTTTCAAAAAACATGGGCTATAACCTTTCGTTTTTGTCATTTCGTCATTTTTTTCAAATCTTCAAAAATGATGAAAAACGGCGCGCTATAGTATGCCGTACGATATGGGCTATAGCCCATGGTCCAAAATGATGAGAAACGAGGCTAACTTTTTTTTTCAAAATTTCAAAAACATGGGCTATAACCTTTCGTTTTGTCATTTTTTTCAAATCTTCAAAAATGATGAAAAACGGCGCGCTATAGTATGCCGTACGATATGGGCTATAGCCCATGGTCCAAAATGATGAGAAACGAGGCTAACTTTTTTTTTCAAAATTTCAAAAAACATGGGCTATAACCTTTCGTTTTTGTCATTTCGTATTTTTTTCAAATCTTTAAAAATGATGAAAAACGGCGCACTATAGAATGCCGTACGATATGGGCTATAGCCCATGGTCCAAAATGATGAGAAACGAGGCTAACTTTTTTTTTCAAAATTTCAAAAAACATGGGCTATAACCTTTCGTTTTTGTCATTTTGTCATTTTTTTCAAATCTTCAAAAATGATGAAAAACGGCGCGCTATAGTATGCCGTACGATATGGGCTATAGCCCATGGTCCAAAATGATGAGAAACGAGGCTAACTTTTTTTTTCAAAATTTCAAAAAACATGGGCTATAACCTTTCGTTTTTGTCATTTTTTTCAAATCTTCAAAAATGATGAAAAACGGCGCGCTATAGTATGCCGTACGATATGGGCTATAGCCCATGGTCCAAAATGATGAGAAACGAGGCTAACTTTTTTTTTCAAAATTTCAAAAAACATGGGCTATAACCTTCCGTTTTTGTCATTTCGTCATTTTTTTCAAATCTTCAAAAATGATGAAAAACGGCGCGCTATAGTATGCCGTACGATATGGGCTATAGCCCATGGTCCAAAATGATGAGAAACGAGGCTAACTTTTTTTTTCAAAATTTCAAAAAACATGGGCTATAACCTTTCGTTTTTGTCATTTCGTCATTTTTTTCAAAAATGATGAAAAACGGCGCGCTATAGTATGCCGTACGATATGGGCTATAGCCCATGGTCCAAAATGATGAGAAACGAGGCTAACTTTTTTTTTCAAAATTTCAAAAAACATGGGCTATAACCTTTCGTTTTTGTCATTTCGTCATTTTTTTCAAATCTTCAAAAATGATGAAAAACGGCGCGCGATAGTATGCCGTACGATATGGGCTATAGCCCATGGTCCAAAATGATGAGAAACGAGGCTAACTTTTTTTTTCAAAATTTCAAAAAACATGGGCTATAACCTTTCGTTTTTGTCATTTTGTCATTTTTTTCAAATCTTCAAAAATGATGAAAAACGGTGCGCTATAGTATGCCGTACGATATGGGCTATAGCCCATGGTCCAAAATGATGAGAAACGAGGCTAACTTTTTTTTTCAAAATTTCAAAAAACATGGGCTATAACCTTTCGTTTTTGTCATTTCGTCTTTTTTTTCAAATCTTCAAAAATGATGAAAAACGGCGCGCTATAGTATGCCGTACGATATGGGCTATAGCCCATGGTCCAAAATGATGAGAAACGAGGCTAACTTTTTTTTTCAAAATTTCAAAAACATGGGCTATAACCTTTCGATTTGTCATTTTGTCATTTTTTTCAAATCTTCAAAAATGATGAAAAACGGCGCGCTATAGTATGCCGTACGATATGGGCTATAGCCCATGGTCCAAAATGATGAGAAACGAGGCTAACTTTTTTTTTTCAAAATTTCAAAAAACATGGGCTATAACCTTTCGTTTTTGTCATTTCGTCATTTTTTTCAAATCTTAAAAAATGATGAAAAACGGCGCGCTATAGTATGCCGTACGATATGGGCTATAGCCCATGGTCCAAAATGATAAGAAACGAGGCTAACTTTTTTTTTCAAAATTTCAAAAAACATGGGCTATAACCTTTCGTTTTTGTCATTTCGTCATTTTTTTCAAATCTTCAAAAATGATGAAAAACGGCGCGCTATAGTATGCCGTACGATATGGGCTATAGCCCATGGTCCAAAATGATGAGAAACGAGGCTAACTTTTTTTTTCAAAATTTCAAAAACATGGGCTATAACCTTTCGTTTTGTCATTTTGTCATTTTTTTCAAATCTTCAAAAATGATGAAAAACGGCGCGCTATAGTATGCCGTACGATATGGGCTATAGCCCATGGTCCAAAATGATGAGAAACGAGGCTAACTTTTTTTTTCAAAATTTCAAAAAACATGGGCTATAACCTTTCGTTTTTGTCATTTTGTCATTTTTTTCAAATCTTCAAAAATGATGAAAAACGGCGCGCTATAGTATGCCGTACGATATGGGCTATAGCCCATGGTCCAAAATGATGAGAAACGAGGCTAACTTTTTTTTTCAAAATTTCAAAAAACATGGGCTATAACCTTCCGTTTTTGTCATTTCGTCATTTTTTTCAAATCTTCAAAAATGATGAAAAACGGCGCGCTATAGTATGCCGTACGATATGGGCTATAGCCCATGGTCCAAAATGATGAGAAACGAGGCTAACTTTTTTTTTCAAAATTTCAAAAAACATGGGCTATAACCTTTCGTTTTTGTCATTTCGTCATTTTTTTCAAAAATGATGAAAAACGGCGCGCTATAGTATGCCGTACGATATGGGCTATAGCCCATGGTCCAAAATGATGAGAAACGAGGCTAACTTTTTTTTTCAAAATTTCAAAAAACATGGGCTATAACCTTTCGTTTTTGTCATTTCGTCATTTTTTTCAAATCTTCAAAAATGATGAAAAACGGCGCGCGATAGTATGCCGTACGATATGGGCTATAGCCCATGGTCCAAAATGATGAGAAACGAGGCTAACTTTTTTTTTCAAAATTTCAAAAAACATGGGCTATAACCTTTCGTTTTTGTCATTTTGTCATTTTTTTCAAATCTTCAAAAATGATGAAAAACGGTGCGCTATAGTATGCCGTACGATATGGGCTATAGCCCATGGTCCAAAATGATGAGAAACGAGGCTAACTTTTTTTTTCAAAATTTCAAAAAACATGGGCTATAACCTTTCGTTTTTGTCATTTCGTCTTTTTTTTCAAATCTTCAAAAATGATGAAAAACGGCGCGCTATAGTATGCCGTACGATATGGGCTATAGCCCATGGTCCAAAATGATGAGAAACGAGGCTAACTTTTTTTTTCAAAATTTCAAAAACATGGGCTATAACCTTTCGATTTGTCATTTTGTCATTTTTTTCAAATCTTCAAAAATGATGAAAAACGGCGCGCTATAGTATGCCGTACGATATGGGCTATAGCCCATGGTCCAAAATGATGAGAAACGAGGCTAACTTTTTTTTTTCAAAATTTCAAAAAACATGGGCTATAACCTTTCGTTTTTGTCATTTCGTCATTTTTTTCAAATCTTAAAAAATGATGAAAAACGGCGCGCTATAGTATGCCGTACGATATGGGCTATAGCCCATGGTCCAAAATGATAAGAAACGAGGCTAACTTTTTTTTTCAAAATTTCAAAAAACATGGGCTATAACCTTTCGTTTTTGTCATTTCGTCATTTTTTTCAAATCTTCAAAAATGATGAAAAACGGCGCGCTATAGTATGCCGTACGATATGGGCTATAGCCCATGGTCCAAAATGATGAGAAACGAGGCTAACTTTTTTTTTCAAAATTTCAAAAACATGGGCTATAACCTTTCGTTTTGTCATTTTGTCATTTTTTTCAAATCTTCAAAAATGATGAAAAACGGCGCGCTATAGTATGCCGTACGATATGGGCTATAGCCCATGGTCCAAAATGATGAGAAACGAGGCTAACTTTTTTTTTCAAAATTTCAAAAAACATGGGCTATAACCTTTCGTTTTTGTCATTTCGTATTTTTTTCAAATCTTTAAAAATGATGAAAAACGGCGCACTATAGAATGCCGTACGATATGGGCTATAGCCCATGGTCCAAAATGATGAGAAACGAGGCTAACTTTTTTTTTCAAAATTTCAAAAAACATGGGCTATAACCTTTCGTTTTTGTCATTTTGTCATTTTTTTCAAATCTTCAAAAATGATGAAAACCGGCGCGCTATAGTATGCCGTACGATATGGGCTATAGCCCATGGTCCAAAATGATGAGAAACGAGGCTAACTTTTTTTTTCAAAATTTCAAAAAACATGGGCTATAACCTTTCGTTTTTGTCATTTTGTCATTTTTTTCAAATCTTCAAAAATGATGAAAAACGGCGCGCTATAGTATGCCGTACGATATGGGCTATAGCCCATGGTCCAAAATGATGAGAAACGAGGCTAACTTTTTTTTTCAAAATTTCAAAAAACATGGGCTATAACCTTCCGTTTTTGTCATTTCGTCATTTTTTTCAAATCTTCAAAAATGATGAAAAACGGCGCGCTATAGTATGCCGTACGATATGGGCTATAGCCCATGGTCCAAAATGATGAGAAACGAGGCTAACTTTTTTTTTCAAAATTTCAAAAACATGGGCTATAACCTTTCGATTTGTCATTTTGTCATTTTTTTCAAATCTTCAAAAATGATGAAAAACGGCGCGCTATAGTATGCCGTACGATATGGGCTATAGCCCATGGTCCAAAATGATGAGAAACGAGGCTAACTTTTTTTTTCAAAATTTCAAAAAACATGGGCTATAACCTTTCGTTTTTGTCATTTCGTCATTTTTTTCAAATCTTCAAAAATGATGAAAAACGGCGCGCTATAGTATGCCGTACGATATGGGCTATAGCCCATGGTCCAAAATGATGAGAAACGAGGCTAACTTTTTTTTTCAAAATTTCAAAAACATGGGCTATAACCTTTCGATTTGTCATTTTGTCATTTTTTTCAAATCTTCAAAAATGATGAAAAACGGCGCGCTATAGTATGCCGTACGATATGGGCTATAGCCCATGGTCCAAAATGATGAGAAACGAGGCTAACTTTTTTTTTCAAAATTTCAAAAAACATGGGCTATAACCTTTCGTTTTTGTCATTTCGTCATTTTTTTCAAATCTTAAAAAATGATGAAAAACGGCGCGCTATAGTATGCCGTACGATATGGGCTATAGCCCATGGTCCAAAATGATAAGAAACGAGGCTAACTTTTTTTTTCAAAATTTCAAAAAACATGGGCTATAACCTTTCGTTTTTGTCATTTTGTCATTTTTTTCAAATCTTCAAAAATGATGAAAAACGGCGCGCTATAGTATGCCGTACGATATGGGCTATAGCCCATGGTCCAAAATGATGAGAAACGAGGCTAACTTTTTTTTTCAAAATTTCAAAAAACATGGGCTATAACCTTTCGTTTTTGTCATTTCGTAATTTTTTAAAAATCTTTAAAAATGATGAAAAACGGCGCGCTATAGAATGCCGTACGATATGGGCTATAGCCCATGGTCCAAAATGATGAGAAACGAGGCTAACTTTTTTTTTCAAAATTTCAAAAAACATGGGCTATAACCTTTCGTTTTTGTCATTTTGTCATTTTTTTCAAATCTTCAAAAATGATGAAAAACGGCGCGCTATAGTATGCCGTACGATATGGGCTATAGCCCATGGTCCAAAATGATGAGAAACGAGGCTAACTTTTTTTTTCAAAATTTCAAAAAACATGGGCTATAACCTTTCGTTTTTGTCATTTCGTCATTTTTTCAAATCTTTAAAAATGATGAAAACGGCGCGCTATAGAATGCCGTACGATATGGGCTATAGCCCATGGTCCAAAATGATGAGAAACGAGGCTAACTTTTTTTTCAAAATTTCAAAAAACATGGGCTATAACCTTTCGTTTTTGTCATTTCGTAATTTTTTTCAAATCTTTAAAAATGATGAAAAACGGCGCGCTATAGAATGCCGTACGATATGGGCTATAGCCCATGGTCCAAAATGATGAGAAACGAGGCTAACTTTTTTTTCCAAAATTTCAAAAAACATGGGCTATAACCTTTCGTTTTTGTCATTTTGTCATTTTTTTCAAATCTTCAAAAATGATGAAAAACGGCGCGCTATAGTATGCCGTACGATATGGGCTATAGCCCATGGTCCAAAATGATGAGAAACGAGGCTAACTTTTTTTTTCAAAATTTCAAAAAACATGGGCTATAACCTTTCGTTTTTGTCATTTCGTCATTTTTTTCAAATCTTCAAAAATGATGAAAAACGGCGCGCTATAGTATGCCGTACGATATGGGCTATAGCCCATGGTCCAAAATGATGAGAAACGAGGCTAACTTTTTTTTTCAAAATTTCAAAAACATGGGCTATAACCTTTCGATTTGTCATTTTGTCATTTTTTTCAAATCTTCAAAAATGATGAAAAACGGCGCGCTATAGTATGCCGTACGATATGGGCTATAGCCCATGGTCCAAAATGATGAGAAACGAGGCTAACTTTTTTTTTCAAAATTTCAAAAAACATGGGCTATAACCTTTCGTTTTTGTCATTTCGTCATTTTTTTCAAATCTTAAAAAATGATGAAAAACGGCGCGCTATAGTATGCCGTACGATATGGGCTATAGCCCATGGTCCAAAATGATAAGAAACGAGGCTAACTTTTTTTTTCAAAATTTCAAAAAACATGGGCTATAACCTTTCGTTTTTGTCATTTTGTCATTTTTTTCAAATCTTCAAAAATGATGAAAAACGGCGCGCTATAGTATGCCGTACGATATGGGCTATAGCCCATGGTCCAAAATGATGAGAAACGAGGCTAACTTTTTTTTTCAAAATTTCAAAAAACATGGGCTATAACCTTTCGTTTTTGTCATTTCGTAATTTTTTTAAAATCTTTAAAAATGATGAAAAACGGCGCGCTATAGAATGCCGTACGATATGGGCTATAGCCCATGGTCCAAAATGATGAGAAACGAGGCTAACTTTTTTTTTCAAAATTTCAAAAAACATGGGCTATAACCTTTCGTTTTTGTCATTTTGTCATTTTTTTCAAATCTTCAAAAATGATGAAAAACGGCGCGCTATAGTATGCCGTACGATATGGGCTATAGCCCATGGTCCAAAATGATGAGAAACGAGGCTAACTTTTTTTTTCAAAATTTCAAAAAACATGGGCTATAACCTTTCGTTTTTGTCATTTCGTCATTTTTTCAAATCTTTAAAAATGATGAAAACGGCGCGCTATAGAATGCCGTACGATATGGGCTATAGCCCATGGTCCAAAATGATGAGAAACGAGGCTAACTTTTTTTTCAAAATTTCAAAAAACATGGGCTATAACCTTTCGTTTTTGTCATTTCGTAATTTTTTTCAAATCTTTAAAAATGATGAAAAACGGCGCGCTATAGAATGCCGTACGATATGGGCTATAGCCCATGGTCCAAAATGATGAGAAACGAGGCTAACTTTTTTTTCCAAAATTTCAAAAAACATGGGCTATAACCTTTCGTTTTTGTCATTTTGTCATTTTTTTCAAATCTTCAAAAATGATGAAAAACGGCGCGCTATAGTATGCCGTACGATATGGGCTATAGCCCATGGTCCAAAATGATGAGAAACGAGGCTAACCTTTTTTTTCAAAATTTCAAAAAACATGGGCTATAACCTTTCATTTTTGTCATTTCGTCATTTTTTTCAAATCTTCAAAAATGATGAAAAACGGCGCGCTATAGTATGCCGTACGATATGGGCTATAGCCCATGGTCCAAAATGATGAGAAACGAGGCTAACTTTTTTTTTCAAAATTTCAAAAAACATGGGCTATAACCTTTCGTTTTTGTCATTTTGTCATTTTTTTCAAATCTTCAAAAATGATGAAAAACGGCGCGCTATAGTATGCCGTACGATATGGGCTATAGCCCATGGTCCAAAATTATGAGAAACGAGGCTAACTTTTTTTTTCAAAATTTCAAAAAACATGGGCTATAACCTTTCGTTTTTGTCATTTCGTCATTTTTTTCAAATCTTCAAAAATGATGAAAAACGGCGCGCTATAGTATGCCGTACGATATGGGCTATAGCCCATGGTCCAAAATGATGAGAAACGAGGCTAACTTTTTTTTTCAAAATTTCAAAAAACATGGGCTATAACCTTTCGTTTTTGTCATTTTGTCATTTTTTTAAAATCTTCAAAAATGATGAAAAACGGCGCGCTATAGTATGCCGTACGATATGGGCTATAGCCCATGGTCCAAAATGATGAGAAACGAGGCTAACTTTTTTTTTCAAAATTTCAAAAAACATGGGCTATAACCTTTCGTTTTTGTCATTTCGTCATTTTTTTCAAATCTTCAAAAATGATGAAAAACGGCGCGCTATAGTATGCCGTACGATATGGGCTATAGCCCATGGTCCAAAATGATGAAAAACGAGGCTAACTTTTTTTTTCAAAATTTCAAAAAACATGGGCTATAACCTTTCGTTTTTGTCATTTCGTCATTTTTTTCAAATCTTCAAAAATGATGAAAAACGGCGCGCTATAGTATGCCGTACGATATGCGCTATAGCCCATGGTCCAAAATGATGAGAAACGAGGCTAACTTTTTTTTTCAAAATTTCAAAAAACATGGGCTATAACCTTTCGTTTTTGTCATTTCGTCATTTTTTTCAAATCTTCAAAAATGATGAAAAACGGCGCGCTATAGTATGCCGTACGATATGGGCTATAGCCCATGGTCCAAAATGATGAGAAACGAGGCTAACTTTTTTTTTCAAAATTTCAAAAAACATGGGCTATAACCTTTCGTTTTTGTCATTTTGTCATTTTTTTCAAATCTTCAAAAATGATGAAAAACGGTGCGCTATAGTATGCCGTACGATATGGGCTATAGCCCATGGTCCAAAATGATGAGAAACGAGGCTAACTTTTTTTTTCAAAATTTCAAAAAACATGGGCTATAACCTTTCGTTTTTGTCATTTCGTCATTTTTTTCAAATCTTCAAAAATGATGAAAAACGGCGCGCTATAGTATGCCGTACGATATGGGCTATAGCCCATGGTCCAAAATGATGAGAAACGAGGCTAACTTTTTTTTTCAAAATTTCAAAAAACATGGGCTATAACCTTTCGTTTTTGTCATTTCGTCATTTTTTTCAAATCTTCAAAAATGATGAAAAACGGCGCGCTATAGTATGCCGTACGATATGGGCTATAGCCCATGGTCCAAAATGATGAGAAACGAGGCTAACTTTTTTTTTCAAAATTTCAAAAAACATGGGCTATAACCTTTCGTTTTTGTCATTTCGTCATTTTTTTCAAATCTTCAAAAATGATGAAAAACGGCGCGCTATAGTATGCCGTACGATATGGGCTATAGCCCATGGTCCAAAATGATGAGAAACGAGGCTAACTTTTTTTTTCAAAATTTCAAAAAACATGGGCTATAACCTTTCGTTTTTGTCATTTTGTCATTTTTTTCAAATCTTCAAAAATGATGAAAAACGGTGCGCTATAGTATGCCGTACGATATGGGCTATAGCCCATGGTCCAAAATGATGAGAAACGAGGCTAACTTTTTTTTTCAAAATTTCAAAAAACATGGGCTATAACCTTTCGTTTTTGTCATTTTGTCATTTTTTTCAAATCTTCAAAAATGATGAAAAACGGCGCGCTATAGTATGCCGTACGATATGGGCTATAGCCCATGGTCCAAAATGATGAGAAACGAGGCTAACTTTTTTTTTCAAAATTTCAAAAAACATGGGCTATAACCTTTCGTTTTTGTCATTTCGTCTTTTTTTTCAAATCTTAAAAAATGATGAAAAACGGCGCGCTATAGTATGCCGTACGATATGGGCTATAGCCCATGGTCCAAAATGATAAGAAACGAGGCTAACTTTTTTTTTCAAAATTTCAAAAAACATGGGCTATAACCTTTCGTTTTTGTCATTTCGTCATTTTTTTCAAATCTTCAAAAATGATGAAAAACGGCGCGCTATAGTATGCCGTACGATATGGGCTATAGCCCATGGTCCAAAATGATGAGAAACGAGGCTAACTTTTTTTTTCAAAATTTCAAAAACATGGGCTATAACCTTTCGTTTTGTCATTTTGTCATTTTTTTCAAATCTTCAAAAATGATGAAAAACGGCGCGCTATAGTATGCCGTACGATATGGGCTATAGCCCATGGTCCAAAATGATGAGAAACGAGGCTAACTTTTTTTTTCAAAATTTCAAAAAACATGGGCTATAACCTTTCGTTTTTGTCATTTCGTATTTTTTTCAAATCTTTAAAAATGATGAAAAACGGCGCACTATAGAATGCCGTACGATATGGGCTATAGCCCATGGTCCAAAATGATGAGAAACGAGGCTAACTTTTTTTTTCAAAATTTCAAAAAACATGGGCTATAACCTTTCGTTTTTGTCATTTTGTCATTTTTTTCAAATCTTCAAAAATGATGAAAAACAGCGCGCTATAGTATGCCGTACGATATGGGCTATAGCCCATGGTCCAAAATGATGAGAAACGAGGCTAACTTTTTTTTTCAAAATTTCAAAAAACATGGGCTATAACCTTTCGTTTTTGTCATTTTGTCATTTTTTTCAAATCTTCAAAAATGATGAAAAACGGCGCGCTATAGTATGCCGTACGATATGGGCTATAGCCCATGGTCCAAAATGATGAGAAACGAGGCTAACTTTTTTTTTCAAAATTTCAAAAAACATGGGCTATAACCTTTCGTTTTTGTCATTTCGTCATTTTTTTCAAATCTTCAAAAATGATGAAAAACGGCGCGCTATAGTATGCCGTACGATATGGGCTATAGCCCATGGTCCAAAATGATGAGAAACGAGGCTAACTTTTTTTTTCAAAATTTCAAAAACATGGGCTATAACCTTTCGATTTGTCATTTTGTCATTTTTTTCAAATCTTCAAAAATGATGAAAAACGGCGCGCTATAGTATGCCGTACGATATGGGCTATAGCCCATGGTCCAAAATGATGAGAAACGAGGCTAACTTTTTTTTTCAAAATTTCAAAAAACATGGGCTATAACCTTTCGTTTTTGTCATTTCGTCATTTTTTTCAAATCTTAAAAAATGATGAAAAACGGCGCGCTATAGTATGCCGTACGATATGGGCTATAGCCCATGGTCCAAAATGATAAGAAACGAGGCTAACTTTTTTTTTCAAAATTTCAAAAAACATGGGCTATAACCTTTCGTTTTTGTCATTTCGTCATTTTTTCAAATCTTCAAAAATGATGAAAAACGGCGCGCTATAGTATGCCGTACGATATGGGCTATAGCCCATGGTCCAAAATGATGAGAAACGAGGCTAACTTTTTTTTTCAAAATTTCAAAAAACATGGGCTATAACCTTTCGTTTTTGTCATTTCGTAATTTTTTAAAAATCTTTAAAAATGATGAAAAACGGCGCGCTATAGAATGCCGTACGATATGGGCTATAGCCCATGGTCCAAAATGATGAGAAACGAGGCTAACTTTTTTTTTCAAAATTTCAAAAAACATGGGCTATAACCTTTCGTTTTTGTCATTTTGTCATTTTTTTCAAATCTTCAAAAATGATGAAAAACGGCGCGCTATAGTATGCCGTACGATATGGGCTATAGCCCATGGTCCAAAATGATGAGAAGCGAGGCTAACTTTTTTTTTCAAAATTTCAAAAAACATGGGCTATAACCTTTCGTTTTTGTCATTTCGTCATTTTTTTCAAATCTTCAAAAATGATGAAAAACGGCGCGCTATAGTATGCCGTACGATATGGGCTATAGCCCATGGTCCAAAATGATGAGAAACGAGGCTAACTTTTTTTTTCAAAATTTCAAAAAACATGGGCTATAACCTTTCGTTTTTGTCATTTCGTCATTTTTTCAAATCTTTAAAAATGATGAAAACGGCGCGCTATAGAATGCCGTACGATATGGGCTATAGCCCATGGTCCAAAATGATGAGAAACGAGGCTAACTTTTTTTTCAAAATTTCAAAAAACATGGGCTATAACCTTTCGTTTTTGTCATTTCGTAATTTTTTTCAAATCTTTAAAAATGATGAAAAACGGCGCGCTATAGAATGCCGTACGATATGGGCTATAGCCCATGGTCCAAAATGATGAGAAACGAGGCTAACTTTTTTTTTCAAAATTTCAAAAAACATGGGCTATAACCTTTCGTTTTTGTCATTTTGTCATTTTTTTCAAATCTTCAAAAATGATGAAAAACGGCGCGCTATAGTATGCCGTACGATATGGGCTATAGCCCATGGTCCAAAATGATGAGAAACGAGGCTAACCTTTTTTTTCAAAATTTCAAAAAACATGGGCTATAACCTTTCATTTTTGTCATTTCGTCATTTTTTTCAAATCTTCAAAAATGATGAAAAACGGCGCGCTATAGTATGCCGTACGATATGGGCTATAGCCCATGGTCCAAAATGATGAGAAACGAGGCTAACTTCTTTTTTCAAAATTTCAAAAAACATGGGCTATAACCTTTCGTTTTTGTCATTTCGTCATTTTTTTCAAATCTTCAAAAATAAACGGCGCGCTATAGTATGCCGTACGATATGGGCTATAGCCCATGGTCCAAAATTATGAGAAACGAGGCTAACTTTTTTTTTCAAAATTTCAAAAAACATGGGCTATAACCTTTCGTTTTTGTCATTTCGTCATTTTTTTCAAATCTTCAAAAATGATGAAAAACGGCGCGCTATAGTATGCCGTACGATATGGGCTATAGCCCATGGTCCAAAATGATGAGAAACGAGGCTAACTTTTTTTTTCAAAATTTCAAAAAACATGGGCTATAACCTTTCGTTTTTGTCATTTTGTCATTTTTTTCAAATCTTCAAAAATGATGAAAAACGGCGCGCTATAGTATGCCGTACGATATGGGCTATAGCCCATGGTCCAAAATGATGAGAAACGAGGCTAACTTTTTTTTTCAAAATTTCAAAAAACATGGGCTATAACCTTTCGTTTTTGTCATTTCGTCATTTTTTTCAAATCTTCAAAAATGATGAAAAACGGCGCGCTATAGTATGCCGTACGATATGGGCTATAGCCCATGGTCCAAAATGATGAGAAACGAGGCTAACTTTTTTTTTCAAAATTTCAAAAAACATGGGCTATAACCTTTCGTTTTTGTCATTTCGTCATTTTTTTCAAATCTTCAAAAATGATGAAAAACGGCGCGCTATAGTATGCCGTACGATATGGGCTATAGCCCATGGTCCAAAATGATGAGAAACGAGGCTAACTTTTTTTTTCAAAATTTCAAAAAACATGGGCTATAACCTTTCGTTTTTGTCATTTTGTCATTTTTTTCAAATCTTCAAAAATGATGAAAAACGGTGCGCTATAGTATGCCGTACGATATGGGCTATAGCCCATGGTCCAAAATGATGAGAAACGAGGCTAACTTTTTTTTTCAAAATTTCAAAAAACATGGGCTATAACCTTTCGTTTTTGTCATTTCGTCATTTTTTTCAAATCTTCAAAAATGATGAAAAACGGCGCGCTATAGTATGCCGTACGATATGGGCTATAGCCCATGGTCCAAAATGATGAGAAACGAGGCTAACTTTTTTTTTCAAAATTTCAAAAAACATGGGCTATAACCTTTCGTTTTTGTCATTTCGTCATTTTTTTCAAATCTTCAAAAATGATGAAAAACGGCGCGCTATAGTATGCCGTACGATATGGGCTATAGCCCATGGTCCAAAATGATGAGAAACGAGGCTAACTTTTTTTTTCAAAATTTCAAAAAACGTGGGCTATAACCTTTCGTTTTTGTCATTTCGTCATTTTTTTCAAATCTTCAAAAATGATGAAAAACGGCGCGCTATAGTATGCCGTACGATATGGGCTATAGCCCATGGTCCAAAATGATGAGAAACGAGGCTAACTTTTTTTTTCAAAATTTCAAAAAACATGGGCTATAACCTTTCGTTTTTGTCATTTTGTCATTTTTTTCAAATCTTCAAAAATGATGAAAAACGGTGCGCTATAGTATGCCGTACGATATGGGCTATAGCCCATGGTCCAAAATGATGAGAAACGAGGCTAACTTTTTTTTTCAAAATTTCAAAAAACATGGGCTATAACCTTTCGTTTTTGTCATTTCGTCATTTTTTTCAAATCTTCAAAAATGATGAAAAACGGCGCGCTATAGTATGCCGTACGATATGGGCTATAGCCCATGGTCCAAAATGATGAGAAACGAGGCTAACTTTTTTTTTCAAAATTTCAAAAACATGGGCTATAACCTTTCGATTTGTCATTTTGTCATTTTTTTCAAATCTTCAAAAATGATGAAAAACGGCGCGCTATAGTATGCCGTACGATATGGGCTATAGCCCATGGTCCAAAATGATGAGAAACGAGGCTAACTTTTTTTTTCAAAATTTCAAAAAACATGGGCTATAACCTTTCGTTTTTGTCATTTCGTCATTTTTTTCAAATCTTAAAAAATGATGAAAAACGGCGCGCTATAGTATGCCGTACGATATGGGCTATAGCCCATGGTTAATGATAAGAAACGAGGCTAACTTTTTTTTTCAAAATTTCAAAAAACATGGGCTATAACCTTTCGTTTTTGTCATTTCGTCATTTTTTTCAAATCTTCAAAAATGATGAAAAACGGCGCGCTATAGTATGCCGTACGATATGGGCTATAGCCCATGGTCCAAAATGATGAGAAACGAGGCTAACTTTTTTTTTCAAAATTTCAAAAACATGGGCTATAACCTTTCGTTTTGTCATTTTGTCATTTTTTTCAAATCTTCAAAAATGATGAAAAACGGCGCGCTATAGTATGCCGTACGATATGGGCTATAGCCCATGGTCCAAAATGATGAGAAACGAGGCTAACTTTTTTTTTCAAAATTTCAAAAAACATGGGCTATAACCTTTCGTTTTTGTCATTTCGTATTTTTTTCAAATCTTTAAAAATGATGAAAAACGGCGCACTATAGAATGCCGTACGAAATGGGCTATAGCCCATGGTCCAAAATGATGAGAAACGAGGCTAACTTTTTTTTTCAAAATTTCAAAAAACATGGGCTATAACCTTTCGTTTTTGTCATTTTGTCATTTTTTTCAAATCTTCAAAAATGATGAAAAACGGCGCGCTATAGTATGCCGTACGATATGGGCTATAGCCCATGGTCCAAAATGATGAGAAACGAGGCTAACTTTTTTTTTCAAAATTTCAAAAAACATGGGCTATAACCTTTCGTTTTTGTCATTTTGTCATTTTTTTCAAATCTTCAAAAATGATGAAAAACGGCGCGCTATAGTATGCCGTACGATATGGGCTATAGCCCATGGTCCAAAATGATGAGAAACGAGGCTAACTTTTTTTTTCAAAATTTCAAAAAACATGGGCTATAACCTTTCGTTTTTGTCATTTCGTCATTTTTTTCAAATCTTCAAAAATGATGAAAAACGGCGCGCTATAGTATGCCGTACGATATGGGCTATAGCCCATGGTCCAAAATGATGAGAAACGAGGCTAACTTTTTTTTTCAAAATTTCAAAAACATGGGCTATAACCTTTCGATTTGTCATTTTGTCATTTTTTTCAAATCTTCAAAAATGATGAAAAACGGCGCGCTATAGTATGCCGTACGATATGGGCTATAGCCCATGGTCCAAAATGATGAGAAACGAGGCTAACTTTTTTTTTCAAAATTTCAAAAAACATGGGCTATAACCTTTCGTTTTTGTCATTTCGTCATTTTTTTCAAATCTTAAAAAATGATGAAAAACGGCGCGCTATAGTATGCCGTACGATATGGGCTATAGCCCATGGTCCAAAATGATAAGAAACGAGGCTAACTTTTTTTTTCAAAATTTCAAAAAACATGGGCTATAACCTTTCGTTTTTGTCATTTCGTCATTTTTTTCAAATCTTCAAAAATGATGAAAAACGGCGCGCTATAGTATGCCGTACGATATGGGCTATAGCCCATGGTCCAAAATGATGAGAAACGAGGCTAACTTTTTTTTTCAAAATTTCAAAAACATGGGCTATAACCTTTCGTTTTGTCATTTTGTCATTTTTTTCAAATCTTCAAAAATGATGAAAAACGGCGCGCTATAGTATGCCGTACGATATGGGCTATAGCCCATGGTCCAAAATGATGAGAAACGAGGCTAACTTTTTTTTTCAAAATTTCAAAAAACATGGGCTATAACCTTTCGTTTTTGTCATTTCGTATTTTTTTCAAATCTTTAAAAATGATGAAAAACGGCGCACTATAGAATGCCGTACGATATGGGCTATAGCCCATGGTCCAAAATGATGAGAAACGAGGCTAACTTTTTTTTTCAAAATTTCAAAAAACATGGGCTATAACCTTTCGTTTTTGTCATTTTGTCATTTTTTTCAAATCTTCAAAAATGATGAAAAACGGCGCGCTATAGTATGCCGTACGATATGGGCTATAGCCCATGGTCCAAAATGATGAGAAACGAGGCTAACTTTTTTTTTCAAAATTTCAAAAAACATGGGCTATAACCTTTCGTTTTTGTCATTTTGTCATTTTTTTCAAATCTTCAAAAATGATGAAAGACGGCGCGCTATAGTATGCCGTACGATATGGGCTATAGCCCATGGTCCAAAATGATGAGAAACGAGGCTAATTTTTTTTTCAAAATTTCAAAAAACATGGGCTATAACCTTTCGTTTTTGTCATTTCGTCATTTTTTTCAAATCTTCAAAAATGATGAAAAACGGCGCGCTATAGTATGCCGTACGATATGGGCTATAGCCCATTGTCCAAAATGATGAGAAACGAGGCTAACTTTTTTTTTCAAAATTTAAAAAAACATGGGCTATAACCTTTCGTTTTTGTCATTTCGTCATTTTTTTCAAATCTTCAAAAATTATGAAAAACGGCGCGCTATAGTATGCCGTACGATATGGGCTATAGCCCATGGTCCAAAATGATGAGAAACGAGGCTAACTTTTTTTTTCAAAATTTCAAAAAACATGGGCTATAACCTTTCGTTTTTGTCATTTCGTCATTTTTTTCAAATCTTAAAAAATGATGAAAAACGGCGCGCTATAGTATGCCGTACGATATGGGCTATAGCCCATGGTCCAAAATGATAAGAAACGAGGCTAACTTTTTTTTTCAAAATTTCAAAAACATGGGCTATAACCTTTCGTTTTGTCATTTCGTCATTTTTTTCAAATCTTCAAAAATGATGAAAAACGGCGCGCTATAGTATGCCGTACGATATGGGCTATAGCCCATGGTCCAAAATGATGAGAAACGAGGCTAACTTTTTTTTTCAAAATTTCAAAAACATGGGCTATAACCTTTCGATTTGTCATTTTGTCATTTTTTTCAAATCTTCAAAAATGATGAAAAACGGCGCGCTATAGTATGCCGTACGATATGGGCTATAGCCCATGGTCCAAAATGATGAGAAACGAGGCTAACTTTTTTTTTCAAAATTTCAAAAAACATGGGCTATAACCTTTCGTTTTTGTCATTTCGTCATTTTTTTCAAATCTTAAAAATGATGAAAAACGGCGCGCTATAGTATGCCGTACGATATGGGCTATAGCCCATGGTCCAAAATGATAAGAAACGAGGCTAACTTTTTTTTTCAAAATTTCAAAAAACATGGGCTATAACCTTTCGTTTTTGTCATTTCGTCATTTTTTCAAATCTTCAAAAATGATGAAAAACGGCGCGCTATAGTATGCCGTACGATATGGGCTATAGCCCATGGTCCAAAATGATGAGAAACGAGGCTAACTTTTTTTTTCAAAATTTCAAAAAACATGGGCTATAACCTTTCGTTTTTGTCATTTCGTAATTTTTTTAAAATCTTTAAAAATGATGAAAAACGGCGCGCTATAGAATGCCGTACGATATGGGCTATAGCCCATGGTCCAAAATGATGAGAAACGAGGCTAACTTTTTTTTTCAAAATTTCAAAAAACATGGGCTATAACCTTTCGTTTTTGTCATTTTGTCATTTTTTTCAAATCTTCAAAAATGATGAAAAACGGCGCGCTATAGTATGCCGTACGATATGGGCTATAGCCCATGGTCCAAAATGATGAGAAGCGAGGCTAACTTTTTTTTTCAAAATTTCAAAAAACATGGGCTATAACCTTTCGTTTTTGTCATTTCGTCATTTTTTTCAAATCTTCAAAAATGATGAAAAACGGCGCGCTATAGTATGCCGTACGATATGGGCTATAGCCCATGGTCCAAAATGATGAGAAACGAGGCTAACTTTTTTTTTCAAAATTTCAAAAAACATGGGCTATAACCTTTCGTTTTTGTCATTTCGTCATTTTTTCAAATCTTTAAAAATGATGAAAACGGCGCGCTATAGAATGCCGTACGATATGGGCTATAGCCCATGGTCCAAAATGATGAGAAACGAGGCTAACTTTTTTTTCAAAATTTCAAAAAACATGGGCTATAACCTTTCGTTTTTGTCATTTCGTAATTTTTTTCAAATCTTTAAAAATGATGAAAAACGGCGCGCTATAGAATGCCGTACGATATGGGCTATAGCCCATGGTCCAAAATGATGAGAAACGAGGCTAACTTTTTTTTTCAAAATTTCAAAAAACATGGGCTATAACCTTTCGTTTTTGTCATTTTGTCATTTTTTTCAAATCTTCAAAAATGATGAAAAACGGCGCGCTATAGTATGCCGTACGATATGGGCTATAGCCCATGGTCCAAAATGATGAGAAACGAGGCTAACCTTTTTTTTCAAAATTTCAAAAAACATGGGCTATAACCTTTCATTTTTGTCATTTCGTCATTTTTTTCAAATCTTCAAAAATGATGAAAAACGGCGCGCTATAGTATGCCGTACGATATGGGCTATAGCCCATGGTCCAAAATGATGAGAAACGAGGCTAACTTTTTTTTTCAAAATTTCAAAAAACATGGGCTATAACCTTTCGTTTTTGTCATTTTGTCATTTTTTTCAAATCTTCAAAAATAAACGGCGCGCTATAGTATGCCGTACGATATGGGCTATAGCCCATGGTCCAAAATTATGAGAAACGAGGCTAACTTTTTTTTTCAAAATTTCAAAAAACATGGGCTATAACCTTTCGTTTTTATCATTTCGTCATTTTTTTCAAATCTTCAAAAATGATGAAAAACGGCGCGCTATAGTATGCCGTACGATATGGGCTATAGCCCATGGTCCAAAATGATGAGAAACGAGGCTAACTTTTTTTTTCAAAATTTCAAAAAACATGGGCTATAACCTTTCGTTTTTGTCATTTTGTCATTTTTTTCAAATCTTCAAAAATGATGAAAAACGGCGCGCTATAGTATGCCGTACGATATGGGCTATAGCCCATGGTCCAAAATGATGAGAAACGAGGCTAACTTTTTTTTTCAAAATTTCAAAAAACATGGGCTATAACCTTTCGTTTTTGTCATTTCGTCATTTTTTTCAAATCTTCAAAAATGATGAAAAACGGCGCGCTATAGTATGCCGTACGATATGGGCTATAGCCCATGGTCCAAAATGATGAGAAACGAGGCTAACTTTTTTTTTCAAAATTTCAAAAAACATGGGCTATAACCTTTCGTTTTTGTCATTTCGTCATTTTTTTCAAATCTTCAAAAATGATGAAAAACGGCGCGCTATAGTATGCCGTACGATATGGGCTATAGCCCATGGTCCAAAATGATGAGAAACGAGGCTAACTTTTTTTTTCAAAATTTCAAAAAACATGGGCTATAACCTTTCGTTTTTGTCATTTTGTCATTTTTTTCAAATCTTCAAAAATGATGAAAAACGGTGCGCTATAGTATGCCGTACGATATGGGCTATAGCCCATGGTCCAAAATGATGAGAAACGAGGCTAACTTTTTTTTTCAAAATTTCAAAAAACATGGGCTATAACCTTTCGTTTTTGTCATTTCGTCATTCTTTTTCAAATCTTCAAAAATGATGAAAAACGGCGCGCTATAGTATGCCGTACGATATGGGCTATAGCCCATGGTCCAAAATGATGAGAAACGAGGCTAACTTTTTTTTTCAAAATTTCAAAAAACATGGGCTATAACCTTTCGTTTTTGTCATTTCGTCATTTTTTTCAAATCTTCAAAAATGATGAAAAACGGCTCGCTATAGTATGCCGTACGATATGGGCTATAGCCCATGGTCCAAAATGATGAGAAACGAGGCTAACTTTTTTTTTCAAAATTTCAAAAAACATGGGCTATAACCTTTCGTTTTTGTCATTTCGTCATTTTTTTCAAATCTTCAAAAATGATGAAAAACGGCGCGCTATAGTATGCCGTACGATATGGGCTATAGCCCATGGTCCAAAATGATGAGAAACGAGGCTAACTTTTTTTTTCAAAATTTCAAAAAACATGGGCTATAACCTTTCGTTTTTGTCATTTTGTCATTTTTTTCAAATCTTCAAAAATGATGAAAAACGGTGCGCTATAGTATGCCGTACGATATGGGCTATAGCCCATGGTCCAAAATGATGAGAAACGAGGCTAACTTTTTTTTTCAAAATTTCAAAAAACATGGGCTATAACCTTTCGTTTTTGTCATTTCGTCATTTTTTTCAAATCTTCAAAAATGATGAAAAACGGCGCGCTATAGTATGCCGTACGATATGGGCTATAGCCCATGGTCCAAAATGATGAGAAACGAGGCTAACTTTTTTTTTCAAAATTTCAAAAACATGGGCTATAACCTTTCGATTTGTCATTTTGTCATTTTTTTCAAATCTTCAAAAATGATGAAAAACGGCGCGCTATAGTATGCCGTACGATATGGGCTATAGCCCATGGTCCAAAATGATGAGAAACGAGGCTAACTTTTTTTTTCAAAATTTCAAAAAACATGGGCTATAACCTTTCGTTTTTGTCATTTCGTCATTTTTTTCAAATCTTAAAAAATGATGAAAAACGGCGCGCTATAGTATGCCGTACGATATGGGCTATAGCCCATGGTCCAAAATGATAAGAAACGAGGCTAACTTTTTTTTTCAAAATTTCAAAAAACATGGGCTATAACCTTTCGTTTTTGTCATTTCGTCATTTTTTTCAAATCTTCAAAAATGATGAAAAACGGCGCGCTATAGTATGCCGTACGATATGGGCTATAGCCCATGGTCCAAAATGATGAGAAACGAGGCTAACTTTTTTTTTCAAAATTTCAAAAACATGGGCTATAACCTTTCGTTTTGTCATTTTGTCATTTTTTTCAAATCTTCAAAAATGATGAAAAACGGCGCGCTATAGTATGCCGTACGATATGGGCTATAGCCCATGGTCCAAAATGATGAGAAACGAGGCTAACTTTTTTTTTCAAAATTTCAAAAAACATGGGCTATAACCTTTCGTTTTTGTCATTTCGTATTTTTTTCAAATCTTTAAAAATGATGAAAAACGGCGCACTATAGAATGCCGTACGAAATGGGCTATAGCCCATGGTCCAAAATGATGAGAAACGAGGCTAACTTTTTTTTTCAAAATTTCAAAAAACATGGGCTATAACCTTTCGTTTTTGTCATTTTGTCATTTTTTTCAAATCTTCAAAAATGATGAAAAACGGCGCGCTATAGTATGCCGTACGATATGGGCTATAGCCCATGGTCCAAAATGATGAGAAACGAGGCTAACTTTTTTTTTCAAAATTTCAAAAAACATGGGCTATAACCTTTCGTTTTTGTCATTTTGTCATTTTTTTCAAATCTTCAAAAATGATGAAAAACGGCGCGCTATAGTATGCCGTACGATATGGGCTATAGCCCATGGTCCAAAATGATGAGAAACGAGGCTAACTTTTTTTTTCAAAATTTCAAAAAACATGGGCTACCTTTCGTTTTTGTCATTTCGTCATTTTTTTCAAATCTTCAAAAATGATGAAAAACGGCGCGCTATAGTATGCCGTACGATATGGGCTATAGCCCATGGTCCAAAATGATGAGAAACGAGGCTAACTTTTTTTTTCAAAATTTCAAAAACATGGGCTATAACCTTTCGATTTGTCATTTTGTCATTTTTTTCAAATCTTCAAAAATGATGAAAAACGGCGCGCTATAGTATGCCGTACGATATGGGCTATAGCCCATGGTCCAAAATGATGAGAAACGAGGCTAACTTTTTTTTTCAAAATTTCAAAAAACATGGGCTATAACCTTTCGTTTTTGTCATTTCGTCATTTTTTTCAAATCTTCAAAAATGATGAAAAACGGCGCGCTATAGTATGCCGTACGATATGGGCTATAGCCCATGGTCCAAAATGATGAGAAACGAGGCTAACTTTTTTTTTCAAAATTTCAAAAACATGGGCTATAACCTTTCGTTTTGTCATTTTGTCATTTTTTTCAAATCTTCAAAAATGATGAAAAACGGCGCGCTATAGTATGCCGTACGATATGGGCTATAGCCCATGGTCCAAAATGATGAGAAACGAGGCTAACTTTTTTTTTCAAAATTTCAAAAAACATGGGCTATAACCTTTCGTTTTTGTCATTTCGTATTTTTTTCAAATCTTTAAAAATGATGAAAAACGGCGCACTATAGAATGCCGTACGATATGGGCTATAGCCCATGGTCCAAAATGATGAGAAACGAGGCTAACTTTTTTTTTCAAAATTTCAAAAAACATGGGCTATAACCTTTCGTTTTTGTCATTTTGTCATTTTTTTCAAATCTTCAAAAATGATGAAAAACGGCGCGCTATAGTATGCCGTACGATATGGGCTATAGCCCATGGTCCAAAATGATGAGAAACGAGGCTAACTTTTTTTTTCAAAATTTCAAAAAACATGGGCTATAACCTTTCGTTTTTGTCATTTTGTCATTTTTTTCAAATCTTCAAAAATGATGAAAGACGGCGCGCTATAGTATGCCGTACGATATGGGCTATAGCCCATGGTCCAAAATGATGAGAAACGAGGCTAATTTTTTTTTCAAAATTTCAAAAAACATGGGCTATAACCTTTCGTTTTTGTCATTTCGTCATTTTTTTCAAATCTTCAAAAATGATGAAAAACGGCGCGCTATAGTATGCCGTACGATATGGGCTATAGCCCATTGTCCAAAATGATGAGAAACGAGGCTAACTTTTTTTTTCAAAATTTAAAAAAACATGGGCTATAACCTTTCGTTTTTGTCATTTCGTCATTTTTTTCAAATCTTCAAAAATTATGAAAAACGGCGCGCTATAGTATGCCGTACGATATGGGCTATAGCCCATGGTCCAAAATGATGAGAAACGAGGCTAACTTTTTTTTTCAAAATTTCAAAAAACATGGGCTATAACCTTTCGTTTTTGTCATTTCGTCATTTTTTTCAAATCTTCAAAAATGATGAAAAACGGCGCGCTATAGTATGCCGTACGATATGGGCTATAGCCCATGGTCCAAAATGATGAGAAACGAGGCTAACTTTTTTTTTCAAAATTTCAAAAAACATGGGCTATAACCTTTCGTTTTTGTCATTTTGTCATTTTTTTCAAATCTTCAAAAATGATGAAAAACGGCGCGCTATAGTATGCCGTACGATATGGGCTATAGCCCATGGTCCAAAATGATGAGAAACGAGGCTAACTTTTTTTTTCAAAATTTCAAAAAACATGGGCTACCTTTCGTTTTTGTCATTTCGTCATTTTTTTCAAATCTTCAAAAATGATGAAAAACGGCGCGCTATAGTATGCCGTACGATATGGGCTATAGCCCATGGTCCAAAATGATGAGAAACGAGGCTAACTTTTTTTTTCAAAATTTCAAAAACATGGGCTATAACCTTTCGATTTGTCATTTTGTCATTTTTTTCAAATCTTCAAAAATGATGAAAAACGGCGCGCTATAGTATGCCGTACGATATGGGCTATAGCCCATGGTCCAAAATGATGAGAAACGAGGCTAACTTTTTTTTTCAAAATTTCAAAAAACATGGGCTATAACCTTTCGTTTTTGTCATTTTGTCATTTTTTTCAAATCTTCAAAAATGATGAAAAACGGCGCGCTATAGTATGCCGTACGATATGGGCTATAGCCCATGGTCCAAAATGATGAGAAACGAGGCTAACTTTTTTTTTCAAAATTTCAAAAAACATGGGCTACCTTTCGTTTTTGTCATTTCGTCATTTTTTTCAAATCTTCAAAAATGATGAAAAACGGCGCGCTATAGTATGCCGTACGATATGGGCTATAGCCCATGGTCCAAAATGATGAGAAACGAGGCTAACTTTTTTTTTCAAAATTTCAAAAACATGGGCTATAACCTTTCGATTTGTCATTTTGTCATTTTTTTCAAATCTTCAAAAATGATGAAAAACGGCGCGCTATAGTATGCCGTACGATATGGGCTATAGCCCATGGTCCAAAATGATGAGAAACGAGGCTAACTTTTTTTTTCAAAATTTCAAAAAACATGGGCTATAACCTTTCGTTTTTGTCATTTCGTCATTTTTTTCAAATCTTCAAAAATGATGAAAAACGGCGCGCTATAGTATGCCGTACGATATGGGCTATAGCCCATGGTCCAAAATGATGAGAAACGAGGCTAACTTTTTTTTTCAAAATTTCAAAAACATGGGCTATAACCTTTCGTTTTGTCATTTTGTCATTTTTTTCAAATCTTCAAAAATGATGAAAAACGGCGCGCTATAGTATGCCGTACGATATGGGCTATAGCCCATGGTCCAAAATGATGAGAAACGAGGCTAACTTTTTTTTTCAAAATTTCAAAAAACATGGGCTATAACCTTTCGTTTTTGTCATTTCGTATTTTTTTCAAATCTTTAAAAATGATGAAAAACGGCGCACTATAGAATGCCGTACGATATGGGCTATAGCCCATGGTCCAAAATGATGAGAAACGAGGCTAACTTTTTTTTTCAAAATTTCAAAAAACATGGGCTATAACCTTTCGTTTTTGTCATTTTGTCATTTTTTTCAAATCTTCAAAAATGATGAAAAACGGCGCGCTATAGTATGCCGTACGATATGGGCTATAGCCCATGGTCCAAAATGATGAGAAACGAGGCTAACTTTTTTTTTCAAAATTTCAAAAAACATGGGCTATAACCTTTCGTTTTTGTCATTTTGTCATTTTTTTCAAATCTTCAAAAATGATGAAAGACGGCGCGCTATAGTATGCCGTACGATATGGGCTATAGCCCATGGTCCAAAATGATGAGAAACGAGGCTAATTTTTTTTTCAAAATTTCAAAAAACATGGGCTATAACCTTTCGTTTTTGTCATTTCGTCATTTTTTTCAAATCTTCAAAAATGATGAAAAACGGCGCGCTATAGTATGCCGTACGATATGGGCTATAGCCCATTGTCCAAAATGATGAGAAACGAGGCTAACTTTTTTTTTCAAAATTTAAAAAAACATGGGCTATAACCTTTCGTTTTTGTCATTTCGTCATTTTTTTCAAATCTTCAAAAATTATGAAAAACGGCGCGCTATAGTATGCCGTACGATATGGGCTATAGCCCATGGTCCAAAATGATGAGAAACGAGGCTAACTTTTTTTTTCAAAATTTCAAAAAACATGGGCTATAACCTTTCGTTTTTGTCATTTCGTAATTTTTTTCAAATCTTTAAAAATGATGAAAAACGGCGCGCTATAGAATGCCGTACGATATGGGCTATAGCCCATGGTCCAAAATGATGAGAAACGAGGCTAACTTTTTTTTTCAAAATTTCAAAAAACATGGGCTATAACCTTTCGTTTTTGTCATTTTGTCATTTTTTTCAAATCTTCAAAAATGATGAAAAACGGTGCGCTATAGTATGCCGTACGATATGGGCTATAGCCCATGGTCCAAAATGATGAGAAACGAGGCTAACTTTTTTTTTCAAAATTTCAAAAAACATGGGCTATAACCTTTCGTTTTTGTCATTTCGTCATTTTTTTCAAATCTTCAAAATGATGAAAAACGGCGCGCTATAGTATGCCGTACGATATGGGCTATAGCCCATGGTCCAAAATGATGAGAAACGAGGCTAACGTTTTTTTTCAAAATTTCAAAAAACATGGGCTATAACCTTTCGTTTTTGTCATTTCGTCATTTTTTTCAAATCTTCAAAAATGATGAAAAACGGCGCGCTATAGTATGCCGTACGATATGGGCTATAGCCCATGGTCCAAAATGATGAGAAACGAGGCTAACTTTTTTTTTCAAATTTTCAAAAACATGGGCTATAACCTTTCGTTTTTGTCATTTCGTCATTTTTTTCAAATCTTCAAAAATGATGAAAAACGGCGCGCTATAGTATGCCGTACGATATGGGCTATAGCCCATGGTCCAAAATGATGAGAAACGAGGCTAACTTTTTTTTTCAAAATTTCAAAAAACATGGGCTATAACCTTTCGTTTTTGTCATTTCGTAATTTTTTTCAAATCTTTAAAAATGATGAAAAACGGCGCGCTATAGAATGCCGTACGATATGGGCTATAGCCCATGGTCCAAAATGATGAGAAACGAGGCTAACTTTTTTTTTCAAAATTTAAAAAAACATGGGCTATAACCTTTCGTTTTTGTCATTTTGTCATTTTTTTCAAATCTTCAAAAATGATGAAAAACGGTGCGCTATAGTATGCCGTACGATATGGGCTATAGCCCATGGTCCAAAATGATGAGAAACGAGGCTAACTTTTTTTTTCAAAATTTCAAAAAACATGGGCTATAACCTTTCGTTTTTGTCATTTCGTCATTTTTTTCAAATCTTCAAAAATGATGAAAAACGGCGCGCTATAGTATGCCGTACGATATGGGCTATAGCCCATGGTCCAAAATGATGAGAAACGAGGCTAACTTTTTTTTTCAAAATTTCAAAAAACATGGGCTATAACCTTTCGTTTTTGTCATTTCGTCATTTTTTTCAAATCTTCAAAAATGATGAAAAACGGCGCGCTATAGTATGCCGTACGATATGGGCTATAGCCCATGGTCCAAAATGATGAGAAACGAGGCTAACTTTTTTTTTCAAAATTAAAAAAAACATGGGCTATAACCTTTCGTTTTTGTCATTTCGTAATTTTTTTCAAATCTTCAAAAATGATGAAAAACGGCGCGCTATAGTATGCCGTACGATATGGGCTATAGCCCATGGTCCAAAATGATGAGAAACGAGGCTAACTTTTTTTTTCAAAATTTCAAAAAACATGGGCTATAACCTTTCGTTTTTGTCATTTTGTCATTTTTTTCAAATCTTCAAAAATGATGAAAAACGGCGCGCTATAGTATGCCGTACGATATGGGCTATAGCCCATGGTCCAAAATGATGAGAAACGAGGCTAACTTTTTTTTTCAAATTTTCAAAAACATGGGCTATAACCTTTCGTTTTTGTCATTTCGTCATTTTTTTCAAATCTTCAAAAATGATGAAAAACGGCGCGCTATAGTATGCCGTACGATATGGGCTATAGCCCATGGTCCAAAATGATGAGAAACGAGGCTAACTTTTTTTTTCAAAATTTCAAAAAACATGGGCTATAACCTTTCGTTTTTGTCATTTCGTAATTTTTTTCAAATCTTTAAAAATGATGAAAAACGGCGCGCTATAGAATGCCGTACGATATGGGCTATAGCCCATGGTCCAAAATGATGAGAAACGAGGCTAACTTTTTTTTTCAAAATTTAAAAAAACATGGGCTATAACCTTTCGTTTTTGTCATTTTGTCATTTTTTTCAAATCTTCAAAAATGATGAAAAACGGTGCGCTATAGTATGCCGTACGATATGGGCTATAGCCCATGGTCCAAAATGATGAGAAACGAGGCTAACTTTTTTTTTCAAAATTTCAAAAAACATGGGCTATAACCTTTCGTTTTTGTCATTTCGTCATTTTTTTCAAATCTTCAAAAATGATGAAAAACGGCGCGCTATAGTATGCCGTACGATATGGGCTATAGCCCATGGTCCAAAATGATGAGAAACGAGGCTAACTTTTTTTTTCAAAATTTCAAAAAACATGGGCTATAACCTTTCGTTTTTGTCATTTCGTCATTTTTTTCAAATCTTCAAAAATGATGAAAAACGGCGCGCTATAGTATGCCGTACGATATGGGCTATAGCCCATGGTCCAAAATGATGAGAAACGAGGCTAACTTTTTTTTTCAAAATTAAAAAAAACATGGGCTATAACCTTTCGTTTTTGTCATTTCGTAATTTTTTTCAAATCTTCAAAAATGATGAAAAACGGCGCGCTATAGTATGCCGTACGATATGGGCTATAGCCCATGGTCCAAAATGATGAGAAACGAGGCTAACTTTTTTTTTCAAAATTTCAAAAAACATGGGCTATAACCTTTCGTTTTTGTCATTTTGTCATTTTTTTCAAATCTTCAAAAATGATGAAAAACGGCGCGCTATAGTATGCCGTACGATATGGGCTATAGCCCATGGTCCAAAATTATGAGAAACGAGGCTAACTTTTTTTTTCAAAATTTCAAAAAACATGGGCTATAACCTTTCGTTTTTGTCATTTCGTCATTTTTTTCAAATCTTCAAAAATGATGAAAAACGGCGCGCTATAGTATGCCGTACGATATGGGCTATAGCCCATGGTCCAAAATGATGAGAAACGAGGCTAACTTTTTTTTTCAAAATTTCAAAAAACATGGGCTATAACCTTTCGTTTTTGTCATTTTGTCATTTTTTTCAAATCTTCAAAAATGATGAAAAACGGCGCGCTATAGTATGCCGTACGATATGGGCTATAGCCCATGGTCCAAAATGATGAGAAACGAGGCTAACTTTTTTTTTCAAAATTTCAAAAAACATGGGCTATAACCTTTCGTTTTTGTCATTTCGTCATTTTTTTCAAATCTTCAAAAATGATGAAAAACGGCGCGCTATAGTATGCCGTACGATATGGGCTATAGCCCATGGTCCAAAATGATGAGAAACGAGGCTAACTTTTTTTTTCAAAATTTCAAAAAACATGGGCTATAACCTTTCGTTTTTGTCATTTCGTCATTTTTTTTCAAATCTTCAAAAATGATGAAAAACGGCGCGCTATAGTATGCCGTACGATATGGGCTATAGCCCATGGTCCAAAATGATGAGAAACGAGGCTAACTTTTTTTTTCAAAATTTCAAAAAACATGGGCTATAACCTTTCGTTTTTGTCATTTCGTCATTTTTTTCAAATCTTCAAAAATGATGAAAAACGGCGCGCTATAGTATGCCGTACGATATGGGCTATAGCCCATGGTCCAAAATGATGAGAAACGAGGCTAACTTTTTTTTCCAAAATTTCAAAAAACATGGGCTATAACCTTTCGTTTTTGTCATTTTGTCATTTTTTTCAAATCTTCAAAAATGATGAAAAACGGTGCGCTATAGTATGCCGTACGATATGGGCTATAGCCCATGGTCCAAAATGATGAGAAACGAGGCTAACTTTTTTTTTCAAAATTTCAAAAAACATGGGCTATAACCTTTCGTTTTTGTCATTTCGTCATTTTTTTCAAATCTTCAAAAATGATGAAAAACGGCGCGCTATAGTATGCCGTACGATATGGGCTATAGCCCATGGTCCAAAATGATGAGAAACGAGGCTAACTTTTTTTTTCAAAATTTCAAAAAACATGGGCTTTAACCTTTCGTTTTTGTCATTTCGTCATTTTTTTCAAATCTTCAAAAATGATGAAAAACGGCGCGCTATAGTATGCCGTACGATATGGGCTATAGCCCATGGTCCAAAATGATGAGAAACGAGGCTAACTTTTTTTTTCAAAATTTCAAAAAACATGGGCTATAACCTTTCGTTTTTGTCATTTCGTCATTTTTTTCAAATCTTCAAAAATGATGAAAAACGGCGCGCTATAGTATGCCGTACGATATGGGCTATAGCCCATGGTCCAAAATGATGAGAAACGAGGCTAACTTTTTTTTTCAAAATTTCAAAAACATGGGCTATAACCTTTCGATTTGTCATTTTGTCATTTTTTTCAAATCTTCAAAAATGATGAAAAACGGCGCGCTATAGTATGCCGTACGATATGGGCTATAGCCCATGGTCCAAAATGATGAGAAACGAGGCTAACTTTTTTTTTCAAAATTTCAAAAAACATGGGCTATAACCTTTCGTTTTTGTCATTTCGTCATTTTTTTCAAATCTTAAAAAATGATGAAAAACGGCGCGCTATAGTATGCCGTACGATATGGGCTATAGCCCATGGTCCAAAATGATAAGAAACGAGGCTAACTTTTTTTTTCAAAATTTCAAAAAACATGGGCTATAACCTTTCGTTTTTGTCATTTCGTCATTTTTTTCAAATCTTCAAAAATGATGAAAAACTGCGCGCTATAGTATGCCGTACGATATGGGCTATAGCCCACGGTCCAAAATGATGAGAAACGAGGCTAACTTTTTTTTTCAAAATTTCAAAAAACATGGGCTATAACCCATCGTTTTTGTCATTTCGTCATTTTTTTCAAATCTTCAAAAATGATGAAAAACTGCGCGCTATAGTATGCCGTACGATATGGGCTATAGCCCACGGTCCAAAATGATGAGAAACGAGGCTAACTTTTTTTCCCAAAATTTCAAAAACATGG